>NC_089788.1:70185219-70417719 GCF_040412425.1 Macrobrachium rosenbergii | reverse complement strand
AGGTTGGCAAAGGAACCACCATCCCAAGAGCCAAACTTTCACAAACTCCGCCTTGATCCCTTACGTGAACTCCGTTGACCCCTCACCGTGACCCCTCCATCTCTTTAAGGACTGGTGGTGGAGGGGAAAAAAAAAAACTGAAGCCTACTGAAGATTTAAAGGTTTTGTTTTTGAATAGGCCTAGATTTCCGAGTGAGATTGTGCCGTCGTAGTGTGACAGGTTTTTTGTTTTTTTTGGCGTGGGTGTTCGTATGATGTGTTAGGAGTGTAGGCTCTATATTGTTTTTTATTTAATTCAACATAAAGAACAACAACAATAAATAAAAATAACATTCCGATTCGTAACAACTCCAAAGATGTTCTTCTTCGTCCCATGCCCCTCTCTTGACCTCAGCTAATGGTCGTGCCCCCTTTATAGCCGGGTCGACTGGTGGGTGGCAGGACGGGTAACGAATTGCAGAGCTGAGGCACCCACAAATCTGTGGGATGAAGAAGCCAGACCCTTAATTGGACATGTGTTTTAATGATGGTTCTTTCTAATGATATCGGTTTGATATGTGATATGATATGATTGAATCTAATTTCTTAAAAGTTTTGACAAGAATATGAAGAGTATCCTAGGAGTCTATAATCAGGATCCATTACTTTGTGCAGAAATATGTAAAATGTTTAGATTTAAAGAAGTGTAGCTTTGCTGGTGTAAATGGCAGCAAAACGATATGCTTGTCAGTTTTGCTTCAAGTTATAACCTAGTTATAAAGTCAGCTGCTTTCGAAAAAACAAGATTTCTTCTGCCTCTTATTGTTGTTAACAGTTTTAACCTTTTGAAGTTTCCTCTGAACAGTGTTTTATTAGTATATATTTTGGAAATTTATGGTGCAGAGTACCAGTTCTCCTGAAGAAAGTTTGAGGTGACGAAACAGGCAGGATCTCGCTTTTTGTTTCAATTCCTCCTTGTCTTCTATTTCATTTAAGGTTTGAATTTTTGTAAATTCAAGGTTATATATATATATATATATATATATATATATATATATATATATATATATATATATATATATATATATATATATATATATATATATATATATATATATAGTATTCAGTTGTATATTGTCTTTTATGTTCATTTCCTTTTGTGTACACCATCATTAAACATATATGCAGTGGTTGCACTCAATAGGCATTGACGGGGAGAGAGAGAGAGAGAGAGAGAGAGAGAGAGAGAGAGAGAGAGGTGTGCTTGTTTTGGTGGCTTACCTTATCCTTTTACAATCAGGTCGAGGTACCGGGAGAAGGCGCAGTAAAGATAGACGTGTTATTTCATCGCACATTATCCGTGTTGATCTTAGCAGGCCACGGCATAGAGGCGACTCTATGCGAGCATCCCAGAGACAGACAGACAGACGGGTCATTTAAACATGATTACCTACGCAAACACCGAAGGAGACAACGCCACTTCCACCACGCCAGACAGAAGAAGAAGAAGAAGAACGGCCATATTTTGTAAACAGGATGTTCCGAGGCCAGGCAGAATTACACGTTTTATTTCCATTGGAAAGCTTGATACGGGATTCTCTCTCTCTCTCTCTCTCTCTCTCTCTCTCTCTCTCTCTCTCTCTCTCTCTCTCTCTCTCTCTCTCTCTCTCTCTCTCTCTTCGGGGGTGTATGCATGTGTTTTTTTATGGTATTAGATAGGTTATGGACGACGTATTTTATAAATTTGTTTAGTCCACTTTACAGTTCGTTGCATCTTTTCTGCCGGAAACACTTCCTTCATTATTATTGGATTTTACGATTGGTATATATACGTAGTATGTGGTCGGTGCCTCGAAAATTTTTTCATAGGCAGTAAATACAAATATGTACATTTGTCGTGGTATAAAGTAAGGTACAAATTTCCTCTTTTTGTTCACCAACATACGTATACGTTTATTGATGAAAATTAAAACGCGCTGTACACACGCAGTACCATGCCTAACGGGGAAAGCGCCGAACAAAAATGTACCATTTCCTGTCAAAAATAAGATGTCGTTGACCTCGTATGATTAGTAACGACATTTTCCCTTATGAACACAGAGCGCTCCTTAAGAGTCAGGGAACTTGTGAGAGAGACTTATTATTATTATTATTGTTGCTGCTTTTACTGACTCTCTTGACACAACGCGTTCCCTTGTGCCCGTACGCTTCTAAAGCTGCTATCCTTCTTCCTCTTAGAAAGGGGCATTTTTCACTCCCATCCTGGGCTACTTAAAGAGACGACTCGTTTATTATGTTTTTGATAAAAAGGATGTTGCCAAATTGAACAGGCCGTGTGTTTGAAAGACCTCTCTTTTTATAGTGTATGTCCTTATTCCTTATCCAATAAGGAGTGGTAAGTACTTGATGAAAGGTTATGATTTAGTACCCCACCTCTCTCTCTCTCTCTCTCTCTCTCTCTCTCTCTCTCTCTCTCTCTCTCTCTCTAAAATTTTGAGGAATAGTTAAGTGGATCATGAATATATTAGATCTGTTTGCTCTCTCTCTCTCTCTCTCTCTCTCTCTCTCTCTCTCTCTCTCTCTCTCTCTCTCTCTCTCTCTCTCTCTCGAAAATTTTCAGAAACAGTTAAGTGGATCATGAGTATTTTACATCTTTTTGCTCTCTCTCTCTCTCTCTCTCTCTCTCTCTCTCTCAAAACGTCAAAAACTACTCGAGTGCATCGTGAATATTTTGAATCTGTCTGCAAACATCCCTTTTAAACGTTCTTATAATTTTTTCAACGCAAATTGGAAAGTTCTATCCCGGATTTAAGAGGTTTTTTTCCAACTGATTTGTTTTGGAAGAGGCAGCTGTCGGTAGCCATCTGTTTGTCCTGTATGATAAATATGAATGTTAGTTTGTTTTCAGAAGATGAAGTAACCTGTTTGGGTGTTTTCTTATTCTCCGAAGAAGAAGAAGAAGAAAGGAAATGCTTTCAACTAGATTTTAAATTTTAGTGGAGTGTTGGTTTTATATATATATATAATATATATATATATATATATATATATATATATATATATATATATATATATATATATGTGTGTGTGTGTGTGTGTGTGTGTGTGTGTGTGTGGGGAGGGGGTGGCTTGTCTGCGTGCATATTAATAGATTTTTGTGTTAATATACTTTCATGTGGAATATCGCTCTCAGCAAAGACAATCTAAAGTTGGTTTTCTAGTTACAATTTAAAATTTAGTATTAATTTTTTTGCCTAAATTTTGAGGCCAATTGAACGTTGCAAATTTATACCCTTAGCCAAGACAACCAAGGAACAGAAACGACGATTATCATCGCCAAAGTCCTCCTCCTCCTCCTCCTCCTCCTCCTCCTCCTCCTCCTCCTCCTCCTCCTCCTCCTCCTCCTCCTCTCAGGCCATTCTCTCGGGAGCGCCAGGCTGAATACAAGGAGGCTGAGGCGGTGTTTACATTCGACTCCGGGGGGAAAAATAAGAGTAAATAAATAAAATGAAAAACAGCAATCCCCTCCATCATATGCGATCGGGAGGTGAAAGTTTATTTAGGTGCCAGTTGAATCCAGATGGTGCGCCCAAGAAGAGTTCGGGCTCAACATTTGAACACTTTTGCTACGTTGTGTAGAGTCGATCGTACCTCAGTTATCTCAAATGAAAGTCATTATTATTATTATTATTATTATTATTATTTTTTATTTTATAATTTTATTATGTTATTATTATTATTATTATTAGATTTATTATTACTATTATTTATTGTTGTCATTATTATAAATATTAAATTTTATTTTCATTATAAATATTAATTATAATTTTATCATTATCATTACTATTATTATTATTAGATTTATTATTACTATCATTATTTATTATTGTTATTATAAATATTAAATTTTATTTTCATTATGAATAATAATTATATTATTATTATTATTATTATTATTATTATTATTATTATTTAGAGCGTATTAACATTATTTTTACAGTTGTTTATTTGTTAACGATGACGCTCATTGTACTTCTCATTACGATAATTCGATTCGTATTGTAGCATATGACTTTCCGATAAGCGCTAATGAAGGTCTCAGGTTCCATCTTTTTGATACCTCATTGACATGATATATCGTTGACCAATTTTTTTTTTAAGGTGCCATTCAAGCATCCTGTGCGTGTGCATGCACGTGTACGTAAACGGATGCTGGTACGTGGAAGTCAGAATGAGGAATATTTTTTCTGGGTAGTTTTACCTTCAAGCTAAAGTAGTTGGCCTCCTATTAGCACGCAGTATAAGTTTTAAAACGTATAGATCACTATCAACACGAAGTCTTTATTTTTTTATTTATTTAGCCTTACCACAGCTCTCGGTCGCATTTCTGAGTTAATTCATGTACAAATACATGATACCCACCTATCATTTAAAGAAAAGATGCCCAAGGGCATTCAATGTTCGTCAGTGGTTGGAGATTTCTGTGGTGGCTCTCGATTCCCGGATGTCAGGATTCCTTGTAGGTTCTCGAGAAACTGTGATAGGAAAGGTCACTTCTTGATCACGATTCATTTTTTATCATCTTATAACTATAGCTAGTAGTTTGACCATCGTTACTGAATGCCTATGATGATGAAGATTACGCTATTTTGGTTTGTAATATATATATATATATATATATATATATATATATATATATATATATATATATATATATATATATATATATATATATATATATACATACATATATATATATATACATATATATATATATATATATATATATATATATATATATATATATATATAAAAATGTATGTATGTATGTATGTGCATACGTGTGTGGGTGTGTGTGTGTGTGTGTGTATATATATATATATATATATATATATATATATATATATATATATATATATATATATATATATATATATATATATATATTATATTTTGTATAGATATGCATGTATGTGTTTATGTATATAAAATGTGTGCATGCGTATTGATTCATTTTTGTTTATCGATTACTTCTGTTTAGAATAAAGCTCTCAACCGGGAGGTTGCAGTAGGTTATTCATGTTACAGTTTATGATTTAATACCGATTTAGTCTAAATTTGGAGGCCAGTTGAATGGTCCAAATTAGCGAGACAAATAATAGATTATAAGAAATTACTACTGCAACGGACAGCAAAATAATACCTGCGAAATCAGCAGGAATCTGTTGGAATGTTCGGAACCTGGCCTATGGCTCTTTGAAAGGTTTCGTTATCCTTGCCGGATAAGCTAAACGGACAAGGACACGCACACACTCGTTTGGGAAGCCACAGTAGTAGACCTCTTCAAGCATGCGTGATGACCTTTCTCTAACGAATGAGAGGTCTCCATAGATGTACGGAGCACGCGAGGCAGTCAGGTGTCATGTGTCACTTGCATGTAACACAGTAGTCGTGCACATGTTACATGGATCTCCGAACGCATCACGTAGCGGCGGCGGGGATTCTGGGCAGCTGGACTCGGGAGAGAGAGAGAGAGAGAGAGAGAGAGAGAGAGAGAGTATATATGTTGTGCCCAGATGACCTCGAGTTGATGATGATGATGATGATGGCTCTGAACGGAGAGCGGGCACAATGCCAATCTCAGACACGGACAGAGAGAGAGAGAGAGAGAGAGAGAGAGAGAGAGAGATCCTTCCCTCTTAGCTGTTGGGTTGTTCGCGATGGACATGAATGGAAGTGTTTATTGGTGTCAAGTGTCGTAATGTGTGTCAAGCAATGGGGTCTGATATGGGTGTTTGCATAATGTACTCTCGCAAATTATCTGCTGTTCCTTATTATCTGTTGCTCAGTGATTTAATGGGCGTTTGCACAGCTTTTCTGCCCTATCAGCATTGTTTATCTATTCGCCTTTTCGTAACTTTTCTCTCAATGCGGGTCTCATTATATCGAGATGAGAATTATCTTCTAGACAGATAGACACTTCTCGCTACTCGCATCCAGACGACTGTAGATTTGTTCCAGCATGCTCTTATGTGTTATACCTCGCTCACTGATTAATGTAGCACAGAGAGCGAGTTGAATTGGGGAACGGTAGTGAGATAAGAGGTAAGGCATATTGGAGCAAGGGTTGGAGAAATCTCAAGTCTTCTGGAGAGCCTTGTTCGTGATATTGAGGAGGAGATTAAATAAGTATCGGGTGAAAGGTGTCTTAATCAGATGGCAATATCTTATATAAATTTTGACCTGAAGGAATAATATAACAGCATCGTTAATTATAATGATGGTGATTTGTATGTTAATTATAGTGATGGTGATTTGTATGTAGAACATATAGAGAACAACGATTTTAAATGCAGATAACATTGGCACTGACAATTGTTAGTTACTCGATTTTTAAAGTAAAAAATATGATTTGAGATAAATAACACTTTGAAAATCTTTTTAAACTAGAAAATATAAATTGAGATAAATAACACTTTAAAAATCTTTTTGAAGTAGAAAATATAAGTTGAGATAAATAACACTGAAAATCTTTTTAGTGTAGAAAATATAAATGGAGATAAATAACACTTTGAAAATCTTTTTAAAGTAGAAAATATAAATTGAGATAAATAACACTTTGAAAATCTTTTTAAAGTAGAAAATATAAATTGAGATAAATAACACTTTGAAAATCTTTTTAAAAGTAGAAAATATAAATTGAGATAAATAACACTGAAAATCTTTTTAAAAGTAGAAAATATGAATTGAGATAAATAATACTTTGAAAATATTTTTAAAAGTAGAAAATATAATTGAGATAAATAACACTTTGAAAATGTTTTTAAAAGTAGAAAATATAAATTGAGATAAATAATACTCTGAAAATCTTTTTAAAAGTAGAAAATATAAATTGAGATAAAATCACTTTGACAAGCTTTTTAAAGTAGAAAATATAAATTGAGATAACACTTTGAAAATCTTTTTAAAGTAGAAAATATAAGTTGAGATAAATAATACTTTGAAAATCTTTTTAAAGTAGAAAAGATAAATTAAGATAAATAACACTGAAAATCTTTTTAAAGTAGAAAATATAAAAGATAAATAACACTGAAAATCTTTTTAAAGTAGAAAATATAAATGGAGATAAATAACACTTTGAAAATCTTTTTAAAGTAGAAAGTATAAGTTGAGCTAAATAACACTGAAAATCTTTTTAAAAGTAGAAAATATAAATTGAGATAAATAACACTTTGAAAATCTTTTTAAAAGTAGAAAATATAAATCAACGTAAATAACACGTTGAAAGTCACGACGCATTAATAATGATCTCCCCGGGGGCGGAGTGTTTTCCAGAACGGCTAATGGGCGTTGAATGTACCTTTATCAAAGAGAATGCTAATCTTTATCGTCTGGAGATAGTTTTGAGTGGCTTCTTGTGAAGCCCTGCGCGCTGATGAGCCTTGGGGAGGCATTCATTACAAGTTGTTGACGTGGGACTTTAGTTTTGCTTCTTTAGAATTTGGTTGTGATACATACATACATACACACACACACACACACACACACACATATATATATATATATATATATGTGTGTGTGTATACATATATATATATATATATATATATATATATATATATATATATATATATATATATATATATATATATATATATATATATATATATATATATGTGTGTGTGTGTGTGTGTCTTCATATATATATACACACACACACACACAACCAAATCCTAAACAAGCAAAACTCACGTATTTATACTGTATATGTGTCTGTTTGTTTTTTAATTTAACTGGGGAATCAAGGATGAGCTCTCTATGCAGAAAACTTCCATTGTTCAGCGGTACCATAATACTTATTCTCACGTCTGTTCCGAGTAAAACATGTCTTGTCAAATAATATTAGCAACTTGATTTTGTTTCCCCACCAAACACACGTTATCTATGTGTAATATTTTTGGTAATATTTCAGCGCGTTTTGACTTGAAATTTTCGAAAGAATACTTTAAATGCACTTCATTGTGCTGATCATATGACCAGTAAAAAGTGTGCCCGGAAATATTAGATTTTTTTTCTTCTGTGGTACGGCTAATCACATCTCGAATTATTGGAATGTCGTGGGCGTACAACTTGACGTACAGACTGTTATCATGATTATTGCTCTTGGTATTCAGATGCCCTTGTCTGAAGGAAGTGAAGTGCCTTTACCTTAGTTAGGACTGCTTGGAAGACTGCCATGTGGTCTTTTCATATGATTCTGAGAAGTTTCAAAATACTCTTTGATTTCAGAGGAAGTTGTATGTCTTATCTCGTATGTAATACATACTATGGGTGGTTTAGATTTATGATGTGAATGTATTATTAGGTTTTCATGAATGAATAGAAAATGCCATTTTTGTGAAGTGTTTATATTTAAATTTTGTTGCGCCAGGTTAATGCAAACCAGTTGGTTAATCAGCAGAATGCACTAATTTGAATTTAACTGGTGACTTTAAATGTAAAAATGGAAAAGTATCGTGATCATATAGATCACTGGACCCTAGGCAATGGATAAATTTAAAACTTAAATTTAGACGGAAATACATTAAAGTGTTTGTTAAAACGAATTTACTCTCGCATCCGTATTCGCCAAACTATGCAGGATTTTCATTCCTGATTTGTACACTCACCCCTGGGGGGGGGGACGTGGTGAGTGCCCATGTACATAAAGAAATTCGGCAAGTCTTAGCGGTGCTTGTTGATAGAAGAGGAAGGGTTATTGTATTTGAACTAGTAGACCATATCAAATCAAATGGTCCCGGATGCTCATTAACAGTGACAGACTGGAGTAGTTGCAACTGTGAAGTAAATAAAGCGTGGTGGTATTGAAACGTGTAACGTTAATTCTCAAGATGGCTGGAAGGTACAGGGTTCTTTTGAAGGAGGTGGTAGGTGAGCACCTTGTGGGACACCGTTGGAGATAGATGATGGGTGGTATGTAACCCCTGTCAACTTGAACGTCTGTGCACCTTTTGTACCTGTTTATATGTGCAGATGTTTGCATTTCGAGCTCGAGAATTTGCTTTATTGTTTTTCTAGTTCTGTAGTACGGTTCTTTCAAGTATCATGAATGTAAATACGATAACATATCTGTGAGTTGATATTGACGTGTTGAGTTGGCTTAGTACGTTTGAGGAACATATGCATGGGCGTTTTTATATATTTTACTGAAGTACTTTGTGTTGCTTGTTTTTCTAGTTTAACGATTGCATAATGCTAAAGGAAAAATACAATAACGATTGCATCATGCTAAAGGAAAAATACAATAACGATTGCATCATGCTAAAGGAAAAATACAATAACGATTGCATCATGCTAAAGGAAAAATACAATAACGATTGCATCATGCTAAAGGAAAAACGCAATAACGATTGCATCATGCTAAAGGAAAAATACAATAACGATTGCATCATGCTAAAGGAAAAACGCAATAACGATTGCATCATGCTAAAGGAAAACGCAATAACGATTGCATCATGCTAAAGGAAAACGCAATAACGATTGCATCATGCTAAAGGAAAAACGCAATAACGATTGCATCATGCTAAAGGAAAAACGCAATAACGATTGCATCATGCTAAAGGAAAACGCAATAACGATTGCATCATGCTAAAGGAAAAACGCAATAACGATTGCATCATGCTAAAGGAAAAACGCAATAACGATTGCATCATGCTAAAGGAAAAACGCAATAACGATTGCATCATGCTAAAGGAAAACGCAATAACGATTGCATCATGCTAAAGGAAAAACGCAATAACGGTTGCATCATGCTAAAGGAAAAACGCAATAACGATTGCATCATGCTAAAGGAAAACGCAATAACGATTGCATCATGCTAAAGGAAAACGCAATAACGATTGCATCATGCTAAAGGAAAACGCAATAACGATTGCATCATGCTAAAGGAAAAACGCAATAACGATTGCATCATGCTAAAGGAAAACGCAATAACGATTGCATCATGCTAAAGGAAAACGCAATAACGATTGCATCATGCTAAAGGAAAACTCAATAACGATTGCAACATGCTAAAGGAAAAACGCAATAACGATTGCATCATGCTAAAGGAAAAACGCAATAACGATTGCATCATGCTAAAGGAAAACGCAATAACGATTGCATCATGCTAAAGGAAAAACGCAATAACGATTGCATCATGCTAAAGGAAAACGCAATAACGATTGCATTATGCTAAAGGAAAAACGCAATAACGATTGCATCATGCTAAAGGAAAACGCAATAACGATTGCATCATGCTAAAGGAAAACGCAATAACAATTGCATCATGCTAAAGGAAAACGCAATAACGATTGCATCATGCTAAAGGAAAACGCAATAACGATTGCATCATGCTAAAGGAAAACGCAATAACGATTGCATCATGCTAAAGGAAAATGCAATAACGATTGCATCATGCTAAAGGAAAAACGCAATAACGATTGCATCATGCTAAAGGAAAAACGCAATAACGATTGCATCATGCTAAAGGAAAAGTGCAATAACGATTGCATAACGTTTAAGGAAAAACACAATAACGATTGCATCATGCTAAAGGAAAAATACAATAACGATTGCATAATGCTAAAGGAAAAACACAATAACGATTGCATCATGCTAAAGGAAAAATACAATAACGATTGTATAATGCTAAAGGGAAAATACAGTAACGATTGCATAATGTTAAGAGAAAAATACAAATTACCCGTTTTCATTAGTGGCCGTGTGTTTATAAACAATTCATGGAAGTATTTGTAAAAATATTTTTTAATGGAATTACTTTTTACATGTATACGAACGGAATTTCTCAGACGTTTGAATTCGATACTCAAAGTCTGATATAAATTACCAAATTAATTTGTTTTAATTATTGATCGTTCTTAAAAAAAATAGTAGCTTATTTGAAACTGTTCTGTATATCAACATTCTCGCGGAAGGTTGAAGTCATGCACTTTTTGTAATGCTAGCAATCAACCTCTTAAAAAAAACCAGAGCTATAGATTTAAATGGCCATAATATTCATCGCAGAATCGTCCTTGGTGGGAACAAGGTGCAGGTTTGCCGAGAGAGCACAGGGCAAATGAGTAGCAGACGGGGATTATCATTATTTTGACGAAAAGCAATGGGCGTATGCCAAGCGACGCCCATTTCTAAAGGTCGCCTCGCTTTTGATTTGCCTCTCTCTCTTGCCAAACACTTAGTGGTATAGTGGTCTTTTGCAAGTATGAGTAGTGCCAAATGGTGAAGTCACCTCAAATGAATGCATGAGTAATATATATATATATATATATATATATATATATATATATATATATATATATATATATATATATATATATATATATATATATACATACATACATACATACATACATACATACATATATACTGACACAGTTACGTTAAAAGTTAAGTAACGTACTTTGGAATACATGAACTTACAGAAAGCTTGTGGTAAATTGAAAAGTGTCAGTGATTTAATTCAGTGGGCGTACATCAGATTTGGATTACTAAAAAATAAATCACGGCTTCAATGGGACAATTAGTCTTTAATAATTTCTTACATGGAATAAGGTAAATTAGTTGCATTAATCTTCCTTCGTAGTTAGTGTTGCACGTGTTCATGATGAAGAGTTTGATTAAGTTTATATAATCCTATAATGGAACTATTAGTTAGGTTAATTATAGTTGAGGCTAAAACTCAAAACTCGAATTTTTTTTAATCTTCAGATGAAAGAGTTTTATTTAGGAAAATACTTTGAGAGTTTTATTTAGGAAAATACTTTGAGGTAACACAAAAGCTACCCAGAAGTAATGACTGGCAGTAATGAGTGTGGCATTATTGCATAAGCGGTAACAGAGGCGCTTAATATAGTAATCAGTTTGCAAATGGACAAATCTTTATTTTTAATTTGTAAACATTACAGCGTTCCCTTTAGTAAAAATTCCTGTTCCCCAGAAGAAAAATTTTCTGTGATTTTTTTTTTATAATTGATTTTGCCTTTGGTCATTCTCTCTCTCTCTCTCTCTCTCTCTCTCTCTCTCTCTCTCTCTCTCTCTCTCTCTCTCTCTCTCTCTCGATTTTATTTTAAGTGCTCAAATTTATATTGGACAATTAGATATTCTCTCTCCCGTGTTTCTCTATCATTTTTGATTAAGTGCCCAAATTTATATATATTCGATAATTCTCTCTCTCTCTCTCTCTCTCTCTCTCTCTCTCTCTCTCTCTCTCTCTATTTTTTTTTATTAAGTGCCCGAATTTAAATTGAACAATTCGATGTAAAAACGAAACTAGAAGAATTAAACAAACAATTAAGAACAAAAACCTGGGCTTGGACTGCAGCTCTGAAGAAACCCTCTTATATAAAGATAAAAACGTACGAAAAAAGCTCCACTTCCGACCAATTAACGTTCGAAGCAAACCCGTATTTCTTGCCCAAATTCGAGGTCCCGCCAGTCGCGTGGCATTAAAATCAATTCGTCCCTTCCTTAATTGTAAATCCCGCCTTACTTGTAAGGCGCGCATTGATAACGAGGGAGAGAAAAAAAAAACTCATTACCTGCAGGGTGTAGTTGAGTTAAGCGGGCTTCCACATCTCAACACGCACCCAGGTTTTTGGGGGGCGGGGTTGCGTTGCTAGTTTCCTAATACACAGAGAGGGTCCTCGCTTAGCGAAGTCGTTGGTGATTTCGGTGGCATACGATTTGCGCTCTTGCGCGCTGCTGAGCATTAGGAGCTGCTATAACTAGGAAGGATTCGAGGCTCTCTTACTTGGCGATGTAAGGATTAGGAGATGTTAGATTCTCTCTCTCTCTCTCTCTCTCTCTCTCTCTCTCTCTCTCTCTCTCTCTCAATTAATAAATGAATTAATAAATGAATTAATAAATAAAATTCCAATAAAATAGATGCATTACAGAAAAAAGAAGTGCTCAGGTACCATTTGTTTTATGTATTTCATCTCTGAAATTTGAAATTCCGTAGTGTCATGCATTTTGGTGTGCAGTTTTTACATATTTTTTCTCGAAAATAAATATTTTCAAGTTTAGAATTAAAAGTGTTTTAATTTGCAGTACTTTGCAGCCACTTGCGATGCCTAACGTTAATTTACATCACTCGTAAAAACGAATATCAGTGATCAATCGATTGAATGGAAACACGAGGAAAGTTTAAATTAGTTATGTCGTCGTCTCTCTTGCTTGCTTGCGCGTTCACTTTGCTCGCATGAAGGAGAGGGACTGGCAACATTACCAGTACTCGCACGTGTAGTATCATGTGGTTATCCTCATGGCCGTGTGAGGTTCCCTATTTGGCGAGATTGTAGGCGAGAAGAGAATGACGACAAGTGCCTGCCTCTCTCTCTCTCTCTCTCTCTCTCTCTCTCTCTCTCTCTCTCTCTCTCTCTCTCTCATGCCTTTATTTTATTCTTTGAATCATTTGAATGACGGTCACTGCTTTGGGCAATGTTACCCTATGGATTTATTGTAATTTTACTGTGATAACAGACATATTTCTCTCTCTCTCTCTCTCTCTCTCTCTCTCTCTCTCTCTCTCTCTCTCTCTCTCTCTCTCTCTCTAAATGGACCCTATAAATTTATTGTAATTTTACTGTGATAACAAACATATTTATCTATCTCTCTCTCTCTCTCTCTCTCTCTCTCTCTCTCTCTCTCTCTCTCGCATGGACCCTATAAATTTATTGTAATTTTACTGTGATAAACATATCTCTCTCTCTCTCTCTCTCTCTCTCTCTCTCTCTCTCTCTCTCTCTCTCTCTCTCTCTCTCTCTAGCGTGGACCCTATAAACTTACTGTAATTTTACTGTGATAACAAACATATTTCTCTCTCTCTCTCTCTCTCTCTCTCTCTCTCTCTCTCTCTCTCTCTCTCTCTCTCTAGCGTGGACCCTATAAACTTATTGTAATTTTATTGTGATAACAAACATACTCTCTCTCTCTCTCTCTCTCTCTCTCTCTCTCTCTCTCTCTCTCTCTCTCTCTCTCTCGTGGAGTCAGTGTCTTGTGGACAAGTGTTACACATTTCAGGAAAGATTTGTTTTCTGACGCATGCGCGCATTTAGACGCCCTTGGCAGATCGCGTTGATTTTCATATTTTGGTTTTTTCGATCTTATACATTACACTCCCATCTTTCGGGCAGTGGTTAAGTTACGTATATTTTTCCTTGAACGTCATAGATAGAGCTCATGAGTAATATATAATCTCTCTCTCTCTCTTTCTTCCTATTTGAATGACGGGGTCACTGCATTGAGTAATGTTTCTCTATAAAGATATTGTAATTTTACCGTGATATAAACACATCTTGTCTCTCTCTCTCTCTCTCTCTCTCTCTCTCTCTCTCTCTCTCTCTCTCTCTCTGCAATTTTTTCATTATTAAGTCTGTTCAGTGTCGTTATTCTCTCTCTCTCTCTCTCTCTCTCTCTCTCTCTCTCTCTCTCTCTCTCTCTCTCTCTCTCTCTCTCTGCAAATTTTTCATTATTAAGTCTGTATCAGTGTTATTCTCTCTCTCTCTCTCTCTCTCTCTCTCTCTCTCTCTCTCTCTCTCTCTCTCTCTCTCTCTCTCTCCAGAATGATGAAGTGATCCCGGTGACCTTTGCAGATTAATTCCATATGTCCATTCTGACGTTGCGGTTACATGTTTGTGGTTTCAAAGTCGCCTGGGTTGATGCAAATAGCTAAGATGAGTAGATAGATAAATAGATACACTGAATTATAACTCCACTTTTTCCTCATTTTCACTTTCGTGGAAGTCTACCAGCAGGACATTCTACCCTTTAATCGGCAGTGTTCTGATTAAATTGAAGTAATGGTGAATCTTTGCGGATAAGTTGTTCCTGTTACACAAAGCGAATGAATTCATTATGGGAGTCAGGATGTTTGCTGCAGTATTGTCGCTAATTAATGTGTAAGTTTGTGTATGCACGATTTGAGTGTATACCTGAATTAGGCCTTAAACCTTGGCGGTACCTGAATCAGACCGGTCTATTAATGAAGTCTGAATGGACTGGTAAAAGAACTTGATTGCTGGGTTACGTTATTTCTTTGTTCTGTATAAGTCCATTTTCAGTTATAACTGTAGTGCAGACTATTTAGACTTATCATCCCCATAATGAATAAGTTTTTTTTAGGTCTTGTGTCTGTTCTGTTTGCTCTTGACTCCTGTCAGTTTAATCAGCCAGTGTCTCCGCCTTCTATCTGTGTTTGCGTCTCCCTTCCGTGCTTAATGCCCTTCAGGCTTCTAGCCGAGAAATTGTCCCCCACCCCACAGATTGCAGTCTAAAATTTACAGTCCCTCGGCGTAGCGCGTCGATTCTCAGTGCAAGACGAACTTCTAAGGACGATCAACTCCTCCTCCTCCTCCTCCTCCTCCTCCTCCTCCTCTGAGGTTCTTCCCCTTCCCCTTCTCCTTGGCTAAGTATGGCCAGTTTCGCTACGTGGATTTGTTTTATTATATCGGTAAGGAATGCGAGTAGATTTCATATCAGTTCATATCTCCAGTACTCTCGTATGGGAAGAAAATCAAGTTTTTTGTAGGTGATGAAATATATTTTCAGTAGTACAGACATTGGTATTACACCTTGTAACCTGCGAAGCTTCTTTCCACAGAAAGGAATGCCCAAATGCGACAAGTCACTTCCGTAAGAGAAGAAACCAACAGGTGAATGAGAGAGAGATAAGAATTCAGACTTACCCAAGAACAACTTGACTTTGAAGTTGGTGACCTCTTGAGATTCCACCCCGACATTCTACAGTGCTTATTAGAGGTTGAAGGTTGTAAGCCTTGTCCCTTCATCTCACGTACCGAAAGTAATCTACACCCTTGCTGATAACTCTCCTGTGACGTAGGCTATAAAGTTGTGCTCTTGACGTACGCATCTGCTCGAGAGATATATACCGTACTAGATTGGGTAAGAAATCAAGAAATTTCGCTCGTTATCTTTACGGCAAAGTACCCAGTGAGAGCAATGGGAGGCATCTCCTCTGATGACTTGATATAGCCTACCCATATCGACAGACACTAAGTACATTTTCAGAAATGGTTCCCAAACCCAACTGACTGTGGTCAAATAGATACGGGGTTGGGGGCGGGGGGGGAGTTACTACGCAGTTTGACAAAAATTATTTATAACTTTTATTACCCCCCTGAGTGTGCTAGACTGAATGCCATGAAACTTAAGCGTCTTCCGTGGGCGTAAACGCTGTAAAATTCTATACCTCTAGAAACATCAAAGAGGACTTGGTTCAGAATTTTCCTACATACCCATTGACTTCCGAAACCTTTGCTCTTTAGTCCCACCATAATCCTAGAACTGGTGTTGGATGCTCACTACATCCGTCCGCTTTGTATCACAACCCAACCACGATTGCTCGTATTTCATCATTTGTTGTCGCGGCCTCTCTTATTAAGAATCAACTCTTACACATCTTTAAGCTTAAGTTCGACCGGTTCTTTGGTATCCTACCGGTTGAGTCAAGAAACTGCAATGCAACCTGTCATTTCAGGGACTAATACATGGCCCAGTTTAAGCCGGATCTGGTAGCTTGCATTCACTTCGAAGTCGGATTCAGCATCGTTACTTTTAGTAGCCCCAATAAGTAATATTTAAGAGAAGGCCTCGACGAGTTTTTCCCCCACCTGCGAACGGGTGGAATCTATCATCAGGTAATCTTTCAAAATTTCGACCTGTATTAATGTTCCAGCCGTCCCAATACAAAATTAAAGTAAGTTCTGACGTTACTGCTTCAATACCCATCTCAAGCAATGACGGAATCCCCATGGGGAGACAGCCCGTGGGCATCGACGGGTGAATTCCCCACAGCCGGGCGGTTGGGACCATTCTACTGTACGTGCAATTTTCTCTCATTACAGCAGAGAGATGGTGTGGGGTGACACTTTTTTGTAATATATTAGTAAGGAACAGTGCCTTACAAATCTCATTTCTGGATTTAAACTTTCGCGTGGTGGTCTTCATTCCAGGTCGTAAGCCTGAACAACAAAATGGCATTCAGCGTCAAGATTAAAATCCCTGCCTTGCAAAAATAAATATATCATAACAAAGAAATGAAAGCTTTTATGAAGCTTCCAACCGGCAATGGATCATAATGAGACCCGAAAACCAACCACTAAGTGGTGGTAAGGATTAGGTTCATTATCAAATCAGCCATTTATTTGTTCCTTCGCCTTGAGGTTTTACCATTATATTTGCATTGCAACTACTTGAATTTCAAGCCAGTGGCCGCTGCGGTCTTGTTCCATACGAATGGGCTTCGTCTGCTGAATAATAATAATACTGTGGTTATCGGCGCCGGGTTTTCCATTAATTAACCACTGTTCCTTATCTGTGTTGTTTCTTCATATCAAGGCGGTATCGTTGGGTTTCTTCAGCTTTCAAGTTATCTGGATAGGATCAGTAATAAAATCAGGGAATTCTTGGAAACGTAATCCCGAGTTTGAAGGATTTATGACTTTTTTCGTGATAAATGTTGAAAGAAGTACCTCTCTCTCTCTCTCTCTCTCTCTCTCTCTCTCTCTCTCTCTCTCTCTCTCTCTCTGCGCATACATAATGTTTTTTATTATTAATTGAGAGATTAATACAAAATGTCCACTATTTTTACTGAGGCAATTCAACAAAATATCCTCTATTTTTACTGAGGTAATTCAACAAAATATCCTCTATTTTTACTGAGGTAATTCAACAAATATCCACTATTTTTACTGAGGTAATTCAACAAAATATCCACTATTTTTACTGAGTTAATTCAAGTACAAAATCTGGCGCATTCGTGTTGGAATAGAAATCCTCAAGACTCCAAAAGGTTTGGCGCCAAATTATATAGGGTTGTGTCGATATAATTATTTGGCGCCAACTTTTTCGTTGGCTGTAGGAGGCTGTTATTTGACGCCAATTTATTTGGCGTTTTCTTTTTCTTGTAATTACGAGATGTGAAATGAGATTGCCTCTATAACTTATCTTTCCCTTCCCCTTTATACTTGTGGTTTTTTGGAATAGGCCTAACTGACGCTTATATTGTTTGAATTTATTCTGGAATTCCACGATCCAACTTGAATTTCCCTTTCGAGTGGCAGACGCAGCTACATATTTGGATGGGCTTAACTCTGGGCTTCCTCCGCGATGGCATTTCCGGGCAACGTGGTTGGAGTGAGTGATATCCTCAAGCCTCTTGTTCAGCACCTCCTCCTCCTCCTCCTCCAGAAGGGGCAGGTCTCTTCCACCCCCTTCACGTGTTCCTGTCGCCTGTGGTAATGGTGGCACTTCCTGAGCAGTTTTGTCAGGTAGTGGAGAAATCGTGTGAATCGACCCTCTGTGGTGGCACTGTTTGCCAAGGATGATTAGCTGTGGTTAGCAGCTGCCTGCTGTGTCCTTCTTGAAATCATTCCTTGTGTTGTGAAATGGGTTGAGAGTGATTATTATCTGTTATATAGCCTACTACTGTTTCGGCTATTACCCCTTAGCTGTCGTAAAATGCAACCTAAGTACATCAAAATGAATTAGCCTTTTATTATAATCATTAAGCATAACATGTTTTTTCCCGGTCTGATTGAAAATAAAATTTAGCCTTTCCAAGAACCTCCATTTCGATTAACTGGCAGGTGTCGTCTTGCGTCATAATCCTCTCAAAGCTTTCAATCGCCTGTTTCTCATTACTGGTCATTTCCGTTCTAGAAACAGCATGCACTCATTAAGATATTAAATACCCCACATATGTACGATGAAAAATAAAGTTCCCTCATCGTACGAACGTATCTACACAAGCTTTCCCAAGGGGAAAATTTGCGTTGCACTGACATTCAATCTGATTTCAAGTGCCGATAGTTTGGCTATCAGTGGCGCGTGAAAACCAAGACACTGAACGGCCTTCCTATCCTGAGTTATTGCGCAGTGGAAGAAGTTCAAGTTCAGAGCACACCGATGGCAGTTGCTTTGGGAAGTTCAAATAAGATTCTCTCTCTCTCTCTCTCTCTCTCTCTCTCTCTCTCTCTCTCTCTCTCTCTGTCTGTCTAAGTTCAGAGCACCGATGACAATAATTGCTTTGGGAAGTTCGAACAAGATCTCTCTCTCTCTCTCTCTCTCTCTCTCTCTCTCTTTCTCAGAGCACCGATTACACTTGCCTTTGGCAAGTTCCAATGATTCTCTCTCTCTCTCTCTCTCTCTCTCTCTCTCTCTCTCTCTTTTTATCCCCCATAATGCCTTCTTGCATTCAACCCGGCAACCCAACCGCCAGTACCAGTTAGTGCCACCACTGCTAACGCCTGGGGGGTCCTCAGTGTTACCCCCCCCTCTCTCTCTCTCTCTCTCTCTCTCTCTCTCTCTCTCTCTCTCTCTCTCTCTCGGAGATGTTGTCCTTAGCCTTGAAATTACTTGTAGTTTAAGAGACGTTTGTCATAATATAGAAAGCAGACTTCATTTACATTGTATTTGTGCATTATGTATTCATTGTATGTTATTGCGTTTGTGCATTATGTTTTCATTATGTGTTGGTGTGCTATTTTGTCAGTAAAAGAAGAATAATTTAGGGATACTTTTTTCCAGTATACCGGTTTTATTTTGCAAGATGGTGCAACGGGAGATCGAACTGTCTGCATGCGTTGTGATCGTTTTTGCAGAAGGCTCCAAGAGATAATTTGAAATGGTGCAAGAGATATTAATATTAGGCTTTGATATTTTTCTATGTCTGTAAAAATGCTTTTCTTACTGATATGGTTAATGAAGGTATTCCTTGCGAATGTTCGAGTGAACTTTTGTATACATAGCAGCAACCGCAGCTTGCTTGCGAACAGTGTAGCTTTATGCGAGAAAAGTTTAAGCAATGAAATGCATTTCGTGCAGTGAATGTGCCTTTGAGTTGAGCATGGGTTTTGTTATGGTAGTCTGTTCAAGGTATGTAGAAAAAGAGGCTGGGGAAGAGGGGAGGGGGGGTTAGCATTTGAAGGTCAAGCAGTGGGTGGGTGTTGATAGATGGTAAAAGGGAAGGTGGGGTAGAGGGGAGGGAGGCAAGAGTCAACAGGATAAGGGGGGGGAGGGTTTAGGCTAGGCGGTTGCGGCTTTTATCCAGTGCAAGGTATTTGGTATGCTGGGAGTGGAGGAGCTTTGAAATAGATTGTTGCTTTGAGCCTTTGTCAGGTCCGTCGACCTATGTCAGCGTTCTCGTAAGTGTTCTGTTGTTAGCTGTTTTCTCTCTGTTAACTCTTCTATTTTCGCACCTATTGGCAGTTTATTCTGCCGATGTTTGCTTTGAATGTCGGACATCCTTATAGTCTTGCTCCATAAATGCGCACATGTCTCGTTTGATTTGATTGTTGACGTAAGTTTGATATACAAGTTTTGTGTGTAGCAGCTTAAGGGTAGTCACAGGGGGCAGTTTCTTTACTTCAGGGATTTTTCGTTTTTGGTCGAATGTCACGTCATCCCGTTGACCTTTCCATAGACATTCTTGACCATTCATTGGGTAAAGTAGGGATTCAAGTCAAATCAAAATGCAAGCGACAAGCACTGAATGTTTTTGTAGATGACGCAATGCATAGAAACCGGAGTAAGAATGTGCTTGAAATTTCACCAAGGATGCCTTTTGTACCGTAATCAAAATTCATTTTGCGGTGATGGAAACCTTTATCACTAACATTTTTTTCCGGGTTTCTGCATGAAAAGCAGTTTTTGTTGCTACAGATTCATTGCCAGTGACTCATCCTCCTCCCTCATTAGTATTTTGTTATGGTGTTTGTGAACATTACAGTAATAATATCCTTACCTTCAGAAAGGAGGGTAGGAGCTTGCGCAACGTCTTGAGTATATTTTAGACGTATTTTCATCTACAGCGAAATTTTAGGTTTACAGGATAGTTCTTCGAGATAATGATTGGCTTCTCCAGAATATATAGTCGTGTCGTCTTAAGATTCGGGTCGTGAAAGTAATAAATACACTTCAGTATTCAGTATACGTAAGAAATGATACAAAATGGTAAGGGAAAATGTGAATTTATGGGATTCCGGTGCGGTGTTATCATGACGTCATTATCCGCAGAGGCAAACGTTCGGAAACATCTTTCCCGCGCGCGCCAAAAGTTCCACCTTTGTGACTTGCAAGTCGATTTCCCGCCAGAAGTCCCTGACCACGGGCCGTGAGCACCTGAGGGGTAAAGTCAGGGAGGATGTCTTGGGTTGGGGTGGGTGGTATGACTTAAGCCTCCATGCCATTATCCTCCTCCCTCATAAAAATCTTCGTAACAACTACTTTGGGATCCTGTTTATGTGGGCGGGAAGAGGGCTACATAAGTACTGCCCAAAAGGATGCTATCATGGAAATCGCTCATCAGATTTACGGATTTATTACTTAATTTATGCAGGAGGGCTCTTTGATAGACTGCATAATGCACCGTCAGTCAGGCTTGCATTTTGATTGGCGGAGTTTGAGCTTTAAAATTCAGTGGTTTCAGAGTGAGCTCAGAGTACACTTTTAGACTAGTAATAGGACGGGGCGAATTAGGAGTGGCGGTGACGTCATCCGATGCTGCTTGCTTGCAACACAACAGAGAGAGAGAGAGAGAGACTTTCGGAATTGATAGAAGTTCTCGGTCGTATTGCCAGGGATAACGCCATGATTTAATTTGGAAAGACGGGGAGGGCGAGGCTTATGTGATGTTCAGACCTGTGCTCACTTAAGATTGTCTTTCATTTCATTTATGGCCGTGTTAAGTACAATAACTACAGCACTTTCGTGTACTACGCATGCATGGGTCATACAGTCATTCAGTATTTACGTATATTACGAAATATTAGTTTTATACACTTCCAATTATTTCTTGCACATTCAACTGTTAGGGACACCATTATAATTGTTTTTTCCCTCCAAAAGTGTAGGTATGCCGCACTCGTGCATGTTTGCAGCTCAGTTGTACCCTCATCTATAAACAACTTTGTAAATTTGAAGTGCACGACGAAAAGTTGGGTATGTTGCTATGAAAATATTTTGATGAAATTTACCGGTACGTGTAGCTAGAGCTAGGTTATATTTTCAGCGTGTTTTCTTGTGGCTTAAGCTAATACTGTTTCTTTGGGCGGTGCTAATTAGATTTCAAGTGAAACTGGGAGCAGTTTCTCTCTCTCTCTCTCTCTCTCTCTCTCTCTCTCTCTGGCCTTTCTTTATTCGTATGTGACCCAAATTGTCTAATGAGGATGCGGTATTCCACTGCAATCAATTATCATTAGTCGACATGTACTCAGATTCTAAAAGCAAGTTGGTGCATGTGTGCACGGATCTCTCTCTCTCTCTCTCTCTCTCTCTCTCTCTCTCTCTCTCTCTCTCTCTCTCTCTCTCTCTCTCTCTGACGCACGTGCATGTTTACACACACGCATACAACCAGGTTGTCAGCAAAGGAAGCATTTTTCCCCGTAAATGTCCAATGGGCGTTCGTAAGTGTTGTCCACCGATGCGCCTTCTGAAAGCGTCATTGTGGTCCAGTTCCGGGTAAAATCGCTGATCGTTACGGCATATAATGCCTGGCCGCTTACAAACACTCCGCGTGCATAGATATGGAAAGTGCTGAGTGTGGATAATATTTGCTTAACCATTGCAAATCTGGCTGTTTTCACGTGTAATCTTGGCTAGATGCTCTCTCCCACTCTCTCCCTCCTGGTTCTGATGATAGTGATTATACCATCTCAAGAGATCTTTAATACCACCTTGTGTTATTATTTCTTGGGGCGCAATGATTTCGGTAAATATGAGATTTGCACGTGATGGTACAAGCGGACTTGCCGTTCTTAAGTTAGGACTTTTATTTTTGTTTTTGGTGACTTTCTTTTCCTTGAGAAAATGTTTATGTGTTGTTTTTTGTTATCATCGTTGTCATTGGTAAGTGCATAAAGCTGTTATTTGGGTTACAACCGTCACTTGATTTTTATTCTTCAGCTTCGTCAGTATTTTCGATTTTTTATTTTAATTTTTGTACATTATAGAATTGTGTACTTGTTTACGCAAGTTAACCGTTAAAATATTCGCAAGGGCTTTTTTATCGAGTGGTTTCCGTTTAAACCAGAAAAATAGTTCTATTTAAGGCTTGGAGAGGGTGTCAAGACCAACCTAAAAAGTATTTTTAGTGCTTTCATCAGCCCCAGAAAGTTGAAAGCTTTATCTTCCCCCCACCCACCTCAAAGTAAATAGCTCATCATTACATCCCACGCAGAAATATTAGTGGATGTCATCGCAGTCATCGGCTCATAGGCAAAAAAAATGTTAAATTAATAAATGATGACATTTCTACAAACAGTTGTCAAATAGACGCAGTTTATGAGTTATCATTTTAACGGCATCGGCATATTTTTGACGGTGATAATTTCCAGAATTAACCGACCGAGGTTACTGCCGAAGTGCAAAAGCACTTTTGATGTGTCCCAGATCCTTGAGAACTGCGTATTAATACGATAAGGAAGAGAATCCCCGCAGTGTTTTGAGCTAAAAGTGAGATAATAGAAAGTGTATATACACCCTGTGTATATAATGCAGCCCCTCCCCAACAGCGAACCGAAACAAAGCGAGGTGGATGTTGGAGGTGCAAGGCCTGTTACCTGCTCCGCTAAAACACTTGGCCACTTGACACAGAACAGCCTTCTCAAAAGAGGGTTGGGTTTGGGAAGGGACCTTCTCGTCTGGGAGACGCCGGAAAGTCGTTTCTTTAAACGAAAAAGGCTCAGGAGATGATGGAGGAGGAGATGGATAATGATAGTTTCCATTGTGAGGGGAAGATGGGTGATAATGAGACATATATTGAAATCTCTTAGGATGCAAAAAACATTGTGGTTGCCCCCACCATTTTCTTATGCTTGAGAACGAATGCTATTCAGCCATTAACCCTACAACCTTTTACATATATTTATTAATTTTTTATTTGTTGTGTCAGAAATGCGAATGATATGGTTGTGAGATTTTAGACAACTTTTATTTTTATTTTAGGTTTTTTTTATAAGTTCACAAAAGTCTAAGAAGATTAACTTTAAAATTAGAATTTTCAGAATACGAAATGTTGTCAGAGGCTGGATTTTAGATATTCTAATTGTTGCTTTGCCACAGTGAAGGTTACAGACTCTCTCTCTCTCTCTCTCTCTCTCTCTCTCTCTCTCTCTCTCTCTCTCTCTGTCAGTCCCAAATTACTTAATAAAGATTGAGTGTTCCACCGTGATTAGGCCATCACTGGTTGATTTGCACTTGATATTTATTAAGAAGAAAATTACGGTTTATTTTTGTTTTTACATTTATAGTCTCTCTCTCTCTCTCTCTCTCTCTCTCTCTCTCTCTCTCTCTCTCTCTCTCTCTCTCTCTCATAAATTATATAGCGAAACACATCTTAAACTAATTTATAAATTCTAGACTGTTCCATGTATTGCGCAAAATATCTAAGACTAGATCTTGAGCCTGGTCAAGAAAGGATGATCTGCCAATTGCTGTTTAGGCGCGGAGAAGAGGGGCCTTGGGTGATCCCTCTCTCTAGGGGAAGGGGGAGGTGTGTAGGCAAGGCATTTGGGTTCTACTCTAAGGAAACCAGTTTATGTGGGGAGGCTATTCACAGACATCCTCCTCAACCCCAACTAATCTGCCACCGCTACCTTCGTTACCGTCATCATCATAGCTGCCTATGCCTCTCTCTCGTTTCTTGCCCCTTCTATACTGCCAGGCCCAAAGTGCATTAGCGTATATTTCGTTTAAGAGTTCTCTCTCTCTCTCTCTCTCTCTCTCTCTCTCTCTCTCTCTCTCTCTCTCTCTCTCTCTCTCCCCCCAGGCTAAATAAAATCATTTACACCTCTCCTATAATGGTAGACTCAATGACGAAACTTCTTGAAATATTCAGCGTAGCCACGAATGTTATTAAATAGAACACAAATACAGTACCAAAGAGCGCTTTGTCCCAAGCGTACCAGAACGCTTTGTCCCAAATGCACTCATTATGTTCCAAGTGTACCAGAACGCTCTGTTCTAATTGCACCAGAACTCTATGTTCCAAGTGTAACAGAACACTGTTCTGAACTTTGTACCAGTACGTCAGTTCAAGTCGGAAACCTTTTGCTTTTCAATTCTGCCACAATCCTGGAACCGGTCAAATACCCTGTGCCCCAGCCTACGCTATTGCTTGTGCCTCGTCATTTTTGCTCCAGGTCTCTCTCTCTCACCCATGGAACTAACCCTCTGCCTCGATGGTTCTCAACTGTCAGTCGTTTCTCATGTTAGAATTGCCCTTTGCTCTTACTTTAGACAGCGCTTTAGTGTTGGAACATTTTCACAAATATCTTGGAGGGTTGACATTTTTCTTTAATTTGGAGTTGATTCTCCCAAACAAAGGCTATATCCATTTGTAGTCAAAGATGATGTATTAAGAAATTACACCCGGGGGGGAATTATAATTGATAATGCTACTGCCAGATTTTGAACCTGGGTCCTTTGGGGTTTAATATAGTGATAGAGTCGATTTTATATTGTATCCCTTGATAGTCAAAAATCGAGTCGACTGTCTATCACTGTATCCTGACCAAACGCTCAGGTTCAAATCCTGACGAAGCAGTCGCACTTATCGATTAAAGTTTCTCTTGAGTGCAGATATTTCCAAGGTCTAGTGATTTCGATATTAAGTGGTATATTTATTTGACAACAATCTGTATTCTCTTCTACAGCTGTTGAGGATTGTTGCTTTATTGAATTGTTAAATGTTTTAAATAAGTGTTTTGTGCGGGCTCTTTCCTTCCTCGAATGTATCTGGCGTGATGTCTCTATGCTATTTCAGGACAACAGGTCATTCTACTGGTAGTTTCAGATATCATGCATTAAAAAAAAGTGAAATTTCAGTGGTGAATTGTAGATTTTTAAGAAAAATCCTTTGGCATCGATTGCGTTATTCTCTCTCTCTCTCTCTCTCTCTCTCTCTCTCTCTCTCTCTCTCTCTCTCTCGTTGTTTATTGTTGCTTATCTTCTGTGTTTCCCTGTCGACGCTATTTGTACGGTACAAGCACTTCTTATCAGCAAAGTTTATTTTCTTTGCCCCGTGATGGCAGCCTCTTCCAAGACCTTTTGGAAGAAGAAAACAAAGGTGCAGATAAGCAGCGGCAGTATTCACACAATGCATTATTGTGACCAGAAATATCATATGAACAAATCCATCACCGATATGAATCAAGATAACGACATATCGTTTTCAACGCATTGTTTTCCTTCGTCAGCCAGATGAATGAATGCATTAGCGCCTACATCATCTGCATTAGAATAAAAAAAAACTGTCTTCGTTTGTTTCATATCTGTGGGGAATGATTATCTCTGTCTGTCTCTCTCTCTCCCCCTTCTTCTTCTTCTTCTTCCTCCGCGGCTGTTATAACGATCTGTTGTGTGTGTGTGTGTGTACTCCACCCATCCTCTGGGGTTTGCTTCCCTTCCCACACACACACACACACACACACACACACACACACACACACAGAGGCGCACGCCACTTATGAAAAGGTACTAACTTCGGCTGGAGGGGAGACTCCTATCCTATCCTCAGCGACCCCGTTGCCCATTACCAATCGTCCCTGTCTTTGTGGAGAAAGAGGCCCCTTTGTGGTGGGGACGTACTTTGTTTGTAGCGTTGTGGCCTCAGCCCTCTTGAAAGGATTATAGTCTCTGTTGTGGTCCATTTTAACTCCCCACCCCCACCCCACCCCACCCCCGTTTGATGTGGCTTTTGTAGTAGGGTGACTTTTTGATGCTACATATGTGCTTGGCAGAGATATGGCTCTGATTTCGAAGGTCTCGATCGGTTATTGTCGATTCGGTCTTATTTTTTTTTTCAAATAGGCCAATAATCTCTCTCTCTCTCTCTCTCTCTCTCTCTCTCTCTCTCTCTCTCTCTCAGGTTTTTATATTGTATATTTTCATGTGTGGTAGGGGATCTTGCACATTGCTCGATGAAGGGTTTATATTTGTTTGATAGCCGCCAATATGCAGCCCTTGTTGCACAGATCCTGGATCCTGGTTGCCATCCGATTTAATAAAGACTAGGAGCAGAGAGAGAGAGAGAGAGAGAGAGAGAGAGAGAGAGAGAGAGAGAGAGAGAGAGAGGAGTAAGTTCACCATTTATCCATTTGCTACTGTAGTTCCATAATATAAAATATCTCTTTCTTTTAGCTGTTTAGTTATTTGCCGATGGCATCTGCCCTCTGTTGGTGGACGCCCATCCAGGTACTGAGCAGACCCAAGTTCCGCTTTAGATAAATATATTTCAGGGTGACATTGTTTTCTTCATTATTTTGGGTACACTGGGAGGGAGTCGTGCTTCCCTTTTTCCATAGTTTTTGTTCTTACTGTTTAAAGCCTTATCACGTTTTCAGTGTTTGAGGTGCAGTTAAAAACGTAATATTAATATATACAGCGTCCGTGGCATTGCTTTTGTGTCCCGGACAGCCAGCAGACTGACATATAGCCAACAGAGTGACGTACAATCAAACAAAACGCCGATTGACAAGAAGAACATATTGGATTGATAAGGATATTGATTGGACCACAACTGTCTGCAGAGCCTTGACCAGACAACAATGGAAGCCTCTCTCACTCTTTAAATGAGAAATGATGTTTGTCCTCCTGGGTCAGGGCACGTAAGTCACGTTGATAGAAATGGATTAGGCAGTTTTATTGCCAAAATACTACCCCGTAATCCTTCATGATTATCAGCCTTCATTCAAATTGTATTGGATGGAGATGTGTCCTCCAAGAGTTTTATTGCTCTGGTGCGATGTAAATTTATGCTGAGAACAGTGGTATAGGCTACCAATATCACTGTTATTATATTTTGCCACTAGCTTTTACTGGAAAATGTTTCCATCTGAAAATTGTGTGATCAATCACCTGCTCTTTGACGATTGCCACATTTAAGATTTACCCGACGGTGCAGCACCCCGCTGATGAATGGGGGAGCTGTGGCACGCCCTTGTTTTGAGCATAACGCTCTACTTTTCGCCAGCTGGCGTATTGGCCACGGTTTACATCATATTTGGCAAAAACGCTCCTCACATCCTGGATCACGCACTGACCGACCGGCTGGTTAGTTCATTTCTACTACCTGCCATTGCCCTTTACATCTATGCATGTATATTTGTTAAAGTTTGAGCTGGATTCAAACTTGATATTCTCGCATCCCCTACATCTGTCATTCTGCAAGTGCTTCCTCCCTGTCTCCCGCACTCTGTAGTAAAGCAGTTTCCTGTCATTACCCTGAATGAATGACAGATGATGTGAGGGGTGAAGAGACAGTTGCATTCATAACATCCTAGTAGGACGATGAAGTAGTTTTTTATACCGCTAGAATATCTCTCTCTCTCTCATTTATTACATTTCATATGAATTTTTCTTATTAACAGTAATTTTTAAAATTTTATATATATATATATATATATATATATATATATATATATATATATATATATATATATATATATATATAATGTTGGAATCTTTGCCTTTTGGGTTTGACGCCAAGGAGACAGAAATAAGTCCCTGTCTCTGTATCAAACGCAAACGGCATCGGTTCGAATCCTGGCCAAGGTTGATGCACTTACCATATACAGCAGATATCCCTTCAGGCACAGTATAGCTGTTTTCTAGGTGGAGGGAATTTGAAATTTGGGGGGTATTTGTAGCTTAACATTCGACAGGATAAAAACGTGTGTAACAAAAATATCACGTACAGAAAGTGTGTTATTGGTTTGGATAGATAGGGTTTGGCTCTAGAGAAAAAAAATACACTAGTCACGTCACAAAAGTGCAACCCTATGCAGAAATCTTCCCCTTGGCTCTTCATACCATTACAGAGTTCATCAACATGGCGTCACTCCTGTATTCACAGTTTGCCACTTACTGTGTATTTTTTACACACTCTCGCTTCTTGGATATTAAGGTCCTGCCTTTCAGGTTATCATTCCAGCCTCTACAAGGTTTTCCTTTCCTCCATGTTTACACAGCTTCAGCCTTTTATCATATTCAACAAATACTCCACTTCCATAAAGGAGAGGTGGTTCAACAATCCTCTATTACTGTCTATTTCCGTTTTGGCTTTTATAAACAAATCTATTCCAAATATTTAGCACAGCACCCTGCTACTTTCCCTGATTCCACCTGTTGGGAGACATACCTCTTCTCTCACCCTTCTGTCATCCGTACCTTTACCAATCGGCCATTGCCATTCTTCAGTTATCCATATTAACATTCATTGCATCAATTTCCTGGTTTGCATTTACTTTAAGAAAACTGGGCCTCACGTATACTCATACCCTCCTCCTGTTGTAAGCGTTTAAAACTATCACAACTCTCTTCAGTTTGTCCTATCCCCAGTCAAAACTGTCTCACCCACAGCACCACACGCAATTCACAGCTCATTTTCATATCCCACAGCTTTGCACCAGTTGTAATTTCCTATCTCTGGCTTCTCGCATTACAACCATCTCCATCAAGATATTAAGTTACATATTTAACTATACGCCTTTTTTCCCTCCGAGGGAGTGGCCCCAGAAGCTTTTAAACCCCTGGTCCTCGGCAAGTGTTTTGGCCTTTGGTTAGATTGAGTGTACCCTGTTCCCAGCTCTTGTTTCTTTTCCACTCCAGCCTGCTTGTATGGTGGTAGAGGATTCAGCTATACATGTTTTATATTTGTTATTATCATCGTTATTTAGTTTATGTGCGGGCTATGTCTGTAATTCGGAAATAATTACAAACTCTGTGGGAATATGATAGGTTTTTTTTCTACAAAATTAAGTTGTCTTTCAAGATTTCATGGAAAAAACAAAGGGTTTTACTTAATACATACATATACAGTATATATATTATATAATATATGCATATGCATATGTATATGTATGCATACATACATGCAAAAAGCCATTCTTTGTTATCTAGTCTTCTCTTGCAGCCGACCTCGTCTACCCCACCCATGTTATTCCACCATGAAGTTCTATTATACCACATATGATAAAAACCCGGATCTTTTTGTTGACAGTATATGCGGGTTTCTACCCGAGAAAGGGAGAGATGTTGCCTTTTCCCCTCCCCTCGTCAGCCATCCTCCCCCCATCCCCCACCCCGGTGGTACTTTCGTCTCAATGCACGGGGCTGTGGAGTTGAGCATCCGAACTCATTCGAAGCCCCGTGTTGTTATGCCTCCCTTTATACGTTCATTTTCTAATGAATATTAATTCAGTAAATCGTCCGAATAACTGTTTTATGCCGATTCTTTTTTAGTCCTTTCGTCTAGTCGTAGCTGCAAATGAAGCCTAAGTCGGAGGCTGGGGAGAGAATTGGGAGGCAGGCAGAGGGGCGTATAATGTGCCATGATTGGTGCTTTAGGATGATCTCTAGCACGTCTTTCTAGCGTGGGGCCACTCACTCACTCTCTCTCGCTCACTCGGATGACGCTGAAGCCAAGGTCACATCAGAGACGTTGTTGGTCAACAGCTTCCGCTTGAGGGCTTATTGTTGTTTAGGGCATCGTCAGTGTTTCGTTCGTGACAGGAATGACGAATATGAAAGAGGTTTTTTTCCCTTTGTATTTGCTGTTTTAATCTCTTGTTTTATGAGGCGGGTTCTACGAGTGTGTTCGTTTGGAGAATTTGGTCGAGCTGGTGTTGTTGATGTCTGCGTTTTCCCGCCGAGTTGATTAATGAAGTTGTGGTCCCTGTGTTTGTATTTTTATTTGTGTATTCCAATTGCAGGTGGTAACCCCAAAGAAGCTCCCCAGTAAATGAAAGTTACGCCCTATAACTTAATTTGCTCAGATTTTCCCGCGTATAACGTCCTCCAGTTATTTTATCTCATTTTGGAGTCCTCACTAAGTGAATAGCTGTAGTCAGGGTTTTTGTAGACCTTGATCTGCCGTGACCTCTCTTCCATACGTGCCTTTCCACCTTCCACCCTCTCTCTCTCTCTCTCTCTCTCTTTCCCATGTGCCTCCCATACTTACGCTTGTTTTACTCAAATGAACACCCCCCTTAACTGGTAGTAACTTTCCCAGTCCCATCTCAGACGGCAGACGGCAATTGTCGCTTTATTGACTCGTGTTTTTATCTGACGCTCAAGTAGTTGCCGGATCCGGGCGCAAACAGTTTCAGCGTGATAATTTAGTTACCAAGACTGGGAGAACCAGCCATGTACCTGCGATTTATTTATTTATTTATTTATTCATTTATTTATTATTAGGGTTTGGGGTATGTTGCCGTCTTTGTCGGCGAAAAGCGATAATAACAATGTTAATGTGTAGATGTCTAGACCAGCCTTGTGATTTAAAAAAAGAAATAAAAAAAAAGGGTATATGCCCAACATTCCCCAGACATTTTAAGATTCTTAGTGGAGCCTGAAGTTTTTTTTCCCGCCACTATCTTGGCGCCAGGAAATCGTGATCCTTACCCTGTCTTTTCTGTGGTATCTTGCAAATGGATTTTAAATGTAGCGATTAAGTTTATCATTCTTTCTGCCCCAACCCTCCGAAGGGGTGGAGCCATTACATGTAATCTCTCTCTCTCTCTCTCTCTCTCTCTCTCTCTCTCTCTCTCTCTCTCTGTCTAGTTCGTTGACCTCCAGATTTGCGAACAAATCCTCGTTATCTTCTTTCGTAATATACATCCAGTGGAAAGGGTTTAATCTCCTCTTGTACTACGGGACTAGTCTACGACATAAATTTAGTTGGTTCATAAGTTAGTTACGTAACTTCCGTAACCAGTGCAACATGACTCGCAAAAAAAAAAAGTGGGTAGGGTTAATAATGGAAGGTCCGACCAAATAAGTATCCCCAGTTTCCAGGAGACTCGTTCCCGATTACGAAAGTCGGTTAGTAACTTAAGAGACAGTTCAGAGCGGCTAATTATGGAACGGCGTCCAGTCCAGAAAATTTCTCTTCGGGGTGAAATAGGATCTGCGTGATAAGATCCTTTTTTTTATAAGAACCATTTTTATGATCGAGTTTTAAGATGCCCCCCCCCCTTTTTTTTTACCCGTGAGCTTTTCACGATAATAGGGAATGCTGATAGTTGCGGGTTCTTTATCTGATGTTGGTCGCCAAATGCGGTCAGCCTGTGTATTATGTAACCCCGCATTTCCCTTATATTGGCATCTAATTGATTTCACGGTCTTCTGCTGCGTTGAAAGGGTCCGTTTGGTTTCATAACAGTTTTAAACGGTGTATGTGCACGCCATTTTAATGTACTGGTAGCAATGCCGTTATCGTAATGCTTGGGAAAGTGCCAGGCCAATTTCTAGGTTCACATGATGATGAGTTATTGAATAGGTGTGTGTTATGCATGGAAGTTTAACCATGTATTGATGGGCTACGTGTGATTAGAGCCATGGATGATGATATATAACTTTGTTCTAATAAAAAATAAACTCGATTAATTTAGTTCCTTTAAATTAACTCGATATCATTCCTTAAGTTTTAAGTATGTATGACCTGGTGTTGAAACTGGACGATTATGTCATCAGTTGTGAAGGCAAATAGTACGAAACTTTTAGTAATAGATTTTTCGCAATGGCTTTTGTTAAGGATGCTAATTGGGGCCTCTTTTAGGTTGACCCATCTTTAACTTAATGGTTGTTATAAAGAAATGTAAATTGATTTTTGTGTTGGACAAATCAGTTTTCGCGCATAGAAATCCCGCCAACCTTCGCAAATTCCAATTCACCAACGCCTATTGACATTTAGAAAATAATTATAGACATAGTTCATTAACACTTTATGTGGAATAATTATGATTCATTTGTAAATGTCAAGGTATTATGCCAGTTTTTCTTAGAAAAAAAAAATTGCTGCAGATTCAGGACTGGACTCACAACATTGCATGGTAGAGGGCCTTTGGAATGTTTAGTTGTTGGTTCTAGCAGCCTAATTTAACTTCTCTTTTAGAATAGATTAAAAAAAAATTTTTTGGCCAGGGGTAATTTTTTATAGGGCTACATCCAGTTGTTGCAATTATTTATTGCTTCACTTTTTAATTTATTTATTTTTGTATTTAATCAATATTCTATTTGGTATCTCGGCGATTGATGTCCTAGCGATTGGCAGATAATGAAACGGTGACTATGATGCAAATCCTATTCATAATTTTTGGGTAGAGCACAAAGTGAAGATGTGTTTAGTGATATGTGTATCGAGAGTGGCGCTGCCGAACGCGCGCGCGCCACCAGAAAAAAAAAAGACTCATGTTGAGCGAAACTGGTGGCGCTGCTCGGGCTGAATCTTATCTTTTGTTTGTTTTAGGGTGGCCGCCCTGTTTGTGTAGTGTAAGAATAACATCGAAGGAACTACTGGGTCTCTGGGCCTTTCATGTTGGCGGTGTCCACGGAAAAATAAATACAGATACAGTGTTTGAACGAATTTATGCGCGTATACGTACACTTTGTCGAAAAATTTTGTCCTTTGTATATATATTATGCTTCATTTTTCCAAACACTAAGCGGTTTTCCCCTAACAAGGGGTGGCCCCTAGAGAAAAAACAACGCAGAGTCCACGACCCCATTCAGATTTTTACTTCTGAATCATATTTGAACCCTAAAGAAGGCTCATTAGCTGCACGTCAAACCACCTGACACACCCTGTGCCGTTAACCCGTATTGTGCATGCACTCTCGTTTCCTGGATATTAATTTTTTATAGGCGGTATGCAGTGTTATACAGTTTCTCCTGGAAAAATAACGCTAGCAGTCACTGGAATTTTTATACTAATGACTGTTGAATCGTGCTTGAACACACTCTCTCTCTCTCTCTCTCTCTCTCTATATATATATATATATATATATATATATATATATATATATATATATGTATGTATGTATATACATGTATATATATACATGTATGTATGTATATATATATATATATATATATATATATATATATATATATATATATATATATATATATATATATATATATATTATATATATATATATTTCTAGACAGCAGTAACCCTTAAAAAAAGGGAGCTGATCTGAACAGGGTTCTCAAGCCTTCATATTTACCTTTCTTTTTTGTACTCAGTTTTTCCTTTGTTAGCTCATTGTTATTTATTTTGGCAAAAAAAAGGAAGGGAAAACAATGGCCCTGTTGATTAACAGGAAGCCTGGTACACCTGGAGAAGGTCCTTTCACTTAAAGAGGACAAGAAAGAAAGCTTTCCTTTAATCTAACAAAGAAAGAAGACATTGGCCTTGATACACCATGGAATATATTTATGTTATATGACTGGGAATATTTAGGTTCTAGAAAATTTTGTAAAAAAATCCTGATTTATATTTTTCATTGGCGACTGACAACAATTTTAGCACATTTGATTATGTAAATCATTTACGTGAAAGTATAGTGCTTGTTGTGTTGGTTCCCCAGGCACGATAATTTTCAACATTCTTAGCCAAAGATTTTTTATAGTGTCCTAAATGTCTTCATACTGCATTGTCTAAAAAAAATGGGATAGCATCACGTACTTCGGATGGCCTTATATATACATCACAGTAACTTGCCTTATAAATATGTGTATGTATAATATATATGTATGTGTGTGTTTGTGTGTGCGCGCGTGTGCGTACAATTGTTTGTTATATAGTTAAAAGTCTGCTTCGAAAAATGAAGTTCCTAGACCTAGACGATGACTGAATTTCTCTTCCTGTAGCAATGAAAGCCTTGAATGCATGTTTTTGTCCTTTAGTTATGTGGAGTGAACTGAATTTCTTTTTTTCGTAAGCATAGTTGGTATTGATACTCTCTTGCTATCATGATGGTATTTACCATTGGAATTTATTTTTTGTTTTACCGGATATAATTTTGAGAACCTTTTGCGTTCCTATTTCCATGCAGGCAGAAGTCATGTTCAAAAAACTATTATCAGTTTTTAATTGTTTTGTGTAGTCATTACTTAATTTGGTAGAAGCAAGTCATTCTGAACATATCTCTTGATTGTACGAGTATGTGTGGGTATTTGACTGTTGAAGGAAGTGTTACGTATCAGCACCATCTTGGGTCAAATTTTAACGATAGTCGTGGAACTTTCCTGGCAACTCGATTACATAGCGTTATTGGTCTATCCTACCTGTGAAAAGTAAGTGAAATATCCAAATCGCGTGGAAATTCTGGTTCTCGCCAGCGGGGCTCAGCGCAACGAGTGACGTCACGAGACTCCTTGACCACCCTATTTGGGAAGTTCGCACCATTTTTAGACGGCTAGTCAAATTGTCAAGGGTAGAGAGCTACGAATAGGCTGCAGCAGATACGATGATGCCCGTGATAAAAAGGACCCGTTTTAAATATAGAAGGCATTTGTTGATGGTTCTTGGGAACTTCGGAAAAAGAGTAGATGCATTAGGGTAACCGTAGACTCACGCTTCTGTTGACGATAAACCGAAATTGACTGATCTGTCGGGTTTTTCCTGGTTCGTGTGTTATGGAGGAGAAAGTGGATTTCTGTGGGATCGTAAGGTCGCCCGAATCCTTCTATGGAGCATCGCCAGAATGGTAATTATGGATGGTAATAGAATCTTCAATTAATTTGCGGTCTTTGCGTTGTCCTGTTGTGTCTCCTGTGGTGCGTATTTATTTGGAAGTTAAGCATTTGCATGGAGGTGCAAACGATATATAAAAATTAGAAAGATTCGTTTTGGAATTGCTGTCGCTAGGTGAAAAAAATTGTGTCGAATAGGCGTCGTGTCTTCGTGTGTGTGTGTGTGTGTGAGAGAGAGAGAGAGAGAGAAAGGGGGGTGGGATGTATCGTCCACTTGCCATGCCATGTGTGATTGCAAAATTAGATATACCCTCAGTACTAAACAAAACAACGAAAAACAATTCCCATCTGGTATTGGAGAAGCAGAGTCGTCAGAGGAATTAAAAGAACAGGAAAAAAACAGCCAATAACGCTGCTTGGAAGCATTGGAAACTTTATTAAATCTCCTGAAAAAAAAATAGGTGAATTTTTCTCTCGTTATTTACGAACGTTGGTATCTTTTTCAAGCGTCGAAGGGGATATTGAATAGATTAGCATTCAATTAAACTTAGTATTTTTAGCAACACTAATCGGCTTCTGACAGACTGGACTCAGACATTGCGAAATCATGTCATTTCATTATCACTGTTTTCTCGGGAAGCATTGAGCCGGGGTTCCACACTAATCGGCAAATCCTGTAACCAGTAGCTTACTCTTCTGAATGTGTTGCTAAGGCAACACAATAGACATTCGCCAGTAAATATTTACCTTTCATTTTGCCTTTTATTCTTGTAAGTGGGCTTGGTTAAAATACAATAAAATGTTTGTTAATCTTAGTGGCCGTGGCCAGACTTGTCCATTATTAAATTTTACCGTACTTGGTCGTAGTTTTTGCTAGTTCGTGCATTACCCTTTTATTTCTTGAAAGCTTGCGCAGCAAATTAATAACCTCATTAGCTTGTTCCGTAGGAATGTCTGCTCATGTTCTAGAAGGTAGTAATACAATTGACTGATTTATTTTCTTTACATGTAAATCCAAACGGATTAAAATTTGTGTGTGTGAATTTTGCGGGCCATTAGTTTTTTCATTAATTTATTCTTAAAGTAGTTCAGTAGTTCCTAACAAGTTCTTACTTCAGTTTAGAACTTGCTATTTGAAACTGTAATTTAGAACTTGCTACCGTGTAGCAAAAATATGCATGGTTTGTAAACACCCATGGCATATTGTTAGAAACTTTTAATACTTTGTAAATATATATATATATATATATATATATATATATATATATATATATATATATATATATATGTATATATAAAATATATATATATATATATATATATATATATATATATATATATATATATATATATATATATATATATATATATATATATATATATATATATGAGAAGGAGAGAGAGAGGTATGACTAGAGAGAGAGAGAGACTAAACGCACTGCCAGAGTCATACATCGTGCGCGAGTGTGTGTTCATAATGCAGTTCTCCTTTAGGTAAACTGACCCTCTTCCTTGTAGACAAAGCACTTGTGTAATTGTACGCAAGTAGTAGTCTGTGGTCGGGATGACATTGGTATGTGTGGGGTGGCACTGGCCAGTGCTTGGCGTTGAATCCGTCGTGTTTCAGTTGATCTCTTCAGGGGCTCAGCAGATGACAAGGCTAATCTTTTGAGTTGTAGTCTTGCCTGGTGGGAATGCCTGTCGTTTTTATTCGAATACTTCCATTTCTCTCTCTCTCTCTCTCTCTCTCTCTCTCTCTCTCTCACTGTCGCTTTATGGATGTATGTTTTACAACTGCAACTTTATAATTTATGCCAGTAATTTAATATGTATTTTATATGTGCTTAGAGATCAGTTCAGTTTTAACCATACTTACATATATGCTTGTTCTATTTTCATTTAGCATTGTATTGTAGGAGAGATGACCCATTTTTTTTTTTGTACCAATGCTCGTCTTTTACATAACTTTACAGCATTCATTTGCTTAAACGGTTATGCAGTGTAGTGCTTAGTAAAATATCCTTCGTAAGTTAAATGTGTTTGCGTGTGTAGTGTCACATGTTTCCTCTCGCACGGGGTGGTTCCTGGGAGAAGAAAAGATAATGATCACTGCCACATTCATACTTAAACTGCTTAATCGTGGATGAACTCCTGTGCACATTGCATACAAAACATTAGCCGGTTCATACAACCACGTAATATATATATATATATATATATATATATATATATATATATATATATATATATATATATATATATATATATATATATATATATATGTGTGTGTGCGCGTGCGCGCGCGTGTATGTGCATATATAAAAGTTGTCCTATATTAAATATGTCTTGTTTTTATTTTCCCAGAAGTCTCATATGAAGTGGATAATTGTCTCCCAACAGAGTTTTTGAATATATTGTACATGTATTTCTTAGGAGTTGTCGTTATAATGTTTCCCTCTTTTCATTCGCAGACGTGCTCCTGTGGTCATGGTCCTTACTGTGTTCATGTCCTGTTTGTGATGGTGAGAGTTCTTCAAGTTCCTGAAGCCGATCCAGTTCTAATGGCAGGATGTTTGAAAGATTTTGAGGTAGGCCATGTTACATCAGAATACATCGAGAGCAATAGCAGAATTTTGTTTGTTGTGTATTTATTTATATTTGTATATTTGGGTGTGTTTTTATGCATTTGTATAATCTTTGTCAGGACGCGTCAGGAGTTAAACTATAAAAGCTATTAAGAAATCTCGAAACAAAGCACTAGGAAATGGATTTTGAACAAAAGGAAAGTGGTTTTCAGGCAGGGTCTTTGTGTAAACTCGTGCTCCCCGAGAAGCTGGGATAAAAAAAAAATTATTTAGACTGCCATTCCTGATTAGTTTTCTGGGCCTATTATTCACTGAAGAAAATTTGCTTCATTCATAAGGAGAGAAGTGAAAGACTTAAAGATTGGAACGTGATATCGTCATAGGAAAGGCAACTTTAACGCAAGCCTGTCCGTGTTATTATGTATCCTTTCGCGTTAGTAAAGGAAGTTTTAGAGCGTCTGTTTGAATGAGATGGAGTGTTAATCTCGCGGTGCCTCTTTGGTGACACGCATGGCAGCCTTTAGATGAGATCTGTATGTAAACTACGCCACTGGAGCTCTGCTGTTTCTTCTGGTGGGTAGTTGGTTAGAAGGAGCAAATTACTTGACCATCAGCATCACCATGATAGGATGATCAAAGCAGAACCCGTAATGTGATTTTGTTTTTTCATTTGACCACCGATGTTTGCCTTTCATAGAAAACGTATTAATAACTAAAGGAGGAGGAGTCTGCGAGCAGTTATCTTATCCCTTAACCACCAGACATTTTGCTTAACGGTAGTTAAATCACAGTGCGTTAATCGCATCCACGTATTGTGTTGCAGTTCTTGCAGTGCTATTTAACACTCCTGTGTAATCCAGTCGTTCGCAACACTGACTCATACGTGAAGGCATGATGCCATTTAACCGAATCCCAGTGTCTGGTATGTGACAGGTTTCACAGCATCTGTCAGTTCGCAGGGCTTCGCACGAGAAATTAAAATGGGGAAACTTTGATGTGCACATTAATCATTTTAACCTGAGAGTTTCATTTCTCAATATCGCCTCATTGAATCATGTACATTTTATAGTTCTCTTTGTGAACTGAAGCAATGGTATCCTTATTGAGTTTTCTTATAGATGCAAGTGGACTTCTCTCAAGAAAGGTCTTTGCAGCCTGCTGCCCTTCTCTTGCGTATTTTAAAGCCTCCTTTTTTGTACGGTCCTCACATATTTGAAACAATACTCTGGTGTTTAATTGTGCAGCAGCACCAGATAAAGTGAAACTATGGTACTGTATATGAATTTGTCCCTTCAAGATAGCATTGCTGCTAAAGCAGTCATAAATGGTTATGAAAGTCCTTTGAATGCTTGTCAGTGTCGTTACATTCTCTTTGCTAGACGGGACACGTTTCTTGATTAGTAATGAAAGATCAGGAATATGGTGCCCTAGTGCTTTTTCAGATAGCATGGCAGACATCAGACCAAAATCCTTGATTTGTAATCCAAGACCACTTAGTTGATAAAATGCACTTTTAAGATAGCTCAACAGATGTTAAACCATTGGATAGTTGGATAGCTCAGCAGATATATTTAACAATTTTTTTTTTCAGATTGAGCAGTTAATGACTGCATATGAAGAGCGTCTAAAGAAGGCTGTGCGGGCTCGAGAGAGAAGGCAGAGTGGAAGCACTGGTGTTGCAGGACCCCAGTCTTCAAGGGCAAAAGGTGGACGCTCAAGCCCTTCAACGCCGACGGGTCAACCATCTTCAAGTTCAGACCCCACTAATGGGTATGCTAAAAATGAACTTCTTGAATGATCAGAGTTACAATGTTTCAAAGATGCCGTGGATAGGATTGAATTATGTGTCATTTAAATTTTATCATTTTCTACCTAAAAATGACTTTTACTCTTTTGAATAGGGATGAAGATTCCTTGTGCCCCATCTGCCTTATGTGTATGGTTGAGGGAGAGAGCCTGGTCATGTGTGAGACAGGCTGCCACAATTTCCTTCACGAACACTGCATGGCTGTTTGGGCAGATGACCGAAAGGCTCAAGGGCAGCCTGTCCTGTGCCCCCTCTGCAGGTCACCGTGGCCTCTCAAGCACCACCCAAGACTTACACCAACTCTTGGGAGTACTTCTATCACACGCTCTTCACATGTTACTACCTCGAACACAGCTGCCAGATCCCCACCCCTGGCACCTGACTATGCTTTCCCTCTGATGAGTGCAAGTTTCTCAGGTTAGTTGAAAGCTAAAGTTACCTGATTTGGATTGATGAAGTCATTCATTCACCAATTCTTCAAATACTGTTTATTGGTCATTTATAATTGCTTATTATAAATACACTTGATATTCCTCTCTTATTTAATTTTAGGTCTCTGTGGAATGTCTTTTTCATAGAAAGGTTTTCCTTTTACAGGCATTTGCAGCAGTGGTCGTCAGAGCCCAACGTCATTGGGTTTAATGACAAGATCGTTGACATCGGCGTACCCCCACACTCATTCACCTTACGCTGATTCTGCTTATTCGTCCCCTGGTGGGGGCCCAAATTTTGGGATTTTGGGGTCAGCCTATCCACCCACTGTGAAAGGTTTGTGCATTTCCTGTCAGGTTTGAAAATATGCGGGCATTTCATAGATCATTTTTTTAAATTTATGGCTATGTTTAACCCAGGAGAACATTAGAAATATCTTGAAAAATGATGGTTTAGTTCACACCATTTTTGAACAGTGAGAATCTTAAATACAGTATTAGTATTTATAGAAAACTGTTGAATCTAGTTTGTAACCACTTCTTTTGAACTTTAGAACAGTTCACATTTAATGTATGGTGTCACAATAGTATTGAATGCCTTTCCAATTTATACTTGCATTTTAAGTATAATTGGTACATTTTTAACTCATATTAACTTTATTGAACATAAACAGGTGAAGTCTCAGCGGCCATAGTAGCAAGTGCCTCGGAAGAAGCCGTTCCACTTCCCAGAAGTGAGCCAATTCCAGCTGAACATGAATCTACTGCTGCTAGTTGGGTCAATGTGTTTGGCAAGGAACTCGTTGCCTGTCTGTTTTCACGTGACTGGGCTGTAAGGGAAACTGGCTTAAGAAGACTTGCACATGAGGTATTGTAATTGTTCATTTATTATTGTTACACACTTTTTACTTTCTGCAATGAGAGAGTCATAGCAGTTCAGTAAATATCATTCTTTTGAAAAGATTTCTCAGTAATTGCTTTTAAATGACTTACAAATTCATGAACCTTTATAATAACTAATGCCTTTCCATTTTTTGCAGGTGGTTAAAGTTTTACATTGGGATAGGTTGGTTACAGGTGAAGAGAAGAGACACCAAGTAATTCATTGTTGTGCTAATATTCTCGCCCAGGTGGCGAATGACCCTGTTTACAAAGTGTACCTGGCATGTTTGCGATGTGTGCGAGTGCTGTTATCACATTTGAGTCCATCAGGGGGAAGTGAAGTGACAGCACTTCAAGAATTGTTCCGTCCACTAGTTCACACGTTACTTCTTAAGTGTGCTGATGGTAACCGACGTACGTCACAAATCAGCGTTGACTCCATATTGGAACTATGTCGAGGCCAAGAAGGTGAATTGGCCTTGGGCACTCAGGTGACTCCATCATCAACACCTGGTCTGGGGGCCATCTCGTATGTTCTTTCCTGCATTTTGGATGATACCCCACCTTCAGAGGCTCCATGGCAATGGCTTCTGGGAAGGCTGTGCGTCCTTGATCGTCTTGTTGATGAATTTCCATCAGAGTTTCAAATGCAGTATGTACCTTTGCAGCCATCGGAATCAGGATATAAATTACAAAATTATGACCGCCTCATGACTGTTGTTGAGTTTGCTTTTAAGGCACTTGGTAGCAGTCATGCTACAGTAAGTAAATTGGCTCGTCGTGTATATATTTGTGGAGCTCGATTTGCTGCAGCAGAACCTGCTGTGTTCCACCAAGTTTGTGATATGTTGGCAAAACTTGATGTGTCATTGCAGATGCGGCTCAAACGGAGACTTCGGTCTATGCAAGGTCAGCATAGTGATCGTAAATCCTCCCTTGCAAGAATAGAGGGAAAATTGAGTCTTGGCACATGGGATCTTGGAGACACCACGGGTCCCAGATTAGTTCGTTCTGTTTCACACTCTCCGTCTAGAATGTTTTCTGCCCTTAGGTCTTCCTCACAATCCCCAGCTCGTCAGCCAATACTGAGTTCTCCAACTAAAAAGGATATTGAAAGATCACCTAAGGGACCCCCAACGGGCTCTCCAACATCATCCCCACCAAGACCCACGCATCTGCCGCTAGATAGTTTTGAAACAAAGTTTAAAGAGAAACAGGCAAAATTACGACTCTACCATAAAACTAAAACAAAACAGGATATGTCTTTCTTTGTACAAAACTTCATTGATTCTCCTATGCAGCAGCACCAGAGACATCATCACTGGAGCCCCTTAAAAATTGGAGGCTCTCTGAATAGAGGTGGTCTCTCCCAAAGCCATGGTGATGCTTTAGACGTTTCTCCTCAGACACCTCTTAAATCCATTGCCCCTCCTCAGTTTTCCTTTAAAGATGTAGTCAGCAGCCCTGCAACACCAACAGCACCTAATTCTACACCTGTTCGAGAAAGTGCACCACTGTTTGGGTATAATGAGCCCGGATCCAAGCAGGTGGAAGATCCATGGACTGCTCAGGAAGCACCACTGCCTGTTATCCCGGGTCTTGATCTTCTTCCAGCTCACCTTGATGATGCCTTACACCCTTATGAGCAGGTAAGTCCAGTGGTTATCAGTTATGCAGCAGTCTATGGTGCATTTATCGTAGAGTATTATTATACAGTATAATTATCATGTAAAGTGTCTGTCAGCCACAGAAGTCAACCCTTCCAAAGCTTCAAATTTTTTCCATTAGCACATAAATAATTATTTATATTACTTATAACTTACAGCTTCTAATGATATGACAAGTATAGAAATGTATTTGGTAAAGACTTAACTTTTTCAGTCTTATTAGTGTAAAAATACTGCAGTTAATACACAGCTAGGACCAGAACAATACATTTTTTCAACAAAGAAGGATAATTTTTTTATGGTTTTGCTCTTTAATATTATTGTGAGAAGCTTATTACGCAGGCTTGGTTCCCTGTATTTTACACCTTTTAAAATTATTTCAGAATGTGGAGGGTGGACAGTACGAGGAAGGTCGGGATTGGGTTAGAGGACCTCTGCTAGGAACTGGTGCCTTTTCTACTTGCTACCAAGCACGGGATGTACGCACAGGAACACTTATGGCTGTTAAACAAGTATCTTTTTGTAGAAATAGTGAGGAAGAACAAGGGAGGGTAGAGGCTTCTGTAGAAGAGGAGATCTTGATCATGTCACGTCTTAGACATGCAAACATTGTACGACTCTTAGGTGCTTGCAGGCACACAACATCGTTTTCTGTATTCACTGAATGGATGGCTGGGGGATCTGTAGCCACTATGTTGGACAAGTATGGAAAGTTTTCAGAACATGTTATCTTGAAGTACACCCGGCAGGTATTAGCAGGATTAGCCTACCTCCACGACAATAAAATTCTGCACCGAGATCTCAAAGGTTTGTATCTTCTGAATTTTTTTTCATCTTGTAAAATTGTAAAATTTCCAGGCCTAGCATAACCTTAAGTGGTCCAGTGGTAAACCTAAATGTATCTTGAAGTACTGTTAATAAGATTTCTAGAAAGATAAAAGATACATGCAAAGATAAATGAAGAAATCCTAGTGAATTGAAATATACGTAGTAAATGAGGAAAATTTACCCTTGATTAACAGTACTGTATCTTGTCAGAATTATAAAAAGATTAACCAGTAATGAAGAAAGCAAAATAAAAGGCTGGGGGAAGGTAGACTTTTCAAGAGACAAAATATGAGTAAAAAATATACGTAGTGTAAATGCTAAATATGAACTTGTAATCTTTGTTGTTTCTGTGTAACATGAGCACCTACATTAGCCAAAGAAAAGTATGAACATAAAATTAGCTTTTCTTATCATAGATATTGGCATACTGTTGAAGTCATTCATGCACACAGTGGCCTGCTGGCAATCCAGTCAATATAGAGAATGCAATATGATGTTCAATTAAATGTCATTTGGTTGTGTGTAATAAATAACTCTGTGTTGGCTAAATCCAGGTGGTAAAAGATTATCCCATTGAAATTGACAATTTGTATTCAGATATGGTTATAGCTAAATTAAGGTGGCACAAAAGTATCCCTGCAAGAATAAGATTTTTAATTTATTAAGTTTTATGTAAAAGGCTTATTCGAATAGAGGTTTCAGCCCATCACAACTGAGCAACTGGTCACCTGTCTTTCTTGTGAGCATTCCTTGCATTGGAAAACAGAACAGTCAGTGGCTTTTTGTTTATTGGCTCTTGTGAATAATAGGAGTCAAGCTCCCCTTCCTTCCTAATAAGTTGTTTGCACTGCTTGGGTTGCAGTGACTCTTTTAAACTCATTTGCCTTGAAAAGTCTGTGCAGTAGTAGTTCAGTTGAAAAAATAAAGTTCCATTTATCTAGCTTCCTGAGTCTCTCTCTCTCTCTCTCTCTCTCTCTCTCTCTCTCTCTCTCTCTCTCTCTCTCTCTCTCTCTCTCTCTCATCATCATCATCATCATCATCATCAGACAAAGGACAAGGTAACCATCATAATTTCTGTTGTCCTCCATATATCTACCCTGTCTTTGATGTTGGGAGCTTGACTACGCCTCCTTGTTATTCCTGACATATCTCTAGTCCTGTTTGAGTAATGTGGTTATCTGTATTCACTTCACTTCATCTGAAGCACAGAAAAAAGCAGATGTAGGAGATAATCTCAGGAGTTTTCCTCTTGACCATTTCATGACCAATGTGGGATGACAATAATATCCTCCAATTCTTTTGGAAGTTACTCATACTAGGCAATTCCAACTTTAGAAGTGGAGAAGGGTCGCTGTTCATGCTTTTGTAACAAACAAAATTGTGCCTTAGCGGTAAACTGAAGTATATTTTAGATGTTACTACTTTGGGTAAACCCTGTGAAAGGTACCAGTGTGACTTTGTGGTCTTGTTAAACTGCCACATAATAATAAAATGGCATTGCTTTGGTCATCCTCCTGTTTGTTACTCTTGTTGTCCCCCTGTTGTCACCCAATTATCAACAACAATGTTATTCACCACATTGGCTAAATTTATATTTCCCCTCTCTTCCTTGTGTCTCTGCCTCAAGAGCTGTATCCCTACCTAAACAGTTCTCTATCCTCTATCTGATTTTATGTAGAATCATTATATCGGGCAGTCTCAGCCTGTTGCAGTGCCTCGGACATGGTTTTCAAGACTATCGCTGGTTGTTGCCTTGACTATTTGTGCACTTATCCAAATGTGTTTTGAAGCAGCATAGTGTGTAAAGCCCGTCTGTGCTGGTCCTTGCAGATTGACTAATGGAATTTCATGGCTAGCCAATCATAGCTCCTAAATGCCTCTCCAATACAGTATGACATGTTGCTCAGAGAATTGATGGTGGTAATAATCCTTGTTGGTTGATATTTTACTACACCTTGTCCTCATATAAACTAACTCCCTAAATTCTGATATCTCGTTTAGAGATTGCCACTTAAATCGGTCAGGAAAAGGATTATAAAAGTATTTTTCTATAAGTGCCTGATCTTTGTAGAGACAGAGTCAAAGAGATCAAATAATAATCATACTTGTTATCCTTTTCAAATATCTGCATATATTTTTTCTGAAGTAGTCTGTCCTCTTGCAAAGAGCAACTAGTGTGTGTGAACTTACCAAGGGAAGTTACAACCTATCTTAGCATCCCTTCTTTACTTGAAGAGTAAAGGAAAAGCTATTAAAATGCATAATTAGGGTTCTGCAAGGTAAATGTGCCAACACAACTATGCAAATGAAGGGTTCTGCAAGTTAAATGTGCCAACACAACTATGCAAATGAGTAACACTAGTTCAACATCACTTAGGTTAAATGTACCTCTGATGACCATTTTTATGTTTCTTTCAGGTGCAAATTTGTTGGTGGATAGTACTGGCCAGTGGCTTAGAATTGCTGATTTTGGTACAGCTGCAAAAATGGCAAGCAAATCTACTGTCACGGGAGAATTTCAAGGACAGCTACTAGGTACTGTTGCCTTTATGGCTCCGGAGGTTCTACGAGGTGAAGACTATGGACGTTCCTGTGATGTCTGGAGTGTTGGCTGTTGTGTCATTGAAATGGCTACAACAAAACCACCTTGGGATGCAGACCATGTCTCTAACCAGTTGAAGCTAATGTACAAGGTATTTACTAACAAATGAAATGTTGAATTAGAGTCCAGAGATCTGCTATTTCTGCATATCAGTTTTATTAAACATTCAGTGTTTATCAGTTTTGTCTAAATTTATGTTATTGATATACAGTTTTTTTTTTTGTGATTTATGTAATATGCAGTATGAATCATAAAGGTAACAGTAACTTTTCATTTTAACTCAACTAATACAGTAATCTATGTTTCTCCAGATTGCATCAAGTGTTTCACCTCCACGTGTACCAGACACATTGTCAGATGCTGCCCGTGACTTGGCACTCAGCTGTCTAGAAATCAAGAGTGAAAAGAGACCCCCAGCCAAGGAGTTACTTCAACATGCATGTTTTGATACGAAGCCACCATGATCAACTCGCTCTGCCGCATAAAAGACTGCTGCTTGGTTTATTTTAAAGCTATAAAATAATTCTTTCACTGTCAGTTTGAATGTAAGAACTAATTGTTTTTATTTGGCAAAGCAATCAGAAATTCTTTTTGGGGTCCAAGTGATTTTACTTTAATCGGAACAGCAGCAGACTTTCACCCTTGAAGTAAAATTGACAGTTTCAGAGCAAGAAATTGGTTTTAAAGATTGGGTTGCTTGTTATATTTTATTTTTTTTTTATTTTTACCTCTACTTCTTAAATTCTGATAGTACAAATTTTCACTAGGTTACTTTTCACTTCTTTGTTATTGCTGATCATTTATGGTCTTCTTGATTAAACCTGGTAGATGTGAAAGGGCAGAGCATATAGAGCATGACAGGAAGTCCAGCTCTGTAGTGTATATATTGACAGTATACACGTAGCTTAGTGTAGGTCATAGGCGGCCTCCTCCAGGGCACCTGATTTCTACTTGCGAGTATAACGTTAAGGATATATTCAGAAACTTTTTACTTGGAAATCGACATAAAACAATTTAATTGGTTTTAAATCTTCTATCAAACGTTCAGGTGTCCGAAGGAGCGGAGTCCCCATGAAGGCGGAGTTAGATCCCATTGTCAACAGTGATTGGTTAATTTGAGGGAAAAGCACTTTTATAAATTGAATTATTAGCCAGTATGTTAATCAGTAATTTTGTCATTTGTTAATTCTTTTTACATGATTAACCAACCATGGCTGACAATAGAGTTGTTCCACAAAAGTTTTTGGTAAAATTTCTTTCTGTCAGTGAGTTGTTATTGCAGCTGCTGGTATGGTGCTGTTTTCATCTCACTAAACAGTTTTTGTTTCTTCACCAATTAAGATGTTGCTGAGCAGCAAAATGTTGCATTGAAGTTTCTCTTGATAAATTGACCACTTCCATTGCTCAGCCACTTCTTACTAATAATGTGACTGTGTGAGAATGACTAGGTTATGAACTCCGACTTGCCGTCACAAATGGTGAATTTTATTGCATTTGTTATTTGTAACACTTTCATAAGTGCATACAGATCTCAGTGTAATTTAGGGGACCAACTTATCTTTTATTATTATTTATGTATTTTATTTAAATTATTTCTCTCATTTCCTCTCTCCCATGGTATCTTAACTTTTTGTCCCCATTTCCTGGTCTCATTTTTTCTTTGAAAGTGTTCAGGTGCACCTAGATGTGGCAAAATGAATCTTGGTGAAGCAATAAGATATGCAGAGTTTTAGTTGAAAAGAATTATTCGGTGAAGCTTTAGGAATATCTCTAAAGCTGATGCCAAATATTAAAATGGTATCAAGTTAAAGGCGAGGTTGTTATAAGTAAGGCAGTGAATTCCTTACACATAGGCTCAAATGTTAGCAGGTAGTGGTAAATTTAGACTGATTTTTGAGTAGGCTAGATCTAGTTTTGCAGTTACATAGTAGTTAGGTGTAGTATGTTTGCAGAATTAGCAGTTAGTGTAGCGGTAGAGCAACCTCGTCCTTTACTAAATTGATGCTAGACCCAATTTGGTGGGTGGGTGTAAAATAATGAAAATAATAACATCATAAAGGTGATGCTCTGTTCACACAGTTGGAATTCTTGCAGTGATGGGAAACAAACAATTTTAAAGACTATGGTCAGAAAGATCAGGCAGTGCTTGGAAACCCCCCAGATGCAGAAGTAATGCTTTGAATAATGTTCTAGTCACAGGACATGGAATTTGTAAATTTTCCACAATTTTATTTATTTCATAAATTTTTTTACTATGCTATGATAACTGCTTTCATGGTGGGTTTTGAGTCGAGTTCAACCTGACCTTAGTTCCTTTGGGGTCTAGAGTCAAATGTGGACATGCACCTGGGCTAGAAGGTTACGTAAAGATTGGAAATGGTCTAGAATAGCTGATTTGTCTTGATCTCACTCTTACTTAAATTATAAAGCCTGGTATTCAGGTCTTGACTCATTCCGTCACACTCCAGTGTTGAGGAATGGATTCCTTATGGCGTATGTCCTCGTATGACTGAAGTAATGAGAAAAATAAAAAAAGTACTTATGAAATGGGAATGGTTTAAAATGTAAAGGATTATAGCCCTTCTAATGAATTTATATAAGTAACTCCTAACAAAACAACAAACTCCCCATTCAAAAAAAGTGCCTTAATTGTAAAAAAAAAAAAGTAATCAAGAATTATTAAATCAGAAAGGGATTTTCACTATTCATACAACTTTAAATTTTGAAAAAAACACTAATTTCTAATACCCTTAATATGGGTTATATAAAAATGTTAGGTGTGAGAATTCCTTTACAAATCTGGTGGCCAATTTAATTCTTGCAACAAACCAAGAGCAAATACAGGTGATGGGAGGAATGGGTGAAAGAGAAAACAATAATATTCCCTGCAGTGTTTCCCTTTTTTCTTTTTGAAGCTTTAAGTCTTGATTCTTCCAAATATTGTAGTTTCCATCCCTTTAAAAGTTCAAAAGTACAAGTTTGTAAGCTCTTATCGCCCAGGATCTCCCTCACAACATAAGGTGCCAAATTGTATAGTGCACAACCACTTAGTATTAGGTATTCTCTGTTTTTTTTTTTTTTTTTTCTGCATTTCATATGTGAAACTTGTGAATGTCTGGGACCAATTTTTGAGGAAATCTTGTAAGTGCCTAAGTTTTTTCCATAGTTGATTTTTGGTAGTTTTAAATAAAATTGAAAATCTATTTTTTCTTTATTATCCATTGATTGTTGTAGCAAAAATACTGTACAAACAATCGCCTTTTATGTTGGAGTACTCCACTGGAGGACATGAAAAAAGCTAATAAAAAACTTGGTAACACATTATTTGGAGGTTGGGGTAACAAACATTATTTGGAGGTGGGCAGGTGAGGGGAAGAAATACCTACTGCCCCACTGCAAGGCAGCAATTCTTCAGCCACAGCCAATTGAAAGCACCTCTGTATTCTTCTCTTGACTGACCATCAAATTGAAGCTTTCAAATTTTTTTTATTGTATGTATGGTCTTTGTTTTCTTGTTGAGCACAGATTGAAACAAGAAAACTGAATAACAGAAGTGAGTGTTTGGCTGCTTATATCCTTAAAGTTAGTGTAATCAGCTTTGTTATTCTGCAGTGGTAGGTCTTGCAAGGTGTGGCCAAATAAGCAACCTTTGCAGTAAAGAGGTTTGGCAGCAGCAGAGGGAGGCCGAAAGTCATTTGTTGATTTTTTTGTGAATATTGCTCCTCCTTTGATGTTGCTAAATCTTTTCTGGGCCTCTCTCCCAGACTGTCCTCTCTCTGTCCCCACCTTCTACTTGTTCCCCTGGTTGTGCAAATGCAGACAGAACGTTCATGTGCTACTGGGTATTGTGACAATCTGTAGGTGCATGATTGTGTGAATCCTTGGGCAGTGCCAGGGTTATCCAGAATTGAAGCATGTGCACATGGTTCCCACTAAGGAAAACTCGTGTGGCAGCCTTTCTTTCAGGATTTCAGGAGAGTAACTAACTCTACTTTGGGGAACTTGTTAGGATGGGAGGGTCCTTCTCCTTCAGAACCATGTCAGACAGAGGTGGAATGGTTTTTCAAGAAATTGTTGAGCCTCTTAATTGAATCTATTTTGTCTTAAGATGCACCCTGAAAGCAAGGCAGTCATTCTAACTGCTGTGGTTGCTGCTTACTCATGGCACCTGTCTAATCGGCAAATATGAAGGTACCTTGTTGTTCAGCAAGTAGAGCAAGGTACTCTCCGTCACAGACTTGTCAAGAGGACGTTCTACATGCCAGAGGATATTTAGATTGACAGATGACCTTCCCCAGGAGAAACACTAATAAGGTTATGAGGGAGCTCCAGAGGGAAGGCACTGACTTTCCTCTCAAACCAAAGGACAACCTATGGGAAAACTTTGAAGACATGTCCTCAAGCCTGCACTCTTCTTGATTTCAGCTGAGAGTAGTCAGGTTCAGCTGAACATACTGGTCTTGGGTTCCTCTTCATGCCTTCCAAAGATTAAAGTTGAAGCAGCAGTGGAATAATTGCAATAGCTGAGATAATTTGATCCACCATGCAGTCTCCTGGAAGCCTTCCAGGGTGTTTAAAGGTATTGTGGCCAGTATTTGGAGACTCACCTCCTCAAAACTGCAAAAGTGCCTTTTTGGCACCTAGCTTTTTAGCCAACTGAGGGTTGTAGACCAGTCAATCTCTGCTGAACAGGCATTGTGCTATGAACTCGACTCAAATGAAAATAACTCATTCCATGAAGGATTCAATCAGAGAGAGCAATTTCATACTTTTGATAGATGTGTACTTTCAGTAACATCCATCAATCCTCAAGTAGCTGTTTTGTTTGTAGGGATTGTCAGTATCTTGTGTCTGGCAGCAGGCAGTTATAGTTATACAGGAAGCGCCTGGTGTTGTACGCACCTGTTTCATACCCTCGGGACACCTTGGAAAACACAATCCACCAGTCCTTAGAACAATATGGATATCTTCACTGCTCCTCCTGTCCAATTTGCCAAGTGACCAACACAGTTTGTTACTTCAAGTCTCGGATAACCCTTGTAGCTTCTTGTTGGCCTGTGCCGATAATATCCCAATCTGCTAGTTCCTTTGGGTGAAGAGATTCCTCTTAGGCCCACTCTTCTCTGTTAGCAACACATTTTGAGGTTGCCTTCAACTAACTTTCAACAGGTTGTGGTAAACTTTCTGCAATTGGTGTTGTAGAGTGAGTCATTCTTGTCAGAGCTACTTTGCAGTAAATCATAGATATAACTGTCCATCTTCATTGAGCTGAGAGGTGAAGCCTATTACTCTACCCTGAGCCAGGTCTTTATAGACTGAAGGCTTGAACCTCTTCCTCAGTAGAGCTGCCAATGCTCATAGGATCATTGAATGGTTTTGCCCAATTCACTAACTTCAGCTTCTGCAATGAGATGTAACTTGTCCTCCTTAGCCTACCTCAAGCACTGCAGAACCCTTGGGAGAAGCCTTCGACAAGATATCACCCTCTTGGTCTGCTAGCCTTAACCTCGTCTTGATCAGCTGCATATCATATCTTGTCTGGCACTCACTTGGGACAAGTTGGTTTCTGTCAAGAGATTAAGTTGTTTTTTTTTTCCCCTCCCTCACGGAACTTTTAGTGGGAGCCAGATTTTTTTTTTTTTCCTCCCTCACAGAATTTTTAGTGGGGAGCCAGGATAAATGCTTTTGAGCCCAATGCAAGCTGTGGCAAAATAGGACAAGTTCCTGTAGAGGTGTCAGGGGAAGGTTATCAATTCTTTCCATGCAATTATCCCATTGCTGCAGACTTAGTCACTTCCTGCAATTAATTACTAAATGGCATCTTTCTCACATGCTTTAGAACTTTGGAGGGATTGAAATAACAGTCACCAGAGAACTGTTTTCCTTCCATAACCATCAAATCTAAGTGGGGCTTTTCCTTGGCCCTTCACAGCCCTATTCAAGTAGTTATATGCATTAAATTTCAGAGAACATTTTGATCTTTATTTGTTATAGACCTGATACCATTCATACTTATACAAAGAGGTAAGTTAACTGCCCATGATGATGATGATGCTGTCCAACCACCTGCCTACCCATTGCTATCATCTTCATTGAGAATGTCATTTTATTAACAAACAACAGACTGTGAATCATTTCACTAACCTTAATACGAACAAAATCCTGATCTGAACCCGCATTGTGGGGTATCCTTAACTTAAGGTACCCAGCGCTGTTGATCAAACTTAAGTTTCTAATACACTCTCCATAGTATTAGTATAAATGTGAACTAGTTTGAAAAATGAGAAGTTCAAGCTGCTCAAAATTCCAAAACCTAGGAGAAATCATGATTTTGATCAAACTACCTGCAACTCTGATGTTACAGCTATATCTTCATATTTCTATAACTCTAAATACCAGCATCATTATCAAAGGCAGTTCATATTCTACATGCAGTATCATATGTCTACTATTTTATATTTATCAACAACTGATTAGTCAAATGCTCCTTAACTCCAATAAAGTAAGGCATGCAATATACAACCTTAGCTGCTCTGGTTAACAGTAAAATCTTGAAAACCTACTATAAATATTTAAAAATGGCTCTTGGACACTACAATTAAAGAAACCAATTGCTAACAAGTTACTTCTGCTACAAATGAGGTAGTGGTTGAGCTCAATACAGAAATAAAAAATGTACGTTACTAAAGGAAATTTAAGACCATCTAGATGAATCAACACATCAAACCAGTTTTCTAAATGCCCATCAGCTAAAGAAATCACTGCATACTCTATTCAGAAATGGGATGCATAAACTAATGTTTAAGAAAACATACTGTACAATACTACAGTAGGCCAACAAACATTTCTTCTCCCTGCCGCTATTACTTGCACTTTCCACATCCATGTTGAATGCTCTCCTGCTGCACTGTTCTTTTAGGATATATTGACACACTGTTGTTCTTTTGGGATATATTGACACAGAGTGAATCCAAAGGGAAGGGTGAGCACGTATTCATATCAGTGCCTTGCAGAAGGAGCTAAACATTAACCTTATGAGTCTGGTTCGAATCGTACTGGCATGTAAAAACAATGTGCAACCAAGTTAAGATTGTCAGTGTCCAACTCACTATTTCTTGAACACTTACACTACTGGAAATGAATGTTATGTACATTAAATCCAGATACTGAACTTCAAATCCAAACCCAACCATTACCAAGATGCACAAATGATCCAAAAGGATAATGTCATGATGCTTACGTACAGTGTTCATGTTTAATTCTGTAGTTCAAGATGAATTTTGCTTAAAAGAAAAAAGGGCCTACCAAAGACGACTTTTACTACTATAAACTAGTTTACTGATACCACTGCACCACATTTCTAGTCTTTCAATACAGAAAATAACCTAAAAGGAAGAGTGGTTTGACAATTCAAGAAATTCAATAGCAGGCACTAAATTCTAAGGCTTGGTAGTTGAGGGAATCAGCCAGTCAGTGAGCTGAACAATCAACACTGTCAATCTTTACAGAATAACAGTGAGATCTGGTGATCTGGCTGGCTGGGTTTTGGAGAATATGCAGCCTGTACAAAGCAGACAAAAAAGGATCCAAAGAAATGATGAAAGACATAAGTGACAACATGAATTGCTTTTGATTCAATCCTGTCAGGTAGTGAAGCATTTAGACATAAATAATTCTGAAGGCCTTATCACATAAAAAAAATAGTGAGACATTCTACAAAGGCAAACATAATACCAACATACACATTTATGTCTTGGAACAAAGACGAGAATTCACATTAAAATAAAAGTTGCATTCTCAAGAAGCACATTCCACAATCTGAATTATAAAAACTTCAAAGTTTCATCATTCAAACTGCGGAATGCACTTGATGAGAGTGTCGCTTTTATTTTAATGTGCATCCTTCTCTTTGTTCTAAGACATAAATGTGTGTGTTGGCATTATATTTGCCTTTGTAGAATGTATCCTAATTTTTTTTTTTTTGTATGGGATATGACCTTTAGAATTGTGTCCATGTGCTTCATAATTTGACAGGATTGACTCAAAGTAATGTATGAAGCATAAAACCATGTTTACAGAAGATGACTCATTTAAGCAGATAAAAGCATAATTTGAAAAACTATAGTATTATAAAGTACCTGAACACCACCACTATGTCATATCTCTAGATTCTTCTAGCGCTCGTCCAGAAGACTTGATCCTAAATAAGGTTGAAATTGTAGATAAAGATGTTATACAGCTGAACAAAAGGAGACCCAAGAGAATGAATGAAAAGTAAACTGGAGCAGGGGCTGAAAGGACTGCAAAGAACCTTGGCAGCTGGAGCTGAAGGAACACTACAACGAATCTTGGAACCCTTTACTGTGTGCCAAACAAGGTACACTGTGGATGCTACCCGTACAGGACAGAGGTACTGAACTTTACTAAGTACTGAACTTTACTAAATTATGGACTACCAGTTCATATATATAATTAGATAATGAGCCATCTGAGATTAAGGGCAAACACATGAGGGAGGCTTAGCTATGAAGATTTGAGTCATGAAAGGCTGAACCATCAGCAAAACTTGTACAAATGAAGAATACTGCCTTAGCCTGAACACACAAATACCAACTTACAACTATTCCAGCAGTACCCATACAGTACACTGAAACAGATTTACTAGGGTATAAAAACAAGAACTGGTTAGCCTTTTTATTTGTAAAGTACTGACTATACTAAGTTACTTTCACTGCAATTACAAGAAAAAAGGTTTTAAAAACTTACAACTAAGATGCAGTTAACAAACAGTACTGGGAGATTTTCAGGTGTTGCACCAAAACTTACCTTGATAATGAATCCAAGTCCCAGTTTGTTAACTTGAGTAACATCAGTGGATTTCAATTGTTCTGTCTTCTGATGGTAACCTACAATCTATTATACCAGAACTATAGTGTGTTCAGTAGTTTTCGCAAAGAACACTAAGTATGACTCTTGATGTTGACTGCTGCATTTTGTACTTACATTCTTAATTACAAGCAAGCAATGATAAACAAGACTGAAATAAGTCTTCCTACTACAAAAGTGACATTATTTAACTAGCTATTACAAATAAAAAGACAACTGGGTCATGCCAAAACAACAGGCTGCAAAGATCAAAAATGTATAAAATGGCAATGCTTAGGACATGTTGAGAAGCATGAACAGAAATGCTACTGTCTTTAAGAATTCTCATCTGGCTGTCTGCCAATTTACACTGTTAAATTAACAGTTATTTATAAACGAAACTTAGAATACGGAAAGAGGTTCCCTATTTTGTTCAAAATAACTAGGGGGCGGCAATGCCTCACGCTCCTGCAAACGACTCTCCGTGTGGATGGCATGACGCTTCCGGCTGACATCATAACGGTACTCCGATGGTTCCTCACCCTCATAACCAAACTGCCCTGCATTTCCTTTGGCGAGATTCTCTCTCAAGCGAACAAGTTCCTCTCCTACACCTGCTTTCATATGGTTGAACTCTGAAACCACCAAAGACAACCGTCCCAGCAGATAGTTGAGATTGTCTTCGACATCTGCGACTTTGGTGTTGATCTGTCCTACAGTTCCATCCATTTCTCCAACCCGTGAGAGTGACGCGTTCATGTGCAATTTTGTGGTGTTTCTCAACTGATCCAGAAGATCTACAGACTGAGTCATCTGCTGATACATAATGCCAATCTGTCTCCACACTTGTGATATTTCCTGCTCCATTTTAGCAGTCATGTTTGTCAGAGCTGAAGTCTGATTCTTAAGGATGGCGAAAGAGATATTACTTATCTGATCTGACAGAGTTGTATTAATGGTGCTTCCACTACTCTTAACAATTTCTCCAAGCTCCAAAATGATCTGCTGTATTCCAAACTCAATGCTACGCTTGGTATCAAGGACTGCATCAGCAGTGTTGATCATTACTTTCTCCACTTTCTTCAAACTACCAATCTGGTCTGACAGTTCTGAATAGTTCTCTAGGACAGTATGCTGCAGGTTTTCTGCCTGGGAGGCTGTATCATCAAGGGTGTCCATAATGTTTGATGTTTCTTGCTTTATCTGGTTTGCCATTTCTGATACAGTTTCTGACAAAGCATCTGAGCTATCCCTTAGAGCCGTCTGTACGTCCATTGTAAGCCGACCTAGGCCATCCTGAGTGGTGTCATCAAGCTGTCGAAGATTTCGGGTCAAATCTGCCACAGAGGCATTAATAACAGCCTGCCCATTATGACTTTCATCAACAAGTGTCTTCAGAAGGGTCAGAGTTTCCTCTAAATTCTGAAATAAAAACATGAACTTCAGTTTGAGAAAAATGGCACAAAATAATGAAATAAAAAAGCTGATGCACTGACAGTAATCTTAAACAACAAATATATATCTTGTCAGACATCTGAATTTGATTGGTATTGTTGGAAGTAAACAGTGCTTTCTAAGCATTGCCCGGAAACAGTAGTACTTTGCAGTTTTCGTGAATTGTATCCTGAGACAGTGGTGCCAGTGACGTTTGAGACGATACAGTGTTGATAGGGAATAGTTAAAAGAAACTGCAGAGATTAGTAAAAGAATTTGAATGTTTACAAAAGCAGAAAGTTAAGAACAAATGTGAGCAAAGTAGGGTTATGAAGGTAATGGGAAAACAGAAAGATGACACAATGACTGCTTGCGTAATATATATGGAAGAATATACTTGGCGTAAAATATTAGATGGGGTAAGGAACAGAGAGATACGTAAAAGTTGTAAAAACGGTAACGTACATGAAAGAATAAATACAGTACTTTGAGAAGGTTCGGTGATATGGGAGATGACGCGTTGGTGAAGAATGTAATATTCAGAAGTGTTATAAGACGATGGATATCTGGTATGAAGCAGGTACTGGAAATGAAAGGCCCCACTATCTGAGAGCCGCGAGAATGTGTGCAAGATAAAAAGGAATGGTTCAATGTGCAGAGGAGAGTCTGATAACTTTTCTGTGTACTGTTGGTGTCAGATGTAAGAAGCTGCTGATTTGGAAGTTTCATGCACAGTGTGCCAGAGACTGCTGTTGTGTTCTTTCCCCAAAGTCACCCCATCTGGGGAAACACAGTAATGTCTGCATATATACAAAACACATCTCTTCCACAATTCTTACCCTGTGGGTGTCAGTTCCCATATTATGGATCTCAGCCTCTTGTTCCTGGTATCTTCGATCAAGAGCATCCAAGCGTGAACTAACATCACCTGGAATATCTCCACTACTGCATCCAGATGCCTGTTAGATTATGAAAAAACTGATTAGATCTCACGTCACCTCACGCTCCTTTCGTTGTTTGGTGATGGTTGTAGACCACAGGCATTAAAAGACAACGTACTTTAAAATTCACATTCACATACTGTACGTCTTACCTGTGCTCTTGACATCAATTGCTGCATTGCTTCCAGAGAGCTTCTCTCACAAGTTTCCATGGAGGCCGAAAGCTGATCATGGCCCAACTGCAGCTGTGAAATTTGTGTTCCGAGTGACTCGGTCACACCTTGTACCTTTGATATGAGGAGGGAGGTATTAATAAAAGTTCTTTCAAATATCTTAACATATACTGTGATGTAAAGGTCAAGATTTATATTCTCAGTAATTTGGTTTTACAACTTAATAATGAACCCTTGTAGGTCAATTTGCTTTTCTTTTATGCAGGTAGCTCTCTAACAAGTGACTAAGGAACTCTTCTTCTGTAACCGATCCATAAGGGCATCTTACCTCCGAAGAAACCTTCTCAAGCTCTCTTAAGATGATGGTGTCCATCTGGGTGAGTTTCCTCACTATCTTCTTGACGTTCTTGCCGACTTCGTCGTCCTCTCCTCTTGAGGGGAGAGAGAGAGGGAAGTCCAGGGGAGGTGGTGGAGGCATGTGGGAGTTGGGATCTTGGCTTAAGAAGCGATCCAAACTCTGGGACATCCTATTCAACATCATTCTTTGGCGCTCGTCCGTCTACAGAGAGGGTGTGCAAGAAAACACAGGCTTGACAAATCAGTAGCATTTATCTTCCTAGTGCTGATATCTCCGCTAATTAAAAAACTTGGGAATTCTTTCAGGAGCGGCTCAGTGCAAGATACGAAAATATACAGTATATTACATGCTGACGGAAAATAATGATATAACAATCTAGTATACTGAAGAATATCGAACTCAAACTGTTACTGAGCGCAACATGCTGTGTTAAAAATCTGATGTGAATCTTGCTAATTGAAGCTGTATGTCCACAGATTTAAATTTCTTTTAGAACTCATAAACCTTGCTGCGGACTTATGTAAAAAGTGACGTAAACTGGAAAAAACGACGAATAGCTGCATGTAATGTTAGTCTCCTACAGAGGGCTAAGGGTTTTAAGCATTAAATGACTTTCAGATCCAACAGCGCCCCGAAAGTGACGTTGCTAAGTTATCCCCGGGTGCTGTGTCATCTCAGTTTTGCGTAAACATGGTAAAGGCTGGCAACGATTGTTAAGGAAGAGGGGAAAAAGTTAAGACAGATTAAACTTCGGTGCAACGTTCATTCTTGCCAATTCAACACGGCTGAATTTTGTGAATGAAACCTTTTCTGAAGCAACTCCCAGCTTGTTACTTTGTAGCGCTTTTACTTTCAATTAAAACAGTCAATTTCCAGCCGTTTCGGAAGTATACAAGCATTATCTATGTTTATTGTAAATACGTTAAATCTTTATACGACACATAAAAATCAGATTCTTTGATACAATGGCATAAAAAAGTTCGCAAATTGCACACACTTTACAACTGAACAGCAATTATGAAAAAAAAAACGAATAAACTTGGCAACTATGGCTGCCAGCTTAATTTTTGTTTTTTCCCAGCAAACAAATATAGATCTCCAACCCTACAAGTACTTAAAACAATAAAAGGGACACAACAATGCAATAACACTCCTATAATGAGGATGCACGAATTTCCCCAACTGGCGCAAGAGTTGGCTCTATCAAACCCTCTCAGTGAAGACGGCATTTCTGTATTTCCACCTTGAATAATTCCATGGGAACGAAACATTCACAAATTAAACAAAAGCCAATATTAATGACTTTTTTTATTAAAAGAAAGAAAAACGCTCGCCGAGTAAAAGGACAAGAAAAACTGGGTAAAATAAAGTGACCAAATCAACTTGCAACATGAAAGGTAAACTTAAAAGTATACACCTCCGAGGAAGGAACTAATGATGAAAGGCACAGGGAAAGATGTACATTGCCAAGATTACAATAACATGAAGAGGCATCAGTGTATAAAACACAGAGAAAAATAAATTCAAGGTCGTGACGACAGCTTTTGTTCCTATAGGATTACAACTTGAAACTATATAGGGATAACGAAACCATCAGCACAGCCGTCTTAAGATAAGGAGAGAAGATGCAAAAAAAAGCGAAAAAAAAGAAAAAAAAAAAGGTGCTCCTAAAAAATGATGAAAGTACAGCTGCGCAGGCAGTGATTTGGTCGTTCCTTCATCTTTACTCAACTTTCCCATGTAATGATGAAAATAATTATGCATGATTCAGAACTGAGAACAATCAATCAAATCACATTCCTCCAGAATTAACATTTTTACAGTGACTTCACGTCACTGTTAAATTTTTAATTACAGAAAAGGTGTCAAATGCTATACTCTAAAGTGTCAACAGGTCACGTTGGGATTTTTTTTTTTAACAATCACGAATATTCTTTATTCAGAACAACTTTCAACGACACTTACTTATGTATGTATGTATGTATGTATGTATGTATATAGGAATGTATGTGTGTAAATATATAATATATATATGTATATGTATATATATATATATATATATATATATATATATATATATATATATATATAAAAACAATCACAAACAAGTAAAACGAAATAACAAATACCCATATCAATTGAATCAAAGTAGACCGGAAGAGCGTTATATTTCGAGTATGTCTCCATCCCTCTACGAACAATAATCGCTTTGGTAGTACTTGTCTCATTTGTTGTGTTAAGATTAATCCAGCTGCTACTGACAAGAGGTCTTGCTCTTTTAGGGCAGCCTGTAATTATTGGTTTAAGATTAAGCTGGCTTTGTACCAGCACGGTCTCTAGTAGCCCTAAGGTGCTGCTGCCGAAGGGCACAAGAGACCTCACGTGGACCTCTGGACTCGACGAACCAACAAGGAGACTTATGTCAGTACACAGGAATTGACTTTGCACAGGATCACTATTTACACAAGTGTCAAAATAACATGCAATGGCGGAATATAAATTCGTCTGCCCCCAGCTACGGAGGGATTGGTCATCTTTAAAATAGAATTCAGTTAAACATGGTCGACCTTAGCTGGTTTGCATGACCCCTTCTGACAGATTCACGTCGTCTGTGTGCTTAATTAAAGCAGCTTTGAGGATCTGGCCTTTATAACCTATACATAAACAATCTGAGATGTATCCAAGTTATACTTCGGTCACTGCTACTCGAACGATTAAAAATGGCTGAATTTTGATGTTCTTATCTTACAGATGGTTGGTATTCGATTTTAAAGGAGACTTTGTCCAGTGAAAACCACATAAGATGTATCACATTCCCTGCGGGGTATCGTGTATACGATAATATCTTTGGGCATTTACTTCTTACCGTAAAAGATAGCGGCCGCAGATCCTAGCTGAGAAAGCAAAGTTTTCTCTAATCTTTTTGATGCTATCCAGGTCTGGGATTTTTACTCTATTGTACTTCTTTTTGCTGATAATTAAGGGAACGAAAGAAAACCCGATCCGTTTTATAAAGCGATTTCTCAATGACAAGGTCTAGGTATCTGAGGGTACTTGAGGGAAGACAGGTGATCACAAATTACTAATTATATATATATATATATATATATATATATATATATATATATATATATATATATATATATATATATATATATATATATATATATATATATATATTAATGTATATGTATATATACATACATATATATATATATGTATGTATATATATATATATATATATATATATATATATATATATATATATATATATATATATATATATATATATATATATAATATATATATATATATATATATAATATATATATATATATAATATAATATATATATATATATAATATATATATATATATATATATATATATATATATATATATATATAATATATATATATATATATATATGTATACAGAAATCGCAAAAGTAAGCGCGTGATTTTGTTTATTAGCTGAAGTCACTGGGAAAATTTAAAATGAAACGACACATTGCCAAGTACTTCCGTGTACTTTTATGCTCTGTATTACTCTGTGCCCCGAAAATATGTTAAAATACACGAAAGTGTTTGGGACTCTGTCTTTTCATTTTAGATTTTCCCAGTGGCTTCAGCTAATATATACTTATATACATTATACAGTATATATATGTGTGTGTATTATATATTAAAGTTAAGTATATCTTAGTTTAACCAGACCACTGAGCTGATTAACAGCTCTCCTAGGGCTGGCCCGAAGGATTAGATTTATTTTTACGTGGCTAAGAACCAATTGGTTACCTAGCAACGGGACCTATAGTTTATTGTGGAATCCGAACCACATTATAGCGAGAAATGAATTTCTATCACCAGAAACAAATTCCTCTTGTTCTTCACTGGCCGGTCGGAGATTCGAACTCGCGACCAATGGAGTGGTAGCTGAGAACGGAACCCGCTCACCCAGCAAGGAACTGTGTATTATATATATATATATATATATATATATATATATATATATATATATATATATATATATATATATATATATATATATATATATATATATATATATATATATATCTCAATTTCAGAAGAAGTCTATGACATACGATAGGCGACGGTTGAAGAGTATTAAGACACCACTTCACTACAATGAGAAAAACTGAACAATTAACTCACTTGAACAAAATGTTTGGATTAAAATATAAACCCTAGCATACGATTCCGATCAAGTTACGCCAGCTTCTCCGGATATCTCAAGTGCGTAATGTTCCCTGTCCTTCAGAGCATTCGCAACCCTTTCTTTAATGTTCTTTTTTATTAGATGTACAATACTCAGTTTTACATAGCTATTATGATCGGTTTTACTCAGCTTTTAAGCCAATTCGTTAAATAATAATAATAATAATAATAATAATAATAATAATAATAATAATAATAATAATAATAATAATAGCTATTATATTTGGTTTTACTCCTTTTTTAAGCCAATTCTTCAAATAATAATAATAATAATAATAATAATAATAATAATAATAATATTCCGAATATAATAACGTTAAGAAACAATGAATCTAAATTTCTATACAATTATTAAACCTCTGTTTAAGAACGTCGAATGACTGAGCCCGACCAAATGATATTTATGAACTCAACAGTAGAAGTACATCTTACATATAATCAAAGGAAATTCAAGAGTTTGTATTTAATCTTGAGATTCTGGAAATTATAAAAGCCCAAAGGACTACCTTCTGTCTCACCATCAGATTCCTAACGTCTCTCTCTCTCTCTCTCTCTCTCTCTCTGCGCGACTCAGTTACAGCCGAGATAATGGCTAAAATGGCCAAATGAAACCTTAGAGGGACTTTTATCATTTTCTAAAGAAACCAGGACCTCATAAGTCGACTCCTCAAGATAGGTGAAGGGCTTCTTGAGTTGAGATGATTGTTGTTGGCCTTCTTCTTTCGGTGGCTCAGGGTACAGCGAAGTCTGTTACCCAATTGTTTATCAATCTATTTCCTGCACAGAAACCGGGGAGGTTCGTATCGAGACGCAGCATCTAAAGCTTTTTTTAAAATAGCGTTTGCAAGGCACCAGAACAAATACTAAGGAGGTTCCCTCAACCTGTATTTTCGAGAGTACTTCCAAAGAATTTTAAGATGGCGGCTCTCGACTCCCCAAAACATAAACAGAACTCTTCTTCCAAGATGGTGGTTGACCCACATCAACAAAAGCCACTTCTCTACGAAAGAAGAAGATAAACTTTCCCCCAACTTCCAAACGGTTAGCAACAGCGGAGAAGCCTTTCCGAGTACCATCCTATTTGAAGGCTTCGAATTGTTTCAAGTCCTTCCGACCACATGTGGTCAAGGCTAAACAAACCACAACGGCGATAAATATAAATTAATGTTTTCAAGTACAAGTTTCTCAACTGCAGCCCCGTTTGGTATGTGCAACCTGTACTTCAGTGTTTAAATATTTTTCATACATTATCTCTGTTCGAAAATCACATTGTGGTTATTTATAAGTAAAAGTTACTTTCACGCACCTCTTACAAAAAAATCAATTTTGAAAGATACATACCCAACTGGGAAAGCTTACCTATGAATGAATCGTCATTATGTTGAACATTAACTTAAACATTGCAGAACATACCATGTTCTGTACCAAGACTGTACAACCGAAATTTTCAGCGAGGGTTACAATCTTATAAATATCACTATTTTTCTCCTTAGATACAATCTTTGAATAGGAAATGGCAACGGGCCATATCAAAATTACTACTAAATAATAAGAATATTAAGAGGGTATTCGACAGGAAATGTATCGGGTAATTTTATGCCCCATTCGAAAATAAAATCCCACTGAAAAAGCAGCTGCAAGCGTTTCGTTTTGTATCAAAGACATCAAATATGTACGGACTGGAAATGTAGCTAATCATCTTCATGTTCTCCATAAAAATGGCAGATAGAAGGACAGCTAGAGCAAGTGTGCAAATATACGACTTTTTAAAATCTTGGTTAAACTGTACTTCTTGAAGGTACGATGACACCCACACAACACCCGCTCCCCCCTTTCGTATCCATCATGTTTTAATAGCATGATGCACCTTCCCTCACATCTGGAAAACCTGTGCCTTCAAATTTCTGAATTTTATTTTCTATATATACTACTTGAAAAGGGACGAATGTAGTTCTCTAATTTTTAAGCATGTTCTCAAAACAACTGTATATCCAGTTAAACGATAACTGTAACTACTTCTTACTCCTTATACAAAATAATGGCAATGTGTACTGCTAATGGACAAAATACTCTGCCTACGTCAAAAAATATACTTGCAGTGCTACTAATACAACTAATACTGCTTATATACTACTATAACTACTACTACTACTACTACTAAAACAATACTGGCAATGACAAAAACTCAAGACACTGCCACAGTGCCACTACAGTTACCGTCTGGATGAGAGACTCGATGGACAAGAGCCTCTCCTCCATTTTCGTGAGCTGGCGGGCCACAGCTTGCATGCTCTTCTCCACCAGAGAGTGGTCGGAGTTGAGGGCATTCAAGGTCTTCGTCGTGAAGTCGGCGACCTGGGCCTCCCTCGCCTCGTGGCGATTCAGTTTGTTGGTCACATCTTTAACGACCTTCTCCAGAGTCAAGATGGCGTCCCGGATGTCCAGATGCCTGTGAATGAGAGAGCAACCGTGTCAGAGTCTCGGTTTCACTCGATGTATCAAGTGTGTGTGTGTGTGTGTGTGTGTGTGTGTGTGTGTGTGTGTGTGTGTGTGTGTGTGTTGTACGCAATTATCTTTATATATAAGGTTACAATTAATCGCAAAATGAAGGTACAATGTAAGTGCAAGTGGGCAGCAAGTATAGACATACAGTATACACTTGGTTGCACTAATTACAAAATAAAAATTAACATACCCCTTACTCCTTTGGTTTTATCAACTAAATAATCCAGTTTTTTGCGAGGTGAACGAAGGTGGTTGTCCGTATCGAAGCTCTAAAAGAAGTGACAGCAAAACTTTGCAATTGTTTACCAAGGTTTCAGTAGAGTGATCGTTGTTTAGCCATTTGCTGTCAAAAAAATTTTGCCTAGAGATTTTTTTAAATTGTGAATCATTTTCCCTTTTCATCATTCGTGATGCCTGTAGCTTATGTACTGTATTCGTATAAGAAACAATCACAAGGATGAAATATGGATCATAGCGAAAATCAAGCACGGTACTTGACAAGTGTAAAAAGCTAAAGCAGCAGCAATGACCAGGTTCAAGTTATGATCCTTCCCAAGTTATTTCTAATCCTAAAATTCTGTTAGCTCTAAGACGTTCCAATTTCATGTTTCTGCACTTCCCTTGAAAGTTGGGTGTACGACACAAATGATATGGAAGTTGGTCTTAATAACTCAGAAATGAGGCAAGTTTTAGCTGCCTTTTTCCACATACTCTAGCCAGTATAGGAGATGCAAGGCAGAGTGATCTGTTGATAAGAGCTGAGAATCAACAGGACGTTATGAGGGGTGAGGACCACAAAAGCAAGATAAAGAGACCTTCACCTGATTCTACTTGACGAAATTCATACTGATAATCTTATTAAAGAATGGATTTGAAAGTGAGCCGAGAACAGTTTTAAATACTTCAGACTTGAGTGCTGCACAACCACAAACCTAAAATATTACGCTGCAATAGATCAGAGCCTAAAAGACATGGCCATTTACACATATGTATCCGAGGAATAATCAGAAGGAAATAACAAACTATAAAAGGAGAATTTCTGAAATAAAATGCTTAGCAAGTATTAGCTCAAAATTAATACGAAAGAAAAGACCCTGGCATGTTAAGACGAGTGGTACAACCATATACCCAAAAGTGCTGGAAAATGAAAAATTAAATCAATGAACTCTGAAACTACACCGCAGAGGCTGACCATGTGATGCAGGGTCGAAAACCTGACCTAATCCTGGTAAAGAGAGATCTGATAGAAGTAGCCATATAACATGAGACTCATTTTAAGGACAAAAGCAGAGAAGAGAGAAAAACGACCAACTGATGTGGAAGCAGTACCAATCATCCTGGGACCATGGGAGCAATCCCAGAGGACCTCGGGAAAAACCTTGAGAAAACTGGATGCACAAAATCTCGAACTGGGCTTGCTCTAAAATGAGTGTATTCCTGGGCACAGAAAGGATAATTTGAGTATAGGATGACTACGAAAACAGGGTAGTGGGGTATCGTTCTCAGGAGGCAGGTTGCAGCTCAGATCTAGATCTGGAGGTACTAACCTAGAAACGGATCAGAAACTCTAGAATAAACGATCCAATGCCACTATCTACTGAGTATTAGAAACGCTTCAGTTTTATCAAGACAAGACTTTCCTTTCACCGACTAATGTTCAATTACCTACAAAAATTGAAACTGTGAGGACAGAAAAATGTAAGGTTAAATCTCTTTAATTGTAACTGGTTTACTTAACTCTTTTTAGATTTTGATAATGATATTTAAAAGCAAAATCTGACACAAAATAAAATATAAGATCCTTGTCACTTAGCTAGGCCACTGGAGAATCTTGACGTAATGGAACAACTTGACACCTATACTGTGTTTCTGGAGAGGGTATGTTCTGTTGATTGCTTTCAAGAGAACTATGACAGCTCCTTGTAAACAATGGCTTATCTATAAGAAGGCGCAATACAAATTGTTTTGCCAACGTAGAATCCAAACATTTTTTAATCAGTTACGAAATATCCTTAGTCATACGAAGATTCTAACATACAAAATATGAACAAACGAATCAAAAACATTGATTCGTCCCGACAATAGAATCCCTGATGCTTGTTTATTCCACCACAGTTTGATGGGGGAAAATCAAAGTTATTGTTACCTCTCTCTCTCTCTCTCTCTCTCTCTCTCTCTCTCTCTCTCTCTCTCTCTCTCTCTCTCTCTCTCTCTCTCTCTTATCACATCTTTCCTTCCTCATCTTACACCTGGTGCTTGAACAGAGAGAGTCTGAAGTGGTTAAAGTAGGCTGAGTTCAAGACAGACGGTGTTTCTTATTTCCTTTGTTTATATACAAGAACCAGCCAAGCTCTCTCTCTCTCTCTCTCTCTCTCTCTCTCTCTCTCTCTCTCTCTCTCTCTCTCTCTACAGGAGACCGAATGAAGAAAGTCAGGCAGAAATACAAGGGTTCCAGGCAATTTCTGAAATACATCAAAATAAAATGCTTGCCATCTTTGACAACCGCTTTATCACACTCAAGATGATAAGTCATAATATAGAGAAAAGGAAGACGAATGAAACAAGTGTTCTTCCTACCCTGCAAGCCATGTTTAACCACACAAACCCAGTCGCTCCTTCTTCATTTCATTTTAATGTTGCAAAGGCCGAATCAATTAGTGGAGCGTAAAATTTGTGACTAACTAGAAATCGGTTATTAATGACCAGAATAAAGTGTAGAGAAACTGCACATAATCCCTATGAAACTCCAAGGAATTAGAGAATGAAAATAAAATCTATGTGTGAATGAGTACAGTGAAGGCATCATTATTATCATATCTTATTAGATCAATGGCTAAAGACTGAATAAAAATTAGAGCCAAGACAAACGTATCTAAAATAAATTCTCAACATTGCAACATTGATTTCCAAGTGTATGTATGTATGTATGTATGTATGTATGTATGTATGTATGTATGTATGTATGTATATATACATATATATATATAATATAAATGTGTGTGTATGTGTGATTATATACCTCAAAAGCGTCAAGAAAATAAATCGAAAATACCAAATTTTTTCACCTTAGCTTCCTATCTGCACACACACAAACACACACACACACACATATATATATTATCATGAAGCTACAAATGTCGCTTAATATCGAAATCCACGCTACCTCGGTATATCTCCGTTGGAGAATTGTCGCCGAAGGGGAATTTATATAAGTGATAAATGAATTGGAATCGTGGGGACACGAACCCGCGACGAAAGCCCCTTATTCAGCGACTCCAGTTGACGTAAACCATTGAGCCATCAAGAGGGGTTTACGTCAACTGGAGTCGCTGAATAGGCTTTCGTCGCGGTTCGTGTCCCCACGATTCCAATTCATTTATCACTTATATAAATTCCTTCGGCGACAATTCTCCAACGGAGATATACCGAGGTAGCGTGGATTTCGATATTAAGCGACATTTGTAGCTTCATGATTGTATAAAAATCACGGTGTGATAAAATTTCACATATATATATATATATATATATATATATATATATATATATATATATATATATATATATATATATATATATATATATATATATATATATATATATATATATATATATTCATCAGATGTTGGCAGTGATCACCAACTTGTCATTGCCACACTACAGCTAAAATTAAAAGCAGCCAACATAAGGTTTAATACGGTAAAGTTTCTTGAAGATGAATATAAACAGACCTTTGCCACTGAATATCTAAACAGATCTGCACTTTCAAAGTTATCAGATGCTGACCACTGACTTCATGTGCGCCTTATTACCTCTTCCATTAATTCAATTCTACGGAAATATCAACATGGATAACTCAAGACTTACACAGACATAAACAAGGCTACTTTATACGGCACAGAAATTGCATTCGCTAAAACTACGCACATTACTATGAATGGTATTATACTGAAAAGGAGAGTTTTGAGTGTCTTTTGCCAGTAGCACTAAATTTTAGGGTACACAGTTGGCTATTTTGGGCACACACCACTGCCCCGCAAAGGTGAATTAGTTCCAAAAAGCAAATCCATAATAATAATAATAACAATTCCACTGAAATCAGAAACCTGCTCTTGTACACAGAAGTTCTGCAGGGAGTCAACTTGCAGCTGTTTTAAGGAATCCATACGAAATTTAAGAAAGTGTGAAATGTATAAATAGGACTAGGTCTGACGACACTAATCCTTCGGGTATTCAAGGAATCTTTAAGGACCTTCGTAAACCAGGCTTTACGAGGCGAACTGTAGTAGAACACTTGTAAATTGGTCACTAAAGCAAACCATAATTCAGTTAGGCCTCTTTTTTTTTAAGACGTTGGGTTCAAGATTCCCAGAGAAGTTAAGATTTGGAAAGACAGTTCAAACGTCTACCATTCCTTGAGGTTATAAATTAATCAGTAAACGAACCAAGGCATTTCTGTGATAATGACACAGCATTTCCCAAATTACATTTTCAGAAATATTAATAGCTGGGCGAGAGTTGGATCGATAAAGGTATTAGGAAATATTTGAAATTTCCAACAACGTGACTGCGTTTTCTTGTTGATAAAGAGAATCTTTCTCAATACTGATCCTCATGCAAGTACGCAGAATGAAGATACCGTGGTTCGAGCTGCGAATTGGAATGTAAAATTTAAGCCAAAAGCCAAGCGCCGGAACCCTACGAGGTTATTCAATGCTGAAAGGGAAACAGCGAGTAAAGAATGGTTTGAAAGGTGTAACAGAAGGAAAACCTCTCAGTTGCACTAAGAAATAATTGTTAGCAGAGGTTGGATATGATAGCAAGATGGAAGAAAGATAATATGAATGGAGGTTGAGTAAAAGGAATAAAAAGGGTTGCAGCTAGGGGCCGAAGGGACGCTGCAAAGAACTTAAGTAATGACTACATAGCACCATGAGGTAAATAACGACCTCAGAATCAGGCCTTAGCATCTCGACTCTCTCTTAAACTGGCGTGTCTCTTGACGCTAGGAGTACAACAACAACAACAATAATTATTACCGTTATTGTTATTATAAATAAGACAAGCATCAACAACCTAGGAATTACCATCAAGCCTTTAAGGGTGCTTACACTTCTTCGATAATCCGAAAATGCCAAAGATGACAAACTGCGGACTTTAGGTGTGAAGAGACTGTATATGTCGATACGTAATTAAAATTCCGGCTTAGAAGGTGACAAGAATGGTCGAAGTGAAAACAAAACACTGCTAATGACATCTCTCCAACACCTCGCATCTTCTTGATAAAATACTTTTGACAACATGTGCCATATGGGAATGGCGTCAGAGACAGTGTAAAGCAATACATCAAGAATGTACCGTAATTCCTAACACACATATATAGTCAGTTTATACCGCGGTTTCTGCAGGAAAAAAAATCAATATTTGCTGTGACTTATGAACATATAGCCTGACAGGCGCAAAAACTTTCAGGCATCGCGTTTCCACAGAGAGAGAGAGAGAGAGAGAGAGAGAGAGAGAGAGAGAGAGAGAGAGTATAAATTTTGTCTAACAATCAAACCGTATATCAAAGGTTGCAGTTGAAACATCAAAAATGCAATCATTACATCAATACCACTTCAAGAGTTTTAAGAATTAATTCACAGGCCACTTCAGAATGAGCAAAGTTCTGTCGTCGGAGCCATGAGACCGAGGTATTTACACAGGATCTATGGTGCAAAAGAACATAGGCTGGATCATCGTTCCCACTAATCGGCTGAATGATTGATTAACGTACGTTCCCATCTTGTATAAACATCTCTGTAACACGACTCTGGCTGTCGTCTCCGTTGGTCGGCATCGTCCATACGTCCACTCTAAGTCTCTTATGCACTTTTACACCTTATCATCACCTACGACCGCCACTGTGTGAGGGCCCGTGCTTGCAGAAGGCAAGCATAATCATTACCGAGCAACCAACAGCTTTTACATCCATTCATACTAACGTTGGAAACTGCGCTTGTTTTGAAACGTCCAGTAAACATTAAAACTGTTTTCAAAGCAACGATTTGGCCTTTGATATTCCATCTACAACCTAAAACTAAACGGCAATCCTGACAGCTTGACGGAAATTTGTTCTAAGCATTAAACCATATCCCCTAAAAAGGATGGCTCACGAGAAAACAAAAGACAATGATCACTGCCAAAGTCTCGGTTGAAGAGCTGAATCGTAGATGAACCCTGTGCAGAAACCTTTAACAACATCAGTTAGCCGCATTATACACTTACACAGTTCACTGCAAAGTTTAATGAACTGCAAAATTTACTTATATTACATAGACTTGTGGTTTTCTTTCAAATGCATCTTTCACGCCATCTACCAGTACTTTATCAGCGTTTCTTTCTCTTTTCTATGACACTTCTTAATTACACTCTTTCTATCGTCCGTCTTTCTACATGACTGAACCATCTCAAAAAAAAAAAAAACAGTGATCCATCCTTCACCTAAGATAACCCTTTTCACACTTCTATGAACCTCAAAATTTCTCATTTTCAATTTACCTCCATAGCCTCTAACTTTCTTCCCTCATTCGTAATCAAAATTAAAGCTTCCCAACCTTGACTTCCACAAACACACTAAATTTCCTGCAAATCTTTTGGACGCATCCTAATGCCTTCTCTATTCTGTGACTCACTTTATCTTCATCCTACCAACATTCAGGATTTTTACTCACAAATTCTTACATGATTTCCCTGATCCATTTTCATGATCCCATTTTCTCTCATAACCTTAGTCGTACGATGTGTGTGTATATATACATACAACTGCCCTAATTTCAATAAGGCGTTGTAATTCACTACTGCATTCTGAATAAATTATTCGCAGTTATATAGCCTAAAAACCAGTAGACACATATCAGTCAATCAAAACATTCGAAAGGCGGCCAAAGTGATGCTCTTTTGTCAAAAGCAACAAACTTCCTCACAGGAAAACACTGCGGATGGAACAATTTGTCGAGCCAAGCAGCGGAGTCCGAAGCCATCGACCGCGAATTAGTTGTCAATTTATGATTTTTTTCTCTGTACGTTCGTTTTTAAAGAATCCCTATTAGAGCAAATCATATTTTTTCAGAGCGGATACTTATTGAATACTAACTCGCTTAAGAGAGAGAGAGAGAGAGAGAGAGAGAGAGAGAGAGAGAGAGAGAGAGAGAGAGAGAGAGAGAGAGAGAGAGAGAGAGTTTTCACTGCAAGCGAGGATATCGTCTGAGTGAGAAATATTTCACATTGTAAGGGAGGGTTTCTCCAAAGTGAGAGAGAGAGAGAGAGAGAGAGAGAGAGAGAGAGAGAGAGAGAGAGAGAGAGAGAGAGAATTTCTCAATACATAGGAGGATACCCTTTGAGAGAGAGAGTGAAATTTTCACTGCTAGGGAGGATATACCCTGTTACCTGAGTAGTAACAGTTGTGTACCCTAACTTCCTCACCTTGAATATCGTATATTTCTCGAGTTACTTTCCGGCATGAGTTTGGGGAGGGGGAAGTTCCCGGTGTGGTTTGAGTTAGATGGAAGGAACAAACACCACCTAGTAACACATACACGATGAAACTGAACAATCTTCGTTTCATTTAGGGTACAATGATGTGGACCCTGACCAAGAATAAAATTTAGGGAGGTCAGTGACCTAAGTTCCCGGATGCGAACACTCCGGTGGATATGTATGTATGTGTTTATAAATATTATATCCAGAAAGTGAGGAATGTGCTTATGGTGAGCCTTCTGTGTAGGTGTAAGAAGCTACTAGTGTTGTGAAGATTTCTACATAAGGGTTGATCCCCGATTGGGCGGTTTGCGTGAGAATGTGGCAGTGATCACTGTCCTTTCTTTTTTTGGTGGAGATGTAACATTTGTAAAGGAAATGGCTTAATGTCTTAGTGTATATATGTATATATGTATATATATATATATATATATATATATATATATATATATATATATATATATATATATATATATATATATATATATATATATAGTAGTATGTATGTATGTATGTATATATATATATGTATATATATACTGTATATGTGTATATATATGTGTGCATGTGTATGTATGTATGTATGTATGTATGTATGTATATACATATATATATATACATATATTAAATCCGATTTAGGAAGATGACGAAGATGGCAGGAAGAGAATAACAAGGATTTTCAAAGAGGGTAATGCTTCGACAAATGACAGCATGAAATCTGTCCTTCATGAGAATATATACTGTAAAATACTCGTGAAATAAACTGAATTACAACCATTCTATTAAAAACTACGACAATAAAAATAGGTATCTTCAAAATGCGAGGCAAACATTACGGTAACAAAAACTTGTAGAAATTATTAAGTCATAGCTGCAAGTAACAGAATATTAATCCATTCGTAGCTTTCATTTGAAACTATTTCCTCTTTCATACTATTTCGAGCAGTTCCGATTGTACGCGGAGAGTAACACCTCTTTGAAATTTGTTCTTTATTCATATTAGTTAACTGCGAGATTGGAGTCTTTGCAAATCGGGAAAATATCGTTGATAACAGCAAACAAAATCTCCTGACGTTTATTGGTGTTAACTTGTGCGCTGTTCTTTATGTATCTATTAACAGTGTTTGTAGTCGCTACCTTCTCTGATGTTTTTGAGTCACGCTTCTACTATTTTTGTACTCTGCCTCTTTAGCTGCAATAATAGAAAACAAGTTTTACAAACATTTTTTTCTGTTGTATGTATACAATTGTTTGTTTTGCTAAGGGACTCAAAACTTGCCTTAGAACCTATCATGTGTTGACAGATTGACGGCTGGACCGCAATATTTACACGAAAGTATGAATAAAATAAAACTGCTTTAAAACTTGCAAAAAAAAAAAAATGTAATGCTGTCACAGCAGAGAATGGCTCGAAAATGAGGAAAAAAAGTATTTCTTAACTATAAAAATAAACATGTTGACAACGTAAAAACAAAAGGCACGTATGTCGGGCGTATCTGAAACGTTGAAAGATGCCAGGTTTGACTTGCGTCAGTGCAACCTTATATAACCGCAATCTGTCTTCTCAAAGACCTTCCTTCCCTGTCCTAGCGTAACAGGTGATGTCTAATTCTGCGCAATGACAACTATCAGTTAGCGCTGCCGTCACTTTTTTCTCAGGACAAAGATTCCACCCCACGAATCCGGTTGTTTTGACTTCGGCTCCCAACGAGGATATTCTTTTATCTCCTTGTCGCCTAGTTATAAAAACACGCTCTTGGGCCTGTTCTTACGACTTATTTTACGTTTTGAAACATGCCAGGATTTGTCTGAATCGAGGTAAGTTTTTTAATGCTTTACAATGAACACCGTGTTCTCTTTTTCTACTGAGGGCTCACACACACACAAACATTATATATATATATATATATATATATATATATATATATATATATATATATATATATATATATATACATATATATATATATATATATATATATATATATATATATATATATATATATATATATATATATATATATATATCAACCATTCACAAATACAGAGCTGCGTTGATCACTTCGAAAATAAGAAAATAAACAATTCGGCGCGCATCGTTCAAAATACATCTCAATACACTATTTGATAGGCCTAAAACCAGCATACTCCCTGTGGTTTATTAGCCAAAGGATGGACATTCAAGTAGGGCATATTTTACGCTGAATGAACCGCCAAGTGGGCACGAGACGACCCACATAACAGCAAGTAGAACATTCCTATATAGGGATGTTTCTTTCAATTAAATCTTTTGAACAACAGCTACCAAATCTTTCATCACATGCTTACCCATCTTACACAATTCAGAATACAATAGCATATGAAATTTAGGCCAAATGCCAAGCGCTGGGACATATGAGGGCATTCAGCGCTGAAATGGAAACTGACAGTACAAAAAGGTTTAAAAGGTGTACCAGGAGGAAAACCTCGCAGTTGCACTATGGGACAATTGTTAGGAGAGGGTGGAAAGATGAAAGAAAGAATATGAACGGAGGTGCGGTTAAAGGGACGGAAGGGGTTGCAGCTAGGGGCCGAAGGGACGCTGCAAAGAACCTTAAGTATGCCTACAGTGCACCACGTGAGGTGCACTGACGGCACTAACCCCTACGGAGGACTCTTACATACTTTGACTGACTGGAGGATTTGAACAAACAAAAGATAAGATCCCCACTTTTTTGGGGGTGATTACGTGGGGGACATCTCGTTGGAGTTCATAATTTAAATCAATCATATACCTTAAATAATGTACATAATGGCCGCGAAAACTAGCTAATAACTCGGAAGAGGGAACATAGAAGGGAAATAAACAGGAAGAATAAATTAGTATCATCAACCTGGCACAAATCTGTGATCTGCTATCTCCCTACACATCCGAATTATTATTTGTATTTTTTTTTCAATGGTAAAGCGATTGATGGACATGTCACTTTGATGGACATGTCACTTTGATGGACATGTCACTTTAAGTGTAAAAAAAGAAAGTTTTCTTCTAATGTGGCGGTAAAACCGCCACCATAAAAAAAAGTAATATGTGCGCCGAAGTTTCTATGGTGCAATCGAGTTTTCTGTACAGCATATAATGCTATATGAAACTTTCAGCCGCGGTCCATGAAACTTTCAAGGTGGCCAGTGCTGTTGGCACCTATAGAGGTGCCAAACGCACGATTATGTCTACTCTAACCTTAAATAAAATAAAAACTACTGATGCTAGAGGGCTGCAATTTGAGACGTTTGATGGTTGGAGGGTGGATGATCAACATACCAATTTGCAGCCCACTAGCTTCAGTAGATTTGAAGATCTGAGGGCGGACGGACAGACAAATAGCCATCTAAATAGTTTTCTTTTACAGAAAACTAAAACAAGTCAGCGCTTAATAATTTGGGTTATACAGAAGTCAAGCATTACAATATTCTGCTACGTTCTTATGCACGTATTACACGGGAACAACCTCCTCCTGGTATCAGCGGCACGTGCCTTCGTTAATTTTCTCGAGGGGAAAAAACGGAGACATTACCCGAACTGCGCCATAGAGGAAGCGGCATGGCTCCACGCCAAACCATTTTTCTCTCTCGGGATAATTTAAGGACAATAATACGATTTCTGCCAACAACTATCTAAAAATAACACCAGTCCCACTTCCTTCCCCCGTTTTCTAAACTAATAAGCGTTTTGTCCGCGAAGATAGGAAGTATGTAGGTATGTATGGAAGTGTATGGGTATATGTGTGTGTACATATATTATATAAATACCCATACACATACATACACACACACAGTATATATATACTGTACATACATATTATATAAATACCTATACACATAAATACACACATACACTATATATATATATATATATATATATATATATATATATATATATATATATATATATATATATATATATATATATGTGTGTGTGTGTGTGTGTGTGTGTATAACCCCACACAACTCTCATCTGTGAGGGATGACTCCACAAGATGTTATTTATTTACATCTCCAGCATTCTCCATCCTTGTTACCATCAATCACAGACAGCTACCACGTACCTACTTCACTATTTAACGTATCCCAAGCATTCAAGCTTTTGTCGAGATTCGAACCCTGGTCTCCTGCGTGGTAAGGAATTTGTATTTTTGGATTAATACATCGAATTTACAGCCATTCAGAGATGAAGTTCTAAGTTTTTATATATGTATCTTCCCTGGGCTTTGTTGATATATTTTTTCCCAACAATATTAGCAATGGATTACCTCTAAACAATAACACTTAATGCGGGTCTGTAAAATCTTTTTTAATGTAACAACAATAGCCTAAATGGCGCCTCTTTAAGAATGCAGACTGCAGGTACACTAATCCAAACTTCAGGACGATAGGACCCTCTTTTATTTTTCCGCATTGTTAAAACGGTAGGGCTGCAGTGATCTTAAGACATTACCACACTACCTCCGGTCGTAGCAACAAAACCTTGGCAATGATTTTAAATGGCTGCGCAAGTACCTCTGGCACGCCAGTTTTTTGTTTTCCCCTTCCAAATTAAAACCTGTTATTTTTACTCATGTTTTTCTTTAACAAGTGAGGAGGAATGAACAACAGAACCTTGATCTAAAAAAAAAAAAAAAGAAAGAGAGAAATCACGTACTTCCCTTCCCCTCTTACTGAAAATAATCGGCGGTCTCGCACTGATGATGACTTCCAATGTGTTTTACAGTCTTTGTAGCACGCGAAAGCTGAATTTAATTGGTGACGCTTCCCAGGCTGCTAAAAACACTTGTTAAATTATGTAGCAAATAAAAACGCTTGCACTGGTGCGTGTTTATGCTATGTGAAGCAATTGTTTCATATAAATATCTATGCATGTACGTATACAACGCATTTTCAACTTATATGAGTTCAATATAGAATTTAGTCCAAAGGCCAAGCACTGGGACCTATGAGGTCATTCAGCACTGAAACGGAAATTGACAGTAAAAGGTTTGAAAGGTGTAATAAGAGGAAAACCTCGCAGTTGCACTACGAATCAATTGTTAGGAGAGGGTGGAAAGTAAGATGGAAGAAAGAGAATATGAAAGGAGGTAGAGTAAAGGGAACGAAAAGGGTTGTAGCTAGGGGCCGAAGGCACGCTGCAAAGAACCTTATGTAATGCCTACAGTGCATTGCATGAGGTGCACTGACGGCACGAACCCCCCCTACGGAGTCAATTTATAATAATCAGTGCAACAATTGAAGAAATGCAAATGAGTAGTAGGTACTAAATATACGGACGATTAACGTGAAGGCAACTTTACGGCACAACGGACGCCTGTACGGTATGTGAACGTCAACTATTAACCTAACCTCTTCGCCTGTTTATTTACCTTAGCTAATCGCCTTACACAAACATCCCAGGCACAAAATGCTGACGAACGTGTTTACGCAAGTGAAAACCGCCGACAGAGGCCATCAATGACACTTTATCACGCGGCGAGACACCAGCAATTTTGGCGCGCACACAAAGGCTTTGGGACACGAACTTTTTCTTCGCGCTGACGTCATCCTTAACCTGACTTATATTTCTACGCTATAAAGAGATTAAGGCAGGGAGCGATAAACTGCTTTAATATATTGCCGGTCGAATATCGGGGTTATATCTCCACGTGACGGGAAAAAAGGAAGTGGGGGGGGGGATTTTTATACATAGCTATAGGGCCGAATATAGAGGAATACCTTCCTGTGACGGGAAAAACAAGGAATTTACGTAGATATAGCCCTTGATATATTATTATTATTATTATTATTATTATTATTATTATTATTATTATTATTATTATTATTATTCAGCAGATGAAACCTATTCATATGGAACAAGCCCACGGGGGCCACTGACTTGAAATTCAAGCTTCCAAAGAATACGGTGTTCATTAGGAAGAAGTAAGAGGAGGTAGAGAGAAATACATGAAGAAGAGATCCCACTTATCAAAAAAGAAAAAAAAATAAATTAATAAATTAACAAATAGATAAAAATATATTAAAGTGCAAGGAGAATAGCATTAGGCTAGTAATCCACTGCACCTTCGCTTGAACTTCTCAAGTTCCAATTGCACGATCTCTGGGAGGTCGTTCCACAGTCCAAAGCGTGAGGAACATTTAGCCAAGATCCTCCTCCAGGCGTCTTCAAGGGTATAGTGGTGTCGTTCCGTTATTATTAGCCATGAGTCCCAGGTGAAAAGGGATACACTCTGGAGTGGGTGTTTATTTTGCCGGGTGAGGTGAGAGGAAGAGGAGGAGGAGGGGGAGGTCATGTCAAGTTTACGCCATTCCCAAACCTTTTCAAGGGCTACTTCACTCGCTCTGTTTAAATTGGGCGGCGGCGTTTTCTTTCGCGTTCTTCAGGCGTTGATACGGAGATGCATTGTGTGTGTGTGTGTGTGTGTGTGTGTGTGATGCAGTGTGTGTGTGTGTGATGCAGTGTGTGTGTGTGTGTGTGTGTGTCAGAGAGAGAGAGAGAGAGAGAGAGAGAGAGAATGTTGCCATCCAGTAACAAAATTAATCTTTAGCCACAAAATATCTCTCTCTCTCTCTCTCTCTCTCTCTCTCTCTCTCTCTCTCTCTCTCTCTCATGTGGTAGCCACACAACATGTCCCTAACTTTTTAATAAGTTTAAAATTTCCCCCTTGAAATCAGTATTTAACATCCGAATCGCTTTGACATTTCTCCTAATCTTAAAATCCCGTCACTGCTTTCAACGTCCCGAGATCTAACGTTATAGTCGATCTGCCCTCTCAAACAGGACTGTTTAGTCACGCAGGATATGACAGCTCTGCCTGGGAGTACCTCCGAAGCTATCTCCTGTCGCCTGGCATAGTCAGCTGTCGTCCTGACGTCAGCGACAGGGAGACCACCTGACAGATAAATAAATTCCCTCGAGGGAGAATATATATTACGGGGATTCCGTTCTGCCTTTATCTGTTTTCCTCATTAGAAAAGAGGAATCTTAACGATCGCTCCGTTGCTACCCATCTCTTCGCTCTTCTGCTGAGGACCTGCCAGGATTTCTTATCCGGTTCCAACTGAGATTTATTATCAGTTATGAGATTTAGTATCAGTTATAATAAAAAAAATTAAGCTTTTAACGCATACTTTTTAAGCTCCCCCTAATGTCACTCCTCTGACGTGACACTTGCCAAAAGTAAGTGTGGTATTTGGACGTGACTAAGTCACGAATAATACACGAGTATGTAGCATCGCATACATTTCTTATCTGTATCACAGGATGCGCGCGTGAGCTTAAGGGTCAACTTCAAAGTTTCCGCGAATGCAAGAAAATTATGATGAATCATTTGCCTTATCTATTTAAAAGTGTGATTAAAATGTTCTTTCTGGATAGCGTCCGTTCTCTTCACAAAACAAGCCTCTGTCTCTTCTTCAAAAAATAGAATATGAGTAACAACATTATTTATGAAGATTAGTGAAAATACGAACCAATAACGAGAGAGAGAGAGAGAGAGAGAGAGAGAGAGAGAGAGAGAGAGAGAGAGAGAGAGAGAGAGAATTTTACTCTTATTCAAGCATCAGATTAATGGTAGACAGAGTCGAACTATGAATGTGTGATTTGACAAGCCAGTCTTTCTAAGGCAGTGAAGAGCAGACTGTGAATTGTAAATATATACAAAATCAAAAACATATGGAAATTGTCACTAACTAGCGTAAATGGAAGCATATATCGCTTGGGAAAACAAATTGTTAAAAGACTGAAATTAGATGCAAACTGAAAGCAAAACAAAGTAGAGGCACTGCCTACGAAAATAAAACTATGATAAATGTAAGCTGTAAGCTCAGAGTTTAGGACCAAAGGAAGCACAAGAACTAGATGTCACGATACTGATAACAGAAAGGATTATCAAATTCCAAAACGTTTCCTGCTGTAAAGGGGGTATTTACAAAAACGAGTAACGAACGCGGTACAGAATCATTTTTACATTCTATTTTATCCAGGGGATGAAAAAAACTTCGCACCGTGGTCATGTAACTCTGTGAATGGGATTTAGGACTGAAGTTTCATTGAAGAATTAAGAGGTTTTATACTGACAGATATAACTGGTGTAATGATTCTGACTGAAGATATACATATATATATATATATATATATATATATATATATATATATATATATATATATATATATATATATATATATATATATATATATATATATATATATATATATATATGAATGACTGACTGCCATCTGACATTTACTGCTCAGTATCTGCACGCAACTTGATTGCCTCAAAGGACCGAACGTTGGTTTTTTTTTTTTTTTTTCTGAACCACCTGTGACTTTTGGCAAGCACGACCAGGCAAGATCTATGGAGATTGGTAGCTGCCATGGGCCACTGAGTTCCTCTAAATGTGGAACTACCTTCAGAAGATGAATCAGGACAGCAAAAGAATGGGGTCCCTTTAGCTTCTGCAAGTTTTCTTTAAAGGTTATTTTTCTGTAAAGGTCCCTTTGTCTTTGACTAAACATAGAGTTTATAAATAACCTACATTCAAATAGATCTGTTGCCCTTTGTCTTTGACTAAACATAAGAGTTTATAAATAACCTACATACAAATAGATCTGTTGTGTAATAAAGTGGATATCATAAGGATTTGTTATGCACGTCTCAGAGCATGACTTACAAACACTGGATGCCAAACAATAATATTTTTCAAGACAAAATTAACAAATCTTACACCCAGTGATGCCTTCCATACCAGTAATTTACACTCCGACCGCGAAATTCACACTCAGTGATTTTTAAAAGGGTACTAAACACCCAGACAACGTAAAATGGAAATACGAAGACAGAAATCACGAAAACTTCACAGGCTGCCCACTTTGAAAGGCTTATTTAATGGCCAATAAAAACGACTAGGTTAGTAACTTAAGAACGATAGAAGATTGTTTAGAGAGAGAGAGAGAGAGAGAGAGAGAGAGAGAGAGAGAGAGAGAGAGAGAGAGAGAGAGAGAGAGAGAGAGAGAGAGAGAGAGTAACTTAAGAACGATAGAAGATTGTTTAGAGAGAGAGAGAGAGAGAGAGAGAGAGAGAGAGAGAGAGAGAGAGAGAGAGAGAGAGAGAGAGAGAGAGAGAATTAGGTTGATTGCATATACACTGTTATAAGGGTATCTAATTTCTGATAGAGCTGCGTGTGTTGTTAAGGGTTTATGATATTGATCATGATATCTTTACGATGAACACTTGACGGTTCCTGCTCTCCTTAAAATGACTGAGAACCGTTGCTTTTTGATTGTCAAATTGTTATTTCCATTTCTTCCTCGTAGTTGTTTCCACATCTCAAACAATCATTCTTATTATTTTCATTATTTATCATTGTTCATTGTTACTTGTTTGGATTTACTTTTATTATAGTTAATATTTACCAACTCCATGAAAATTGAGATGCGTTTTACATATTTTTTCGTTATATATCTATCATTTGTATCTAAATGTGATGAGTATTACACATATCATAAGCTAAGAGCCTATTGTCTTCTGCTTATATAATTCGATTTTGAGAAGATCAACGCTAGTATTAGTTTCATGGAAATCTCATAAAACATCAACCAGCACGGCCCCTTTAACAATTACACATCTTGGAAATAGAACTCAGATTTAATATAAACCCGTTACCACTGAATTCAGATCACTGGCAGAGACTTTCAAAAGAAAAACAAAGTTGTCTGAATCACGAAGTTGAACCTTAGTCAGGGACCAAAAATAAAAAATAAAAACATTCTACATTACTAGCTTAGCATTAAAGCAGGTGCCTCCGATATCGTAAGCCCGTACAAGGGCCAATTTAATTCTTATGAGCGTAATTAGTATAATCTGGTACACCGCCAGATTCGGCTTCATTGGATTAACGTGGGTCAATACCAGCTTTTATGATTCCCCTCCCTCCTTAGCTTAACGATCACCAGAACTCCATCTGAGTACTTCCCTTGAAGCGAAAATAACTACAATGAATGAATCGGTTAAAATTAGCCTGGACAAGGATAGAGGGTATCATCATGGCACGGAACACCGGTAACCATCTTCTAAAACTTCCCACAGGGCAAAGATACATACTGTCTCTTAAATGATTCACACTTGCCAACCTTAATTAACTTATTTTTGGCAGTCGTAAATTGTCTAAGTTGCTACTCGATATATATGACGGTATTGGTATATAATTTATTTTTATTAACTTTGTCATCATATTTCAGTACGAAAATGTAGCCGTAAGCTGAAAATAAAATCGTAATACCCAAGCCTACAACCTCTACGTAAAGTGTAAATAAAACGTATTCCATTGTTGAATTCCTAAATCACCGTTTAAGCGTTACTATTTACAAATCAGGTTTGCCCAAGGTATGTCACGTCATATTCAAAATTCAAATAAAATGTTGACGGAATTTTCGTGGCTGAATTTCACAGAATACTATCTTAGACCTGATGTTCTGGGAAAGCTGCATACGTCAGCATATATCTTTAATGAGGTATTGCTTAAGTTGTTATCCTTGATACAGATCTCACAGGCTGCTCGGTTGGTACCTGTTCTGTCGTCGAATGCTTGGGTGCATGGTATCGAATTTAAATCAGGTTTCCAAAGTGATTTAAATTCAACAGTTAAGCATCAAAGTCATGAGAACCGTTCGATTAAACCTGGCCAAAACATCACTTTCTGGGTCGAACTCAGAGACACTTTTGATTAAAATACCTCGAAATGGTGAGAAAATTTAATTTAAAAAAATCTTGACAAAGGATAAAATGCCAGAACATCACTTTCTGGGTCGAACCCAGAGACACTTTTGATTAAAATACCTCGAAATGGTGAGAAAGTTAATATAAAAAAAATCTTAACAAAGGATAATAGGTTACACGACTATTTTTTAATCTGTAAAAGACTAACTGCCTACTGATGTGTGTGTGTGTGTGTGTATACAATACAATAGAAGGAAATAGAAGTGGCTTTTAGCATTAGTAAAACAGAACATTTCAACACATTCTAGGGTAAACGAAAATGCAATAAAGATAGAACTTCTTTACTTCCTATTATGGACATTAACTATTCTACTATGACAACAGATAAAACTTCTTACTTTCCTATAATGGACATTAACTATTCTACTATGAAAGTCTGAAATATGTGCCAATAATAATGATGCCCTGTACCTTACGGGATCTGGTGTACTTTTATTACGTGGATAACACAACTGCCATCGACTTATTCACCAGCCGGTCACCATTCGGTATTGACTGATGCATAACATTCCATTACAGAACCATCGCCGCTCGATTACTCCATATATATTATATATCAGGTAAGCCAAACCTTGTCCATCCGTTGAATTGCACCTCTGACCTTTCTAAATATTTCAGTACCGGAGTGGAAGGGATAGCAGCCATATTTTGCAGGTAAAAGGGGTTACACTGAATGTATGAGTACTTAAATTATCTCCCCTTAACAAGTTCGATTATTACTTATCTATAATATTCGTATTTTACTGCAATGTCCATTACTGCTCCGATGATATGTCTTCCAATTTTTATAGAGAAAATACTGTCTACTTCTGTAAGAAAAATCTCTCTCTCTCTCTCTCTCTCTCTCTCTCTCTCTCTCTCTCTCTCTCTCTCTCTCTCGTTATAGAAATTAATTTCTCGGTATAATGTGGTTCGGATTCCACAATAAGCTGTAGGTCCCGTTGCTAGGTAGCCAACTGGTTCTTAGCCATGTAAAATAAGTCTAACCCTTCGGGCCACCCCTAGGAGAGCTGTTAATCAGCTCAGTGGTCTGGTTAAACTAAGGTATACTTAACTCTCTCTCTCTCTCTCTCTCTCTCTCTCTCTCTCTCTCTCTCTGAAGGATCATATGCATCAAGTATGGAAGGACGGGAAGGTTTTCCATAATCGAAGAAAAATATATTTTATGTAAAAAACTTTCACTTATATCATTAACAAGCAAATTCAAAAGGCAGTTAAACAACAGAAGTCTGTTGCCTCTGGTATATCGCGAGTCAATTACTACTACTCCACTTTGAGATTTTATAAATCCACAATACTCGGTTATGTGAATACGACGCTTAGTTGACAACGTGGAACCTGAATCGCGCTCAAAGAACAATACATATAACGCCCAGTTACTTGAGCCCGGAGGCCTCCATCTCTGGCGGACTCGAATATCTCAGAGATAAAAAGTGAAACGAACCGGGTGGATGGCTTCCGATAAAACATTACTTACGCCACTTGAAATGCGGTTAGCGACCTGATAAGTGCCACATGAACGTTATTTGGGAGTCGAGTGTGAGCCCCGTACGAGGGGCGCATTAATCTGAAGTGACAAGTACGCCACCACTCGACAAAGGACGAAACTCTCACGGCCATTCATCTGAGATGCGAACGAGGCAACACGATCCGCGTCCGGACTTTATCTTAATTTGCTTGTTCTCTGTCCTGCTCTTAATGGACTCCCTGTAATACTGCGCTTAAGCTAAACATGTCGTGATAATCCCCCACTCACTACCGTCTCCCTTTTCATTCTCACCATCTTCCATTTTATGTATTTTAGCGTGAGACAGCGCGCCTGATTTAGACCACATTGGACCGCGTTTGTTTAAGGAGTATGCGTGTTCGTACAAGTAATGGCTAAGAAACGAGGTGGAGTCTTCATCCTATTATATTTATGAGTGCACAAACACAAATACAAACACACACACACACACACATTATATATATATATATATATATATATATATATATATATATATATATATATATATATATATATATATATATATATATATATATATATATATATATATATATATATATATATATATATATATATATATATATATATTACAGAAACTATACTATCCACCACTATCTTTCGGGCACTGTCTCGCTTTCTGGGCAGTAAGGCCCTCCCGTTCCAACACCTTTTTCACACCACCTACCTAGCCCTTTCAGATTCCATCTACGTTCTCCAGAAACCGTTCGTATTATAGCCTTTCCAACAGACCATTGTCTTCTATTCTCTCCATGTGACCGCGCCATCTTACATTCGAGAGGACATGAGGGACACAATAATAGACGAAAGGACGGCACAGGATAGAAACGCCTGGGAAAAGCTAATTAAAAACAGCGACCCCGACTAGGCTATATATATTAAGCTGACAAGTAGTTCTAACGCAAATTTAAGTTATATTCAGCTGCATTTTCAAAGGACATATTAGGATTTACTTGTCCCATATAGTAAATACAATTGAGATGATATACTAATTATTTATGTAACAGTAAGCAAAATGCTGTGTGTGTGTGTGTGTGTGTGTGAGAGAGAGAGAGAGAGAGAGAGAGAGAGAGAGAGAGAGAGAGAGAGAGAGAGAGAGAGAGAGAGAGAGCACCAGGGGATGTCAATCAATACTTCAAGAGAGGAAAGCGTTTATGCAATGGAACTCATCTCCTATCTCTCATTTCGCAAGCAAATTTTCAGCTTAATAAAAACAAAAATTCGTCTCACTTCTGCGAACAAAAGCCTTAACTGAAAGGTGATGCTCAGAAAGTTCAAGTAACAGATGAAAGACACCACGATCTAGATATCCTCCTAGCAATTTAGACGCAGGCCCTGTGAAGACTATGTCTCGATTCCCAATTGACCCCTCCTTCAGCCAATTTAACCGTTTGACAAAAATGAAAGCATTTATCAGTTTCTCTCTCTCTCTCTCTCTCTCTCTCTCTCTCTCTCTCTCTCTCTCTCTCTCTCTCTCTCTCTTCGTTCAGCTGATGGAGGTTGGATAGGCCACTTGCTTCGTCAGTGCTCAGTTGTAATAAAACGAAACACATCTTCAAACTGTACATTCTATTAGTTTATATATATAAATGTGTATACATACATAAATACAGATTTAATGCAGCAGTCATGTTTAACAAATCCAATTAAAATGGAAAAATGTACGTGCGTCTTCCAGTGGTCCATATCCCAGTTACACTATTAAGTCATGATGAATATTCTCAAATTCTTTTGGTTTTGATTGAAGATACAAATGCATTTGGTACATCTAATGAAGAAGCCATCTTCCGATTCTTTGTTTATATGAAGGTAACGGCGCCATAAATTGTAAAATAATATAAAAAATTTCAATAAATAAAATAAGTCAAGCGAAATTCTTAAAACTCGACAAACAGCTGCTTTCTGGACAAAGAAAGTAGGGAAGTGTAACAATGTACAGAATTCGATATAATGTTGGCAGAGGCACCCGGAAGTGTGCATTTGCAGATATTATAAGCCCGAGAATGTATCTAATCTACGCTTAGGTACATACGGTATAATTATAACTATACGGGAAAAGCTGGTACATAATTATTATCGGAGTCTTCCTGTGTGTTGTACAGCGTATAATTCTCATGATATACACTTACATAAACAGAATAAAATTATCAGCAGTATGGTGATTATTTATATACTATATATATATATATATATATATATATATATATATATATATATATATATATATATATAATGTTTTGTGTCCGTGTGAAAACTGTCCATTGTTATGAGACATGGAATAGCCAACGCTTTATTAGGCCTTTGTCACTCCGGCCTGGGGACCTATGCACTTCCCTATCACAAAAGAATGGCCCTCTCGACCACCGAGTGTATTCAAGAGGTCTAACGGCATACTAGTAGCCTTTTCAATTTCCTAACAGGACACACTTTATTCCAACCAATGTTAAAACAGGTCATACGAAGGGGCTCCGGGAGGTTCAAATTTACGAATCCGTTGGACCTTTTGAATGTGTACAAAATGAATACTGAAATAATTTACGAAAATGATATTTTTAACGGGATTGTCTCTCTACTGTAGTGTTCAAAAAGGTGAACTAGCTGGGGTGTTTTAACAGTTTTCAAAACTTTAATAAACTTTTCTGACTTTTTTTTTTTTAATTTACGGCGATAGTAATTTTTCATAAAGCTTATTAGAATCACTCCCTTTACTGTACACCTATTTCTAATGTTTCCGTAAAATTAATACAAATACTTAATCCTGCCCCCAACCCCTTCTCATCCTCTCTCTTCGTACGCGTAAAAAAAGGTGGGGTTGTGACTTATTTCGAAAAGTAGTGTCAATCTTTGATGTATGTTTGTATATCCTTTTTATTTTTATTCTTTTCATGTTCACAAGGCATAAACGGTTTATAATTCATATATCTTAAGTAGAAGGGGATAACGACTAAATGTTAGGGGGTGCGACAAAAATTATGACATGGGAAGCTGAATCCCAGCTTCCCCAGAGGGAAGTATGGCAATGGTTGGATCATATGCCAAGTGTTCTCTTTAAACAATGGGGTTATGATATTGAGGTTTCGGATGCGACAGGGATCTGGTGTCAAAAATTAGCTGAACATTTTTTTTGTTAATACTATTTTATAAGGCATAGAGAAACACGAAAAATAAAGGGACAAAAGAGTGAGTTTACCCCATAAGAAAGCGTTTTAGTTACGTAAAAAATACAACGTATAGGAAATATGACAGTACACCAACTCACCATATTTTCTAACCGCTACACATAAAAAGAATAAAAATAAAAATGATATACAAACATACATCAAAGACAATCGGTACTTCTGACAACTTTATTGCGGCTCATGCTGGTAAAACTTTCCTAGATTTTGAGTAAAACCAAAGGTTTGTGAAACAACCAACAAGTCCAACTTCCCTGCCTTAACTAAAGCTCGCTTACACCGAAACTTCAACTTTTACAGTCAAAGCCAAGCCGGTATTATTCAAGTTACGTGACCCGTGACGATTTATGCAAGAAAGAAGAATTCAGAAAAGTAAGATTCGGGATACAAAAGCAGACAGGAGAAATCCAACCCGATGTGTCAGCAGGATTTAATTTAGAAATCTTGACCATCTTAGAACCTCTCCTCTCTCCCAAGACACTGTTCTTGGAAGGCACTTCTGACCAGTGGGCGTTCAAGTGTTCCCATATTAGGCGAGAGGCGGCGGGTTCGGCGTAGATGAACAATACGACGACGATGGAAATCGGAGTACGGATTAAAAAGTTAATAAAAGAGGCAGACGTTGAGGGTCCTGGGGTGTACGTGTGTTCTGGAGGGACGTGGCCTCGTCAATTTTCACAATTGAACACTAACGAAACATTGTGTCTTTGTTAGAACCTGTATATGATTGTACCAAAGTAACAGAGTAAAATGGAATTAGAATTTAAATATAAAATTTAGGCCAAAATCCAAGCGCTGGGAACTGTGAGGCCATTCAGCGCTGAAAACAATGTGACAACAATTGTTAGGAGAGGGTGAAAAGTAAGACGGGAGAAACAGAGAATATGAACGGAGGTATAGTAAAAGGAATGAAAGGGGTTGCAGCTAGGGGCCAAAGGGATGCTGCAAAGAACCTTAAGTAATGCCTACAGTGCACCGTGCTAGGTGCGCTGATGGAACGTCAGCAATGACAGTCGAACACCAGCTAAAATAACTGGTTTATAAAAGACCGACCTGATCATATTTCAACACGAAGTTAACCGCTTTCCTGTTTCCAGTCGAATAAGAAAGATTGAAACAAACTAACCTTCTTGAAAATAATTAAGAGCTAAAACAAACCTTTTCTGGTCTGGTACTGTCTTATGTATTTGAGTAAGCTTATGAAATACTTCATTATTACCAAAAAGTATTTAGAAAAATAACAGCCTGCATAATTCAAGTATTTGAATTTTAATTCACTGCCTGCAAGAGTAAGGCGTCAGGACAATAAAGGTGACTTGAATATACAGTTTTAATCTACATCACTTTAATTTAAGCAGCATGGCACGATTAACGAACACGACTTCATGCATAATTTACTAAAAATAGTAAATTTACTTACAAAAACTAAGATGTTAACTACTTCCAGATATCCAGCCCCCTTACACGGCCCAAGAATTTTTCTTGTCAGTTAAAGGAAATAACTAAAGTTTTTAGACAACAGATCATTGAGCTTTTTATGTGCCATTGTCCTAATTATGACAATACCCTAATTACATGAAAGAACTATGTTTTCCTCCACATATTGGAACGAGAATAAGATGTATGGCAATGCCCAATCAGTTTTGGTAGCAGAATGACAACACTTATTCACATAAATTCTACTTGAACGAGAGTAAGATGTAAGAAAATACCCAATCAGTTTTGGTAGCAGAATGACAACACTTATTCACTTAAATTCTGCAAGTACCAAAATTTGACACTGAAACCAAATACATGATCAAAAGTATCTTACCAATAGGATTTTCCCTTTTCAGGTTGTGAATATCGAATGACAGTAATTTCCATTAACTGCTGGCAAAGTTGCCGAAGGACAACAGAGGGAACTCATGTGAACTCATAATTTCAATATATTCTTATTTTCATATTTACATTCCAGCTGAATGTAAATTACTCAAAGTCTATTCCATCCATGCAACGACCATCAACACCAGCATCCATGTCCTGAGCAGCTGCTGGCTATTACTTAGCACAAGCCTCTCTCCATTCTTAGCTGCTGACGTGAGAAAAGCATTTGACAAGGAAAGTAAAATTCTTCTCGAAGCTCCGTAAATGAGGCATGTCCTTGCATTTAATTGGCGCATAATATTGTTGGTTTTCCACGCAACAGTTCTTCGTCAGATAAGGTAACTTACAACTGACATAAAACAACGACGCCATTAAGCTGCTTGTGATTGGCAACATGATTGTGAGGGGGGGACTGCTTCCTTTAACCGAAATTTACCCGAGGAACCATGAAATTTATTACTGTTATATATACAATGACGATCCGAGGCATCAAAACAGCACTACCTAGCCAAGATTAATCAAGTACTCTATTAATCCTGTACCTCGCCATCATTCTGCTACGTAGATGTTTACAAAAAAAACCCCAGACGATTTAAAAGTCCTCATTAGACGAACTATCGGCCATCAGGCTATGGAAGAGTTACAGACAAATTGGAAAACGAGCAGTTTTTAGTTTTCTGAATAGAAAACTATTGTGCCGGCTTTGTCAGTCCGCACTTTATTCTGTCCGCCCTCAGATCTTAAAACCTACCGAGGCTAGAGGGCTGCAAACTGGTATGTTGATCATCTATCCTCCAATCATCAAAAATGCTAAATTGCAGCCCTCTAGCCTCTGTAGTTTTTATTTTATTTAAGGTTAAAGTTAGCCATAATCATGCTTCTGTCGACATAACCCACCACCGGGCCATGGTTAAAGTTTCATGGGCCGCGGCTCATACAGCATTATACCAAGACCACCGAAAGATAGATCTATTTTCGGTGGCATTGATTATACGTTGTAGCGGCTGTACAGAAAACTCGATTGCGCCGAAGAAACTTCGGCACATTTTTTATTTGTTTTATATACATTACGGATGACCTCAAGTATTTAAGTTTCACTGTCCCTCCAACACTTTTCTATCGTTATTATCGTCACTTTTTTATGTGAATGCGTGAATCTGGGCGATTGTCACCGTGGATTCCCCACTGTTGCCAACCACATGCCCAGCTGGTAGTAATACCAACTCATGCCTTGTAAGTCTATTGTGGCCTGTTCAGCTTAGCCGAAAGTATTCTCCATACGTAAAGGACCGAGGGTTTGTATTTGTGTGGGAACAATTCTTTTTTAGTTTGTCTTACCGTGAATACTATTCAGTAATCTTAGTCTAACTCGCCGCTACCGCTTTACGTAGACTGCATTATTATTATTATTATTATCGTCAATGTTACGAGTCCAGCAGTTTTTCTTCTTCTTTACTTTAATATATTTACGTTTGTACCGTCCCTGTCGTACCTGCATACTCCATTGATAAATGGCCTTGAACTGGAGTAAGAGTATATAATCATTACCTTCATGTATCATTTTCCACTTCTTGTTCTCCTGTCCCGACAAATAAGACTATTAAAATAAACCCAGTAAAAAGGCCTCAGTATGTCAATTTCTGTTACCCATATGTTTTTTTTTTTTTTTTTTTTTTTTTTTTTTTTTTTTTTACTGCGCACCCTAAAATCAGTCCCTTCTTTTACCGAACGGTGTTATGGGGATTGGGGCCAAGAAAGGATTTCAACGGCATTATGAAACACGTAAAAAATATGCCGAAGTTTCTTCGGCGCAATCGAGTTTTCCGTACAGCCGCTGCAGCGGGTAATCAAGGCCACCTGAAATAGATTATCTTTCGGTGGTCTCGGTATAATGCTGCATGAGCCGCAGCCCATAAAACTATAACCACGGCCCGGTGGTGGCCCATCCTACATCGTTGCCAGAACCACGATTACGGCTAACTTTAACTTTAAATAAAATAAAAACTACTGAGGCTAGAGGGCTACAATTTGGTATGTTTGATGACTGGAGGGTGGATGATCAACATACCAATTTGAAGCCCTCTAGCCTCAGTAGTTTTTAAGATCTGAGGGCGGACAGAAAAAGTGCGGACAGAAAAAAGTGCGGACAGAAAAAGTGCGGACGGACAGACGAAGCCGGCACAATAGTTTTCTACAGAAAACTAAAATCTACAAGTTGTGGGGAGGGAGAAGATAAACTGTGTGAAATAAGTAACGTTTTTGAAAATACAGTATTATAATTATCATGATAATGGTGAGGGGAACATATAAAATAAATCTTAAACTGCTCTTATGCTTTGTATAAAATACTATGAAAAACAAACCATTCTCTCTCTCTCTCTCTCTCTCTCTCTCTCTCTCTCTCTCTCTCTCTCTCTCTCTCTCTCTCTCTCTCTCAAAAGAACACTGTAGAATGACATCCATTCAGTCAATTTAAAATTTGGCATAAGTGACTCCGAAGATACAATTTTAACCTGGCTGCTGAAACATTGGAAGCTATATACTGTAGTTTACTAATGGCTGGCTCTTTAAAAACAACAGCATTACATGAAAGTCTAGCCAATACTCAACCTTAAGCCGTCGCATTCTACTCCTTAATATACAATATCAGGAAATCTAACAGATAGACAACTTATTCACACATACATTTAGAAGTTACTTCCGTAATTCCGTAAACAGGCATTACTAACTGGGGTAAAAGCTAAATGCGGGTCAACAACGTAACAGCGAAGTCTGACCGCATAATCATGGGCACGCTACATAACAGCGAAGCATGACCGCATAATTATGTGCGTGCAGCACAACAGCGAAGTCTGGCCACATAATTATGGGTGTGCAACATACTGCGAAGTCTGACCACATAATTATGGGTGAGCAACATACTGCGAAGCCTGACCACACAATTACCTTGAAATCGGCAAATTCAAAACTTTAACTGACAACAATTAAACAGCATGCATGTCAATAAATCATGAGCACGAAACCCTTTGAATAAGTCTATTTAAAATACCGCATCCGTAACATAAATTGAAGAAAAACCACGAGCACACAGAACAAGCAATTACTCGATTACTCACGTAATTCCGTAAATAGGCTGTTGTCTCGCAACCCGAACGAGGGGCTCGTCATCCTCGACAGGAACAGACGAAGCGACTCCTACGATCCAAACAAGGGTCACCAGCCCCCACATCTTCCTATCACCGGAGTCGAGGGAAGTAGGAAAAAAGGATTAAGATTCAATATGCCACGAAAGAGACCTCCCGCAAGAGGAGGAGGGGGCAAACGAAGGGAAGCGAGGAAGAGGAGAACCTCGCTTGCGAATCGAGACCAAGAGAGAATGAGAGAGCCAAGGTACAGGCCAGCTTCGAAAGGGAGAAGTGTCGCGCTCAAATGCCCGAGGGCGAATGACTGACTGACAACTGATTTTGGGTGACGGTGCCAGCCATCTAGAGTGCCAGGGCATATCCCCCTCTCTGGGTGGGATGAGGGAGGGGAGGGGGAGATGCCCATGCCATCTAACGGATTCACGAGGGACTCTTACCTCAAGAAGTACTTGTAACGCCCTTGAATTCCTCCGGAAGCTTAAAGGATTTTTTTTAACTCTACCAGGATGCTCGACTACGAATTGTTTTTCACCAGTAATCGAAGTCGTATTTCATAAGTTCGAGCACTGTCAAACTTCAGTATTCCTTTGATTGCATGTAACAAGAGTATACGTAGCCTATAGCCTAACGCCCTGTACATGTTTACAGGTGCATACGTAACATACAAACAAATGCATATGGACACATCAAATAAGGGAGATGAACGATGCTAATATTGACAGTGACCCAATATAAGCCATTCAAAATTACAATAAAGATGAAATAATCCTAATATAAATTGGCCACATGCCATCAAAATTATGCGACCAAAATGACGTACTAATAATCTTTCAAAAAAAAAAAACCCTTTCCAAAGAAATTTACACCTTCCGAATATATCTTAAGAAAAATATATTTTGGCAAGGAAAGACACCTCGAAAAGGTAAAACCGAAAGTAGCCTATATTATCAATTATGAATAAAAAGGCCTCAGAGCAAAGCGCAGTTGCAAATGAGGTACAAAGTACACTCCTTGGAAATGGCAAGCGGCAAAATAGAGGAAGACCATGAAATTTCATAGAGTAGGCTATATACTGTAGAGAGAGGATTGACCAAGGTGGAAAATAGGAAAAAAGGACAATCCACAGATACGAAGGGAAGAAACTTATCAAACGTTCGTTCCCATATAAGCAAAATATTACGTCAAAGTCTGTCCATGGTACAGCATATGTAAGCCAACTTAGTATCTATCAATGTTTTCCAACTTTTTTTCTTTTTACCGAAAAATTCATACCTGGATCAATTTGCTAGAGGCTGGCCCCCGGTTATTCACTTTGAAAACTGAGATGTCCCTCAACAAGAATACAAAATGTACTTCCGTACATATTTGGACAGAATTAAAGTCTTCAGTTGCTGTGCAAATCTGTTATAAACCTAATGCCAAATTTTTTACATAGAACAAGACGACAGCTGTCATGTCCTTAATTCTTTACCATACTTGATAATATTATGCTAAAGGAAATCGGTATCCTGATTAATCAAGCTGAATCAATAGTCCAGAAAAATGATCTAACAAAGACAATTAGCCTAGCCTACAAGCAAATACTGCAAGAATATGGAGAAACCGACTGCAGTCAATTCTGATATGGCATTCCATATGCAAAGACGAGAGAGAGAGAGAGAGAGAGAGAGAGAGAGAGAGAGAGAGAGAGAGAGAGAGAGAGAGAGAGAACTGCCACATCTGGAGGGGAAACACCATGTAGTTAACCTAGCATACCACTTTCACCTAACTTAGGACTACCTGGATGAAGTTGTATCCACTTACTCTTCATGACCCATGTAGGGGTTTTGACTCAGAACCCTAAAGAAATCAGTATGAGCTAGGTTGTAAGTAACTCATCAAATACATTTATGCCAAGATCACAAAAACAAAAACATTTTAAATCCACTTAGTCTGGAAACTGAACTTGATAAAACAATGAAATGTAAAACAAGCAAGCACAAGTTAATCGAAAACCGAGGGATATAAAGAACTTGCATGGCATATGAGTTCCTTTACGGTGTAACCAAAGTCGCATACCTACTACAACTGATCTTTCAAATTAAAATCCTTCTACTGCCGTCAAGTCTTCCGGCGATATAAACTGTCCCAGATTGCTATAGTTTTTTTATCGTATTAAATTTTTTAGATGAACTGTATTTTTCACAGATATAAAAACCAGAACCTTTCATATAGGAATATTACTAAATACAAGCAGAAAAACGGTTGCTAAAGTTTGGTAACAAAGTGGTTAACTTGTAAATATGGACTATGCAGGGCTCGCTGAGGACGGATTTTGATAAGAGGCTCTGGTTTGTATATTTATGAAAAATAGATTACCTTAATTATTTGGTATATGCGCTTGTGAGAATAAGCACCATCGCTTTTTATAAAAGCGACTGACTCATAAAGTGGAATGATCGTTTTAAGGAACTAAAAGGCACTGTTCTGAAAGTTTGACGAAATATGAGTTTGAGAACCTCTGCCAGGTCCCGTAAGTCAGCGCTGATAATGATAGACTGGAGAGAAAGTCAACACAAACCCAGAACTGTCTGATTCTTGGTCAGATAAATGAGTAAAGGAGGGCTGACGCCTGTAATCTATACAGCCTTGCAAGGGGATGCAGAGTTAAGTTAAGTTTACCTTAGTTTTAACAGACCACTGAGCTGATTAACAGCTCTCCTAGGGCTGGCCCGAAGGATATGTAGAGGTTGATAGGGTCCAGCACTCGAGTTCAGTTCACCATAATAAATCATACACTAGAAAAGGTCCATGGAAATCCTGTCTTCCCCATGGCATAGATAATAGAAAATAAAAGTAAAATCGGTTAAAGAATGGGACATCAGACCTACGTTTTCAAACAGATGCTCGGTTGTTTAACCCACCAGTATCCAGCAGCCCAGCACAAACAAGAGCTGAACTGTCCATAGCTGGGAAGGGTGGGAAGGAAGCGACAAGACCTTTTATCCAAAGCATCTTTTCACCAACCTTAGCTCAACCATATACCTTGGAAAGGAGACACTTGTCTGACATCAGCTGCAAAAAATATATACAATATACAAAAGTTGAACAACCATTACTGAACTAGGGAAAACTGTGTGGTCTACCGGTGTTCCTTTATAGAAAGAGGAAGAAAGACCAACAGTCAGCTCTCTACCTCTTAATACCTAAAACCAAAAATTCTAACTGAATGGAGTTAAGTGTAACTCCAAACCCTGTGTGCTAAAGCAAGAGGAATTTAGGTCTCTCCTTACAGAAGACTGAAGATTCCATTCAAATGACACTGGGTCAGAAGAGGGAGGTGCCAGGCTCGCCTCCAGGCTGACCAGCCCTGCAGGGAGGGAGTGGCTGGGGCACTATGACCTGACAGAAACACTATCGAGACAGACAAGTAGAGAATTCCAAACATCATATTAGGAAACCCTCCTCGAAAAGGTGAAAGAGAGCCCATTCTAACCTCACAGAGAGGGAATGAGGGAATCATAGACGTGGAGGAAGGGAGACATTGATGCATTACCTAAGGTACTAAGCCTGACCTCATGCCCCCAGAAATAAGGTAGATTTCAATTACCCCTGTTTTATCCAAGTCATCAGTACAGTTTGGTTTTCATAAAGGCCTTGGTACTTGTCAATACCTACCATCTTGCAGAGTGCTCTTGATGAGGGTGCGGTGGTTGATGACCAGTATAGTAGCTTTAGTAATGCCATTTCAGGTGTTATTATCTATACTGCTGACATGTGGCAAGGTCTGGAGAACAAACTGACAGCATACACTGATAATGCTACTCTTTTAGCTGTTGTTCCATTTTTGGCCGTAGGTCTTTCGTTGTAGAATCCTTCAATAAAAATCTGGCCTGTATTCATGAGTGGGGCAGGCTTTGAGGCATGAAGCTTAATGCTTCTAAAACTCAAAGCCTTTACTTTCTGATTTACATTTCAATGTTAAGGTTCTAAATGTCAGTGACTCTCTTTAAGATTTCAGGTGTAACTCTTGAAAAGACAATGACTTTTGAGAAACATATAAGTAATACTTCTTCCTCTGTTTCTCAGAAAATTGGAATCTTGAGGCAATATTTTACAATACAGTGTTCCGGAATGAAGCTATTATATACAATAGTGTTTCAACTTTTCTTCTCCAGTGTAGTCTTCCAGTGTTGACTTTCATCTCCAACTCTTGGACGGAGTTAAGTTTATTTTGCCAACTTTTAATGTTAATTTCTGGCATAGATGAAAATTGAGTTCAATAGATTTGTTACAATAAATAAACTGCGATGACAAACATCCTCTGCACTCTTCTTTACCTGACCTAGCTGTTTCTGCTCTAAACACTAGGCAGGCTAGAATTTTGGCGAGATGCCAAGCGCTGGGACCTACAAGGTCATTCAGCGCTGCAAGGGAAATTGACAGTAAGGCTTGAAAGGTGTAACAGGAGGAAAACCTCGCTGTTGCACTATGAAACAATTGTTAGAGAAGTGAAAATTTGGATGGAAGAAAAAATATGAATGGAGGTACAGTAAAAGTAATGAAAGAAGTTGCAGTTAGGGGCTGAAGGAAGGTGCTCTGACGGCACTAACCCCTACGGGGTTTTCTAGTTAATAGCTTTAGCACTGCTGTACTCAGTTTGGTAAGAGTTTTGCCTTGGCTGCAACTAAAACGTGGAATAGTTTGCAAAGTGCAGTTGTGGAATAGTATTCTGATCTCCAAATGTTTAAAGAAGGAGCAAACTCATTCCTAATCTCTGCTGACATCTCTAAATTTAGATGTACCAGCTTTATTTTCTATTCCTTCATATTTATTTATATATCACCTTCTATAACTTGTCTCTCTCTGCAGGCTGATTTCCCTTGGGAGTCCTCATGAGTTCATGTCTGGGAAGACCTCCTAGCAACAAACTACAACAGGAATGTTCAATCATTTCCTCAAGTACAGTCCCTGCACAGAAAGTAGTATTTGTAACCGAATGGGAGTCAGACTGGTGATCGCTCCCTACAAAAGCAAGGCAACAGACCAGACACAGGCAATATTTGCCTTTAAAATAGCATTGCTTGATCGAACAGGCATTCACCATGTCCAACACCTGCAAAAGGTTCACTTGGTACTGAGCACAGGAGATACAGGGTAAAGGTCAAATGTGCCACAAGCACTGGCAATCATAGAACCTATGCCATGTCCAGGAAGGTTGATTGAACTACAGACCTATCTCTATAAACTATGGTATATGGGATCTTATGCATTACATAATAGCTAAAACAGGTCACTGGAAATTGCAGTGCAAAACAGAATTTATTTAACATCAATCCTAATCTTACATCCATTCAAAGAATGGCTCCAAAAACTTTTTAGTACAGTATGTATTTCATTTTAGACTCCCTATATTTGTGCTTTTGGACACTTATGTTCAACACTTGCAATCAGCCCCAAGTAGGCTACTTCCAGTTAATTAAGAGACCTTATATCAATATGTCACATCTAATCTCACATTTTTCTTTAAATCAAGCAGTAGCTCTTCAGTTCTGATTTTGCAGTGTGTGATGCACAGATGACATTCCACACTCTTGTGGACTACAGTGGAAACAGCATATCCGTTAAATGTATGCCAACTTATGAATAAGGCCTCTACTTTAAAATTTTGCAAAGGTTACAAGCAACAAGGTAGTGTATAAAAGTCTTCATCCGATGATCTGGCCAAATGACTACCTGCCATGGTTATACATGCGGGAACAAACTCTTCACTTTCCAGCCTAGAGGTTTTAGCAAGGATCCAGGAGGGGGGTTGAACCTCTTTTACACAAGATTACGAAATATTAGTTGAAGGGGAGCAAGGCCCAGCACTGTACGTGATGTCAGGATTCATTAAGTTTAGCATAAAGTTGTCATAGACTCGGGCGGGAGTGAGTTCTGGGCTTCTCATTGCCAAGGTGGGGGAGGAAATTACATGGAGCCTAGGTTAAGATGGAACTTTATGTATCATATTATATATATTAAAATTGCAACTTCTGGATGAATTTCTTGACAAATTAATTTCTCACCATGATCAAATCGATGAATTTCTTGAAAAATTAATTTCTTGAAAAGTTCAAATCAAGTATCACCATGGTTGTATGATACATAATTATGTTTTTCTGGAAAACATATAAAAATGGTTTGTCACTCTGGCTCCCTAAATTGTTTGAATGGTAAAACCATACTCATGGAACACCAACAACACAGCTTATTATGTAAGAAAGCTAGGAGTGTGTGTTATTTTTGGAACAATCAGTTACAGCATTATTAATATGGCTGGGTATTTCAATAAATTTCAATAAAATTATAAACAAATTCCTCAAAATACGCTGGATATTACTTTTAAGAAATATTGAAGTCCTATTTAGTCTAATGTACTGTCATGTCAATTTTTTTTTAATAATACATGTGCCATTAACTAAAGATAAGCAGTTTTCTAAATGTTGCCATGATTCCTCTAATGACATGAATTACTTTATGTCAAGTCTAGTAGCAATAAAGAGGAGATAGGTTTTTTTTTTTTAAAGAATTTTAGCTTCATTTACGTCAAACTCTGTATGCCCTACACTGAGTCTGGTCTTGGTGAAGCGTCTAAATTCCAAAAGACCTAGGCTACGAATTCATGAAAAAAAAAGCCGTATTTGGAGGTGTACAACAACCATCAATTGAACTCAACTGAATATAGAATTTAAACCGAAGGCCAAGCACTGAGACCTATGAGGTCATTCGGCGATGAAACAGAAATCGACAGTAAAAAGGTTTGACAAGTATAACAGGAGGAACCATGGGGAACCACAGTGGGACTGGGGCCAGTGATTTATGCCTAAGATCAGGTTAAGCAGGGGGGGGGGTATGGAAGGGGATTGCCCATTACTTTTGGGGATGCCACTGCAATGGGCAAATTAACGTGGTACAGTCTGTAGGAAAATTATGTTTAACTTATTTATGGCCACCTAAAATGGTGTGTATATGGCAGGTCACCATACACATCCTTATTTCACACATTTTTTTAGGCCTATTCCTCCAGCTTTGGTCCACCATTACCGATACACTTCAGTGGGATGTATTAACCAACCATTTCCGACATCAATGGCAAAACCGTCAAAAATCACATCAATACCTACCGCAATTCCTTTATTCTAAACTTTGTGACGATTATGTATTTGTAAATAACATCTGCCAATTAGACCTAGTCTGCATGCTTCAATAATTGCACTCCGAATACTAGATTAAGCCTATAACCTATATTTCCTTAAGGAATACAGCTACCAACACATACTAAATGTAGAGAAATGTTTTCAACAAAAACTACTTGATATATAACCCGGAGACAAATAAAACACTTACCCATTCATAAATCCTTCATAGGCCTACGCCGAGTAACTCAATATCCATCGTAGACTGGGTTAGGGAAGGTCAGGCTAGGCCTACGACAAGCAGGCACTATTTGTTTTGGCTACCACATGGACGAGTACGCCTACCGTACATAAGTCCGCTTATTCTAAGCTCACAAATCCCCAGAATTGCACACAATTTCTATAAGTACGTAATTATAAAACTTCAAATTAAACACAACACAAAACGCCACAGACACTCGAACAGAAATGGCGACGGAGGAATCGAACACTTCTTTACAACTCTAATTGTTTAGAGTTGCCAGATTATCTTGATTCGCGTCTATTCTTTAAATAAGAATAAAAAAACAAAGAAGAAAACAAGAAAATTGAAAATATTTCAGCAATTCTCAATTTTAGTAAGAACTGATAGAGCTTGATAGATTTTACTTTTTCCCCAAGACCGGCATTACTGCAAATATTCATTTGATTTCCATATGGCACGGAAACCAAAGTCTTTGACTGCAACCAACATAATCAGAAAAATACGAACCTTAATTGATGTTTCAATAAAATCTAGTACTTCATAAAAAAACACGTACAGATTAGGAGCACAGAGATTTTATATTCAACTCTGGAAATTTATAGACAAGGCACAAGTTTACAAAAGTGTCCTCCAGCAGAAACTACAAAAGTGCTAGTGAGTCAAGTTTGTTGCTAGCAATGGATTATTATAACATTTAATTATTGTTTTTTCTTATCTAGTAATGTATAAAATAGGTCTGTGTGAAAAGGATAAAAGAATGAGCAAAGATAGCCATGAAAAGGCGTCTTATTGATTTAGTTTATACACACGCGCGCACACACATACGTGTATATATATATATATATATATATATGTCTGTGTGTGTGTATGTGTGTGTGCGTGTGTGATGTATGAGAGCACATCAGCTTATCAGCTACTGTAAACGGCAGATGAGCCAACCTTTCGGCTCCAGAAGCGTTCCCTGCTTGTCATAGGAATTGCATAAATGGTTTGGGAATCATGTATAATGTGACCCAAGGCAGAGCAGTGCTTAGTGATGGGTTATGTACCCCTTGGTGGGAGGAACTGCTCCATAAATGTCAAATAAGATCCTTCAGACATGGCCAATAAAAATAACACATTCATTTGGTAGAATGCAAATGATAGCAGCCTTGGCTCCAGCATGATGTGGAAGTCAGTCACCTAATGGCTGGAAGCATAAGGTCACCTCACCGTACCCATATTTATTTGCATATGGTCAGCAATGTAAATAGATATTGCAGAAGGAGGATATTTTGACTAAGCAAAACAAGACTTTTTTGAAAGAGTTTGACTCCATACCTTTCTGGGTTTGGAGAATAAAGGTCAGTGGTGCTAGGTGACTTAAATGCAAAGGTAAGTGGCATTGTAAGCAGATATGGAGTTCTGGAGCACATTTGGGAAAGGGAAAATGTTTCAGGAAAAAGTTTGTTACACTATGCATTAGTTCAGAGTAGATAGAATAGTAAGCTGATTATTGTAATGGTGAGAAGGGGAGTGACTAAAGGTATATCTGATAAAATAGTTAATATATACAGTAGAGGAAAGGGTGAAAATTAAACCGAGGCAAGTGAATTCAGTAAGAAGGAAGTGAGAGGGCAAATAAGGTAATAGATGAAAATGGGCAAGGACTTTAGCTGCAGAAGTTGAAGGAGTATTAGAAAAGTGAGTAAAATTTCAGGACGGGCTTAAGGATCAGCAGGAAATATATTAAGGTTTAGGAAGGTGGGAAGAGAGAATAATTAAGACAGCAAGTGGTGGAATGAAGAAACGCGAGTTTAGAGGTGCAGCTGCAAGACAGAGCGCAGCACTATGTGGGGGAGTACAGGGGGCTGGATAAGATGGTTAAGAACTCGAGAGAGAAACGGAGGGTACTTAATAAAAAAAAGGGGGGAGGAAGTAAGCAAAAGATTTCAAGGAGAATAGGTAATTGTTCTGAAAAGAAATAAAGAGCGAAAGGTTAATGAGCAAATGGATCTCAAAACAAATACTGCAGAAGGAGAGGTGATGTCTGAAGAGGATGCAATCATGGGTTAATGGAGTGAGAAGTTTGAGGTTTTGTTGAATGGAAGGGGTTAGGGCAAGTTTGAGAGTGCTTGTGAACATGATTGCTGGGGATGTGAGGAGGGTAATTAGAAGGTGAAAATGAATTGACACTAAGAGTTGATGGGATTACAAGTGAGATGCTGTCATAATACAGCAGTGAAAGTATGACCGTGTGGCTGATTAAGGTTTGCAAGAAGGTTCCAAGGTAACGGGTGGGAGTAAAAATTGTTCATTTGTATAAGGGTAAAGGGTATAATGGAGACTGGCAAAACAATAGGAGCATAAATTTGCTTAGTATACCATGAAATGTGCTTTGCAGGATTTTGATTGAAAAACAGATGAAAGGTTTGATAAGGAAATAAAAGTGACACATGAGACGAGGAAGAGGGTACATGGATCAAGTGTTTCTTATGAAACAGATACGTGACAATTTTGAGAGTGAAGGGAAAATGCTGAGTGTGGCATACATAGGCCTAGAGAAAGCTTATGACAGAATTAATAAAGGCAATTTGGAGGGTGCTGAGGATGTATATTATTGAGGGTAACTTGCTGAGATATAAAGTTTTTTTAATGAATGTGAAGTTTGTTTGGAGCTTGTAAGAGGCAGTAAATATTTTGGATGATGGTAGGGTAAGAGAAGAGGCCAATCACAGACTAGGTATAGTAAAAGGTTCTCAGGATGTATGCACATGATTTGAAGAAGTTTGGAGTGTCTGACGGAAACCAGGGTTGGAGTGTATTAAGGGTTTATTGAAGTGCTGATGTTGACTGCACATGTTTGACACAAAAGACTGAAGTTTCCATTCTATTCAAATACTACAAATGTGATCTATTATAAATATGGTTGCAAGAAAAAAAACAGATACAGTTTTTAAAAATTGATAATTATACTATTGGGATCTTGTTTAAAACTGGGTTAAAAATAAACTTAAAACATGCATAGCATATAAATAATAACGATGGGCCTCAGTTTAATGAATCCCACAACTATGAATTTCACCAGTCAATGGTCAACATTGTAAATAACACAACCATAAAGTTATTTTATTAATTACAATACCATAAAAATCCAGTGAAGCACTTGAGTAACTGCGTGAATAACTTCAACTCCTTCAAACTTATTGATGACTGTTGACTCAAGAAGCACCTCAACCTACAGTGCACTGCAATATGTAACATTTATTCTTAATTCATTTTTTGCTCTGTGCTTGATTCTCTGATTAGAATCCTTTGTCCCAGCAATACATGTTAATGTTCACTGTCTTGCACCAATGATGTGTGATCTTAGTAGATCAAATTGGATTGAAATAAAAAATTTACTAAGTGCTGGAACCTATGAAGTCATTGAGTGCTAAAAATAATGTTGAAACAATTATTAGGAGAGGGTGGAAAGTGAAATGGAAGAAAGAGAATAAGGAAAAAGTGTCCACTGAGGCACAAACCCCCTAAGGGAGGCAGGCCAGATTAAATGACCAGTTGCTGTTTTGGAATAATAAAAGCATGGAGCCAAACATCATCTGTTGGTGACACAGAAGTTAGATCTCAACAAGACGACACTTTATGGCACATCACGTTACAGTACAGCCTCCTTTCTAATGAGCATAAAATTGAACCGAATGTTTACTATATAAAAAATTTGTATGCGCTAATGCATAGTTATCTTTTCACCTATGGTTCTTCTCATTGTTTTAAAAGTGTTATCCTCTAGACTGGCAATCTAAACAAGCAAATACTGGATAAATGTAAAAAAGAATGTAGATGGTAGGTTACATGAAGTCCACTGCTTTAAAGAAACATTGACAGATATTGACACTTAATGGAAAGGTTAGACACCCAAAGTGGCCATTAATGAGATGGATCATTGTAGTATTAAAACCAGACACTTAATCCTTTGAGATTTTGATAACTTCAAAGAATGTCGCCCTATTACCAACCCTTGAAATTCTAATGATGTCAGATGATGGCATCAACTGAAAATTTTCTGCAAACTTTGTCATTTTGACTTCTTATTTATGCTGTTTTCAATTTTTTAATTTGCATAATAGACTGCAGATATTCATCTTTAAAATGACACCAAAACCAGCTTTATACCAAGAAAATTGAAATCACAGCCAACAATAAAAGAAAAAATCATTGTGTCCATAATCAGTCAATGTGCACTTTGCCAGTAGAATTTTGGGAGCCCCTCAAAATCTAAAAGTCTTAATTAGGGTGAACTTCTAAATTTAAGGGCAAAAACTCACATTAAAAAAAAATTGCTTTATTACATTCAAATTTACACATTTAAAATATCAGCTTTACAAACCTTATTCTAAATTTATGCTAATATATATAAAATTTAGGTAATTTATACATTTCATAGGCAAATTCTTCAGTGTGATCAGGATCACAATAAACGCCTATATAATCTATTTCTAATCTAAATGGGGCATTAATTTTGTCACCTGCTGAAATACCCAAAGAAACTACTCTGTCGAGAGGAATGGCACATTGCTTATCTTGAATGCGACCTTTGCTACTCAGAAAGAACTTGGAAAAGGGAATCTGAAAGAAATGGAAAATTAAACATTACCTAAGTGTATCTACATTTTATATATTTAACTATAGTTACAGAGCACCCTTATGAGACCACCAAGTCCAATATTTATTCACCCTATGATCTGGTCTTAAATAAAAAGTAAAAATTTCAGCATGGAAAACTAAAGAAATCTGACAATTAAGCTGTTCATAGCCTAAGTATAAATTCACTACAAGAATGAAAATGAACACATATACATACTTACCCTGGTAAGCTGCCAATGAGGACCTCCTCTTGTGTACAAAGCATATGAATAAATATCATTCCAGGTTATGTCAAAGTATCCGGCAGTCGAAATATTTATAAGATATGAACGCCCATCTCCACGAACACGTAACTCCAATGTATTGTATTCAGACCAGTCTAAATATGTTTCACGCTTGAAGGATTTCTGTAATAAAAAGTTTATTTTTACCTCAAATCTATTACTTATGATCAGCTCTTCCATGTGCCATGAAACTCTCCAAATGCTTCTGTTTCTCTTAAAACAAAATGGGAGTAAGGCATAAGTATTGCACCCATATAGATGGATCTAAAAGTCTTAAGTAGTTTCAAGTCCCATTTCTTGTACCTCTGCATGAACATTAACTACCTGTACTCTCATGATGTTCCAATGTGTATTTGCGATAATGAATTAACCATCTTAGTTAAACAGTAGTTAGCAATTACACTGTATTTCTTGTATTTGATGTTTCATTTAGATTACTAACAATAATATTTTAATTATATTCTAATGCCCATACAAGTATAATACAACACAAAAACACAATAAAAAACTATCAATTACACAGCAACTCACCCTTGGACGAAGAGACCTCATATTGACATACCCTGCTTTTTTAACCACACCATCTTTAGGAACCTGGAACAAAAATAATTTAATTTATCTTAAAACTTGAGTTTTTGAAAAACTCAACCCAAACAATATAATACACAATAAAAGCTGAAATGTATATGTTTTGGCTGTTCAAAATAACATACCAAGATCACTGTAATTTTCCTAAAACTTCTTGATTTTGAGATAGCATCACAATACTATAAATGGAATTATCCAAGTTCTGTACTAAGATTACATGCACCTCATTACTACCGATCACTGTCCCTGCTTTTACTGTTAATTCCTTTGCTCATTCACTACCAATACAAAAAGCTGACAAGATGTAGCCACTGCATGTGGCGGGAAATGTTGAGTATCTGGTCCTAAGTCTAAATCTCAAAGTATTTAATATTACATTGCTCTTGATCTTATGGGCAACCAATACTTATGTATATTCTTCTATAATAAATACCATAACAATTTTAATACTTCTTTCTGCTTTTGTGGTATTTCCTCTCTTTTACATTAGTTTACACTAATCTCTCTTTTATTTAATGTGACTAATGCAATGATGTGTCTAGGATTTTTCAATCTTTTTCATTCATTCATAAGTTTTCCAAATATAGTCTGAAAGATTACATTATTTGTTTCCTGATAAGATAGAAAACTTAACTATATCTCTAAAGCAATTACCCTGAGGTGGGACCTGGGGGAAGAAGAAGGAGGTTGAAAGAAGAAGAAGAAGAAGAAGAAGAAGAAGAAGAAGAAGAAGAAGAAGAAGAAGAAGAAGAAGACCTGTACACAATAACATACTTAACTGTAAGGTACTTTATTCTTCATATAACAGTATAAACATGAATCATTCAGAATAACGTCTGAAAAATACAAAATTATTATTATCGTTATTTATTCACTTTTGCTTACAGTATGACTGGTAAGCCAAGGAAAAACCACTCATTAAATCCACAATCTTCATAAAGAGGCAACTAATTATATGGCCTGCTTACCAGTTTACAAGCAGTTTATATGATAAGCAAAATGGAGGGTTTTTGTTCCTAAAAGAAATTCCAAAGAAAACAGTTAGATCAGTGCAATCTAACTGCCTTACCTGTGTAGACAGTTCACCAGAGAATAACCCATGGCCTGTTGGAGACAAAGTAACTGCTCCTGAACTAAAACCTTCATTGTGGTCCTTGTCACATGTTACCACCCATTCCTCCAGATCTTTATTTTCTTTGAGAACCCACATCTTGTCCATATCACCTAAATAGAAAATCAAAAATAAAGTACACTATACGTATATATGTAAATTCAGTATAGGTATACATTGCATACACACACTGATATTGTTTATCATTCCTCTACTCTTTATATATTTTGTATACAGTATATGTAAATATGAATGGTATTTATAATTATATGAATACCTCAACTATCATAACCATTACATACTATACTGTATACTGTATATGCATATATACATGAAGGTGTATTATAAAGACACAATATAGTAATGGCTATGACTGTAATGGTTATTCATGTTTACATAAAAAACTCAATTCTAATAATTATGTCTATATATTATTACACATTTTATACCGTATATATTTTATTATGTAATAATCTTATCTTACATGTACTGTAAGCAGCTGAGGACTGTGATGTGCTATTTACCCTGTGGGTATTAAAAGTGAAAACAATGATAGATGGCATAAAAAAATTTATAAATACAGTGTGTGTTTAGGTTATCCATCACTGAGCATACTTTTACTTTTTGGCCTTTTATTATTTATAATTCCTATAAAAAACTTGCAATCTGCATCTGACAAATGTTGTTGTGTGCATCTTAAAATTAATTTTAAAATACTAACTGGTCCAAAACCCATTTTAAAAATGAGGTCTTAGAGGACTAGTAAAACTTCCATTGTTTCTGCAGAATCTCTGCCATATTCACCTTAAAAGGGTACCACTGAATATATCACATACAAGCTACCACAACGATATAATTCTTCCTCTCATCGTTTCTTTTCTAAATCTAGCAGACATTATATGCTGATTTCAGTACACCTATTTCTATACCAATGGGGACCATTTGTGTGACATTTTATCTTGCCTGGGTTGTCGATTTTGAAGTTTCTTGTAACTTCTCTTTAACGTTTCAAGTCATCTCCCTACTGAATGTTTAAGTTTCATCAATTCTGTCACGAAGCAGACCATCAGGTGACTTTGTGTTGGAAAGAGTACTAGAGGAGCGAGGAATATCTTGGTCTGTGGTGTTGGTAATGAACTTCATGAATTTAGCTTCACTATGTTCCCTCAAGTATTGATGTGGAGGAATTTCTCTAGTGTGTAACATATTCCAGTCAGCTCTTTGGATATCATGATGAGGAGTATGTGCAGTTATGCTGCTTTGGAGAAAAAGTGATCACCATTTTACAGATAACTGCAATATAAGGAAGAACACAATTAGGTCAACTGATGAAAAAACTCCTTGCATTTCAGAAAAAATGTGTTTCACTGTCATTTAGGCAACAAAGGTCATTCATATCTAATGCTGTAATTCATCACTACCCAGCCCCCAGTATAGCAATTATGGCCTCGAATTGGATGTGGGTATCAAGTCTCCTGTTATTGGTTGAAAATTCTCGAGTAAGTTTTGGAAGTGACTCAGTCGTAATTTTTATTTAGCTGATTTGATGTTAATAACTGTGAAAGAATTACTGCTTTCATTGCAAAGTTTTACAGCTGTTAATGAAAATTCTTATTCCTGATCTTGATATCATCCTCTTGCATTGGTATTCAAGCAGCTCACTGTGCATGCTGTACAAGGTATTTCTTAATTCTGATCATCCTTTGCATTCAGATCTTCCCAGATGAGATATGCAGTTAATTCTAACAGCCAGCAAAACATCAGCAACAGGAGGGAAAGACATAAACAAGCGTAAGTGTCACTGGACAAAAGCCACTCCTTCATGCAATAGTCAGCCATCACCATGAAACTAGCAACTGAAAACTTCCAGTGCCAAAGAGGTGTTGATGTAACTCGTAGAATACCTGGTCTTCTTACTACCTGTATAACTCTTCCTACATAAAAGGCAATTCCACCAATTCATGACTATTCCTGGTATAAAGAACATGTCAGATTACACATCCATACTTAGCCCAACAAATGCTGCACAAGTAATGGAGGTCTCTATAATAGCTCATCAAACAATCCACAAATCTTACCGGGAAGTCCTTGCAAAATAATACAAGTAACACCAACCACACACACATACTCTTGTACAATTATACAGCATTTACAAAGGGATATGCCTGCTAGAATGTAACAAGAGCAAGAGGATTGCTAACCCACCAAAAACATTAGTAAAATAAGAAGACAGTTTTCATGCTATACGCTAGATTTGCACTAGTTCCTCAAAATCAAACATAACTGTTATCTTAAGTCTTTCAACAAAACCAAAAACTGTTTGGTGAATACTCAGAGCTAAACAAAAAGCAAGCTAACAAGCACTATGTTTTGGTAAAAATACCAAAACACCTAAGAAACACTATAATGAGCCATGGAAAAAATGTTTTACAGAACCCACCAAAAAGACTGAAAAAAAAACACTATGAAATACTGAAGAAGTGATGCATTTGCAGTACTACTACTTAACCACTTAAACAGTTGGTGACGAAAACTTCATTGGACGAAGAGCCCAAAGTTAAATTACTGAAAAGGGCTAAGAGAAAGATGTAAATAACAGCACACTACAGAGAAGAAAATTTCTTTTCGATGAACTAAGGATATGTATATTCGATGAATGTGAACAAGAAAGGGTGGTCCAAAAGTTCTCCAAAAACAGGAGAAAAACTGTGATTCGTTAGCACGTCAACAGATACAAGAAATGAGGTGGTTTGCTAAAAGATAAAATTAAAATGTGCCAACCTACACGAAGTAGGAGGGCTCCTGCTTCTTGTCTTTAGGATAGGGGAATCACACTTGGGCACATTCCACCTGACCTAAAAACTCAGATTATGGTCTGTAGATTTCAAAATGATTTCAAGTGCTCTGACTTACGTACCCAAATACACACCATCTCAAAGAGGCTCAAGTCTGTCTTACAAAAGTTTTCCATAACTTGCAAAAGTGAACTGCATATCCTTGTCAACGTGCAGTCTGGAAAACATATCAGCTAAGGATTCAGATATACGTAAAGCTCGATGTACAAGCAAGTAGGCCTTGACTGCTACCTGTACACTGTTCTGTCATATACCTAAGATGTCACGCCATGACCAGAACTTGAGAGTAAGTGAAGCATTGCAACAGGTGAGAGGAAGGACTATACCCTAGAAAAAAGAACTCCCACACCAGTTACTGCTTTGCTTGCTTACATACAAGTTAGCTACATTCATGTGATTTCTGTATATACACATGTTGTTGCATATTATAAAGGTTTGCCTGTTGTATGTACTATACATATATCAGATCTGGACTGAAGGGGACCAATAGCAGGGTTGATGCTAATCTGAGCAATCAAGAGTTCTACAAAGTTGCATTATACTGTGAACAGTCAAATCAAAAGTAATTACCCCAGCAACATTATATATTACAAAGCCACAAAATACTGTGATTACAAATATAATCGGATATACTGATGTAGATTTTAAATACATTATTCAATAAACTGTGAGGAATACAATAGCATCTTGCATTTGCTGGGAAAATTAATGCAACTGACCTGGTCTAATAAGTAAAGGATCACATTCAAACTTTTCTTTAACTTCTTCTTGCCATTTGGCCAGCTCACCTCTTAGCTCCTTTAAACCAGCACGGATCATTTCCTTCTTGCTGTGCTTTTCCTATAAAAACAAAATCAAATAAAGATTAAACTTATCTGCAATAACAGCCTTAAGGTAAAGCTTCACTCATATATGCCAACACTTGCATTAGCAATAATAAGTACAGGTAACATTTTAAGTTGTTCAGACTATTATACAGGATGTATAACAATAATTGTCACAGAATGCAACTTTAATGAAATCTAAGACCATATCTGAATTGTTAGGGACTGGTAATAATGGTCGTGGTTAAGATTAAAGTCTGACATCAAGGAAAAATTTCTTTAGAATTTAGAAACTATGAAATGGTTATAAAAATCTGATGTGCCAGTGAGGACTGCAATCATTAGTGTAAGAATGAAAATGTAACCTAATTATTTAATAAAAAAAACCCGGTTACTGATTCTTTTTGACAACTGGAAGAGTCAGAACATTCAAGCAAACAAAACTGTAAACAAATTCTTTACTGCAGAAGTTGCTCCAATCCAAAGACTGAACATCTCTAAAAAGTAAATTGCATTTTTCATAGATATACATACCCGAGTCTTTATACACTTAACTTTTTCAAGTCTTTACACAGAAATGCACCAATTTTCTTCCAAAAGCGGGATTGTTCATTGAAGCTTGTTAACATGGCAATTAGGTTTGTTAACATGGCAATTAGGGTGTGTGTGGTGAATGGAGGAGGTTCCAGCCACTCACCTGACCGAACCATAATTGTTTTCTTTGTGTTAAAAGACAAGATGCAGAAAAAGTTATTGGTGGAATTTAATATATAAAGACCTCACCACAAATACACTTGATCAGCCTTGTTCCCAAGATTCAATGACCCAATCAGCAATTTGCCCAAAGATACTCCTATACAAAGACTTCAACCTAGGTTTGAGTAAATGTACTTCATTGTAACAAATATTAAACAAAATTATTCTTCTGATTTAATATCGCAAGTTTTTAAAGTAATTTGTATTTTGTCTAGGAATATGCACCAGAGCCCCTTACATACGAATATTCCTCACCGTGAGCTGGAATCAGTTGTTGAAACTTGGTAACAATGTTGTAACTGTTGGTAGGTGTGTGAGTGGTGGAACCCCCAACCCATCAACCACTTTTTCTTTTTACTCAGTATCAGGTACTCTGTGGGATGGTTGTGGAAGGATTATGATAACAGGCTCTGGTTTGTACACCTATGGAAAACACAAATTATTTTTAAAATTTGTGATTTGTTCATACAGAAATACAAACCTTTGCTATACTGTATATGTAGGAGACTCCTTCAATATGTGGGAATGTAATCTCTCAAGCATGGGGATGACAGACCAATCAGACCTTTAGCTCAAGGAGAAGTGTCTGGAATCTCACTCGTTTGGGAAAATTCTCAGAGAACCAAGTGTAGCCACTAAGATGGGTACCTCAAGTTTGAAGGCAGCTAAGATCTGGTCAATATAACAAGATGGATTCAAATGATAGCTCTACTGTCAACCTCCCTTGTTAAAAGAGAGAGCAGAGGGATGCTCAATTATGAAGTTTACTTGGGCCTAGTCCAGCACGTACTTGACATGGCTGTTGCCTTGCAAAGAATGGAAGAGAAAGGAAGAAGGAAAAGAGAAAGAGAACCAGCCACTCAATCATTCAACCTCCAGCCTTATGCCCACCAAGTACCTTAAAAGAGATACTTTTTGTCTGAGAGGAGCATGGATGAATACACAACTTGCTAAGCAGCCACCATAGGTCCTATGGAGAAGGTTTGCAGGGACTTGTCAGCGATGTTCCTCAGGAAGAGCAAAGTAAAGATAGTCTGGCATCTCCAGACACTTGTCCTCATTATCTGTGATACTGAAAGTTTCTTCAGAATACCAGGGACAGTCCAGTGCTGCTGACTTCATGAACTTCTCCCCCAGTTAACTACGTACCTTGTTTTCAAGTTTTAACAACCAACTCCAGCTTGCAAAGAGGAATACTCCTACATAAAAGGTGAAAATTTGTATTCACATAAAGCAAATAAATGCCTGAAATGGTACTTTTAACTTTAACATTTTAATTCCAGTGTTTAATTATAATTACCTGTATTACATAAGGATTTGCTCTTAGTGGTGAAACTGTTAAAGAAAGTTTACTTACGTAGGCTATATATCTAACTAAGATTTAACTGAATTCACACTCACCTTGCCACCATAACCACCTTTTCTATCTCTCTCCCAGAACATCCAGTGAACAGGAGTTGTCGAAATAAATCTGACTGACTGTGCATTATTCTGAACATTGTCGAGTGCTCTGGAAACTTGTATTCTTGAAGGCTGTAAATATCTTGCCTTGAGAGAACGTGAAGATTTAAAAGAATCACGAGTTGCAAAACTGTAAATTGTTCGACACGGACCAGTACCAAGTGATGTGGTGCACAAATTTGATGGCAAAAGCAGACGAGGTATACCACAAATCATTCTGCTACAGGTCTCAGCCTTCACCTGAAAATATATTTTACATTAAAAATATAACAGGAAAATGATGAAATTATTTTAAATAAATGCAACATATACACCAACAAAAAATGTACAACCAAGTAATTAAGTTGTAACACTGGCTCCCAGTGAATTTTGGAAATTTTGGAAATCCTCCTATACAGGAGCCAAGTCTACAAGACCTTACTGACTTGGGAACTTTTCAGAACTATTTCAATGCACAAGAGAGCATTATCCTCATCTTCCCAAATGAAGTTCGACAAGCAAAAAGATCAAAGATCATTACAGATGACCCTGCAGGATTTACTGTGTACATTTACTTTTGCAACAAATATTAAAGTCTCACTTGTTGCCTCCACATTAATTTCTCTGTAGAAATACTGACATGAATTCCAAGGGGGGTTAATTACCCAATTTTCAAGGTAATGTATTTACCAACCACAAATACAGTATTGGGGTGTGAATTTACATAAGATGCTCATTTAACAGTGTCTCACATCTATTTTCAAGCTTTACTTATATACTCAGTCTTTCACTTCTTCTTAACCCTGGGCTACATGTATGGGGATTTAATATATATTGAGAGAAAAAAAATCACAGAACATTACTATTTTGTTAAAATGATAATCTTCAGTTTAGAATGAGCTTAAAAATTTTTTACCATTTTTCTTGGAGGGATTTCAAGACTATATAGAGTGGCCTATCCACAATAATCTCCATGTCATAAAGGGAGAAAAAAGTGGCGTGCCAATTAATAATAATCAAGTACTGTATATGCAAACCACAAGGTATGAAATCAGAGATAAACACACTTCATATTTTTGGCAAGAACTGTAGTGTGTATTACCAATCGCAGTAATGGCACACACAGGCACAATTCCTAAGCTAGGTTAGGTTTTACTGGTATTTAGGGTTAGCTGCTTTACTTTTCTGGACTCTACAAACAGAAATTTAGAATTTCTTCACGGATTTTGATCTGAAAATGACTAATAAGCTAACGGGAAAGCATACAAGTCTATGCCTTGAATTAGGGGAGACCTTGCATTTTAGGGTGCCATCACCGAGTCTGTATTTACGCATACAAGCTCCTCAGGGTGCCGCGTTTTGCATCAGCCCCTCGGGGATGAACGTAAAAAGAAGGGACGGTAAATATCTCAAATTATCTAGGTAAATTTTTAAAAAATTACCTCACCTGTACTGCTTTTTATACACCCTTTTCTATTTTGTTTAGCCGAACTACTACAGACTTAAACCATTGTAACCTTCTTAAACTAGTGCAATCATCCTTATCTGGCTCGGGGCTTCACCCTTGGGGCCCCAGTACTTAGCCTAACCTGGCCCTTCGCCCTGGGTCGCTCAATCTCACTTACCAGTAGGTTATGTAGGAGGCGGCTTCATATGAAGATCCCTGCATCCAGTTTGTATATTAAAGCCTTTACCCTTAAAGTAAATTTTGGGAATATACAAAAAGTAATGTTGCCTAGCCTAATAACATTACTATAAATACACTGATGACCTAGGCAATGACCATTCTTACCCGGCAAGAACATTGACCCTGAACCCTGTAGGTCAATCTAGCTTCGAGGCAGTTGCGTTCTGCATATGTACACTCAATCCTCTTTTTTACATGCTATTATTTATTTCTAATTCATATTTTGGCCTGCAATGCAGAATCTTACATAGACCTACCACAAAATATTATACGACTTATGGATTCCTAACCCTGAGGCTAACCTCTCAGGAACCTTAGATCTATGACCCTTCAAAATGAGACCAAAATTTAGGTGGTATTTAAAGTTGAATTCGTCTGCAAAAGATTTGCATAATGAATCTAACTTCTTCGTTATTAGAGAAGAAAAAATACACTGGAAAATGACATTACCTAAGCGCCATGACAAACCACAAATTTGGACACTGAAATTGCAGAAGAAGAAGAAGATGCAGGCTCAGTTTTGATCTCATTATTTACATACGCACAGAAATGAAAAAAACAAAACGGTTCAATAAGTTCGGCAAAAGAAAGCAAATATTTGGAATAATAGCACACAATAAATGGCACAAAGGGAACAAGTATATGCTAAGAGACACTAAAAAGTACGGGGACGTAATGAGAGTACATTAGATAGCATATAGGAGTGAGACAAGAATTATGAAACTGCTTTGGCCTCAGCTTTATTTGGAAAAAAACATGGAAACCTGGAGTAACATCACGGAAAAAGAAATGAGAAATAAAGGAAAATACAGTAAAGGACACCTCTAACGACTGTATAAACAATCAATGTGGACACCGTATTGGTAACAGACGAACTTGGCGCATGGCCTGTGGCCTACAGAATAGGGTATAAAAATGATTTTGTTCCATAACACGATAAATTCTGAGAAGACAAGATTAATAAATAGAAGTAGTATAAGATGAACTAAGAGTACAAATGTAGTAATATCACGTAGTAAAAAAAATACATGAACTGAAGAAATGAGGATCTATGACAAGAAAAGGGCACTCGAAAAGGAAATAAAGAAGAAAATCGAGGAAAATAAGAATACCTTGGAAAGGGAGAGGAAAAAATGAAAAAAACTGAGGTTAATGGACTGTTTCAACTGGAAACAGCAAACCACCTTAAAGGACCCGAAGCAGAGAACTGATATCTTATAAGGTCTCTAACGAAAGCAGAAACCTTAATGGAAGCTAGACTTAATATGCTGGACTCGAAGGCGAACTTCAAGGAAAATGCAAAGCTGAGGTATGCGATATCTGTACTGCCGAAAATGATAAAACTGCAAAGTTATTCTCCTGTAAGAAATTAAAGAGAATAAAACATCAAGACATAAGTTTATGTTTTGATGATATATAAGACTATCAATGTTGGTTAAGAATCATTTTATCCTGGGAAGTACTAGGGACAGTCAACTACCTCAGTTACGCGAAGGAATGAAAAAGAAAGTAAAGTAATAACCTCTTATTTTAAGTATAAATTTTTTTAGAGTAGTAACGTGTTAATTTTCAGTAATGAAAACTAAATGGAGTAGTAACAATATCATTTTCATTTGGACAAGGGCATGAGATTGTAAGGGTACAATCGTGAATTATGTGTTTACAAAGAATATTTTAAGTATATTACCTACAGGGAATGAGCTTTGAATAGGAAAAAAACAGTAAAATTAGTGAAGTCATAGAGATAAAGCAACCGTAGACCATTTGTGGAGAAAAAGACAAAATAAAATAAAAGAAGGAAATATAGAAACATGGAAATTAATCACAGGAGCAACTGAGGCGCCATTACATAGGTAAAGCCACAACTCTGAAACTAAGCACACAAGTTTTAACTACTATTACTACTACTACTACTACTACTACTACTTGTGTCGCTTTTAACTTCACGTTATTTTATTTGCAGTGTATTTCAACGTCTAAGATTGTGAGTGCTAATCTCTTCGTGGTAAAATTCTTATATTTTTCATAGAAATGTATTCTGTACTTTTAAACTCTAATTTTACTAACGTAGACTTGTATATAAGGTACCTTAATGAAGGTGTCACTTTTAAACCCCTGATGAGCACACATGTAAACGCCTGTCAAAGATTTAGGCCCAAGACGTAGGTTTTCTAATATGACGTCCGAGCTTCTTTTTGGTAGATCTACTTGTTTGTGCTTGAGGCTGACTTGATATGATTATAAACTTCGTCTCACATTGAATAGGCCTATTTGCAATTTATGTTACGTGACCCCAATGTAGGAGGTAACCTAGGCCTAGGCTTTGTGGTATATAGGCCTATAGCTTATGAGCAGAAGAAACCCAAACCTCACCAGGAAGCATATGTGTGTTTCCCTTGTCGGAATGCTATTTTTAACTGTGTGCGGATGGATTTAGCATGCTGTGGTCAAGCACATGTGCATATTACTCCACTGAATACTGTCATGTATGATGTGTTTGTTCCTATAGTATTACAAGCCATAGCCTGTTAGGCTTATGTAGGATTAGTACCCTAGTTCCTTGTCGGACTGGCCGGTACTGTTCTCGGCTAGCACTCTGCAGGGCCCGAGTTCGAATCTCCGGCCGGCCAATGAAGAATTGGGGGAATTTATTTCTGGTGATAGAAATTCATTTCTCGGTATAATGTGGTTCCGATTCCACAATAAGCTGTAGGTCCCGTTGCTAGGTAACCAACTGGTTCTTAGCCACGTAAAATAAGTCTGATCCTTCGGGCCAGCCCTAGGAGAGCTGTTAATCATCTCAGTGGTCTGGTTAAAGTAAGGTATACTTAACTTTAACCAATGGTCACTTGGCAGTGTTGTATACTTGAGTCGTTTGTTGTATAATTATGTATGTCCGTTCAATGGTAATGGTTGTTTATTGTTATTATGGAGAACTGCTGTTAAGGTTTTATTATATATTTATGGTTTGTACTGTTAACGTTTTCTGATGCCTTCTGTATAACAGCGAGTCTAGTTTCTGTAACTGAATTGTCAGTATCACCATGGATCCTTGTCTGGGAATAAACTACGCTTAAAATATACCCCAACGTTTATTTGGACCTGGGATAATATATTACATGGCGCAGTGAGTAGGGTATGAACCTACGCGGGAATATCCCATCTGATTTCGATTCAGTCGAGTGCGGAGGGGAGAAATCCCCCCACGTTCCTGCTGTAAGCCAGCAGTTTTTCTTGTTGTTGTTGAGAGAGTTTTGCTGGCACTTGCCAATTGCTAGTCGAAGCTCATTTCTCACGTTATTTGAATGTATGGAGTTTTAATTGTTTCCTCATTGATGTAAACAGCTAAATTGCCAGAAAAGGAAGGTGTGAGTGAATGCTTGGATGCATTATTTCCTTCTTGTTTTCAGGTCCCCACCATTTTACACCTTTTATAGGGAAAGTACTACCCAAAGCACTGACTGTCCCTACAAGGAATGTTCTGGCTGGTCTCGTTTGCAGTGGAAAAGGTTTTACTGTACAGAAAAAGCTCTTGTCAGAAAATAACAGGAGTGAATGGTTAGACTTTGATCATCTTAATCTGTGTTAATATATTTTAGTTTACTCTTGTTGTTTCTGTACTGTGCAACTCGGACATTGTTTTAGATTTCAAACTTAACCAGATAGTTTTGTTTTGGTATATTTTTCTTTTATTGTATAATTGTCACTGTTTTAAAGAAAAGTAATTATAAAGCAACATATCATCATTATCATATGCTACTGTACAGTGAATAATAATTGATTATTTCTCTATATGTGGTTTTATGTGAACACACTTTCTGGCATATTTTATTATCTTCAGCAAAATTTGCACCTTGCAACTAACATTTTTATCAGTATTTGTGCAAAATTGTAGACACGTTAAGGTCTTCGTTGGGTGAGTCGGTAGCGCTGCGGACTGACACTCGCTGGGCCGGAGTTCGATTATCCGGCAGGCTGATGAAGAGTTAGAGGAATTTATTTCTGGTGATAGAAATTCATTTCTCGCTATAATGTGGTTCGGATTCCACAATAAGCTGTAGGTCTCGTTGCTAAGTAACCAATTGGTTCTTAGCCACGTAAAATAAGTCTAATCCTTCGGGCCAGCCCTAGGAGAGCTGTTAATCAGCTCAGTGGTCTGGTAAAACTAAGGTATACTTGTTTTGTAGACACGTTTGTTAAGATGATGCCGCCTAAGAGCAAATATACAGGACTTCAGTTTTGTTCTATTATTTGAAAAAAATAATATTGATAAATTGACACAAAGTTTGACAGAAAAATGCTAAAAATACTAGAGAATATGAGTGCATGACCCTGCCGTGATCTGTATGATGTATTCTCAAATAATTTTAAATTGACAGAGTAAATTAATAATCTTGCATTTTTTCCTGTGTTATTTTCAGAGACACGCCTTCAGAGAGATTACATATTATGTTTGGAAAGGTTTCCTGTCTTAAGAGATAGAAAATTTTGCTTCTGTGGTTAACAGCACCATGTCACCGTCTAAAAACACTAACAAGAAACGAAGGCCAAAGAAGAAGAAGAGTATTCCAAATGTAGAGTACCCAAAGAAAATAGTGGAAGTTGCTGAGAATAAAAAGGAGAAAGTTTATGAATATTTAAATGAATGGCACAGTAACAGGTTAGTATTTAATGTTGTACTGCATTCAATCTTGACTACTGTATGGGTAATTAGAGTTTTTTTGTAGTTCCTGAAAGTTCAGAATACTTTAATCTTTGTGTATGTCCTTTGCATTTTTGATGAAATAATTTGAATTAGGTCATTGTTTCACAAAACAGAGAATGAAATTAAAAATGATCTTGGGTTTATATGTGTGGCAATGAGGGAATGTGTAGTTCACATTTTGGTAATGTGTGGAATTTTAGTTTTTGGTATAAATAAACTACATTTCAAGAAGAAAACAATATAGATTTTCTCAGATGTACAGGACTTATATTCTGATGACCAAATTGTTGAGATTGGGAAGGTACAGAAACATTAACTTGTTGTTATGAATAGAAATCCTAATGTATGTCTATACAATGTACAAACTTGAAATTTTTTTAACGCAGGTCTTCTCAATTTATATATGCTCCCAACTGTAACTTATTTTAGTCCCATTCAAGTCATACAGCACCAGTTCACCAAAGTTCTTAGCCTTAGAAAGAGACAAATCAAATTTGGTCAAGGGATCAGTTCAGGAAGTAACAGGAAATCTTTGTGACTTTTACAGTAGCCTGTTTGTAATTCCTAAACGTTCTTGGGATGGAGATTAATAATCAGCCTCAGTCTTTGCAACCATAATTTGATACTAACCGTCTTCCAGATAGAAAGTAGCTTCTGTCCATTAATCTGAGAGATGCTTGTTTCCAAATTCATGTACATTGATCCTTCTGGATATTTCTCAGGGTCATGTGGGAGGGCATTATCTATTAGACTTCTGACCTCAGTGGCTGTGTGGGCTCAGGTTATTGGGCTATGTAGACAATTTGTTAGATATGGCAGCTACATCCTAGGAATCTCTTGTCTAAAATACTTAATCAGCCTGGTTCAGTGTTTTGGCTGTAGGGTTAAAAGGAACAATCTGACCTTTTTCTCTCAAGGTCACTAACCTATGTAGGCATGGATCCCACCACTGTTACACAGTATGGCCATCATTGGAGAGGATCCAAAAATTTTAAGCAATATAAAAATTTCTACAGACACCAGCTCCTCCAGTAAAGGTATAGACAAGAGTACTAGGCCCCTTGTCAACACTAGAAAGCAGGTACAAGTTAGGATCCTCGTACAGCAACCTAGGTGGGAATGGTCTTCATCATATGCTCCCAAAAATCTTTTGGTTACCACCTCTTAGAAGGTTTTTTTGGACCTCTGGCAGTGGAAGAATTGAGACAAACTTAACCCTTTCTTTTTCAGATGTCTTCTTCACAATTATTATTATTATTATTATTATTTATTTATTTTTTTTTTGTCTATCACAGTCATCCTATTCGACTTGGTGGTTTTTATAGTGTGGGGTTCCGGGTTGCATCCTGCCTCCTTAGGAGTCCATCACTTTTCTCACTATGTGCGCTGTTTCTAGTAGCACACTCTTCTGCATGACTCCTGGAGCTACTTTGACATCTAGTTTTTCCAGATTCCTTTTCAGGGATCTTGGGATCGTGCCTAGTGTTCCCGTGATTATGGGTACAATTTCCCCTGGCATATCCCATATCCTTCTTATTTCTATTTTCAGTTCTTGATACTTACCATATCAATTTTTTCTTTCTTTCTCATCTACTCTGGTGTCCCAAGGTATGCGACAGTAGTGAGTGATATTTTCTTCTTGATTTTGTCAATCAACGTCACCTCTGGTCTATTGGCACGTATCACCCTATCTGTTCAGATACCATAGTCCCAGAAGATCTTTGCCTGATCGTTTTCTGTCACTCCCTCAGGTTGGTGTTCTTACCACTTATTACTGCAAACTAGCTAGTGTTTTTTGCACAGGCTCCAGTGGAGGGCTTTTGCTACTGAATTATGCCTCTTTTTGTACTGGTTCTGTGCAAGCACTGGACATTCGCTTGCTATGTGGTTTATGGTCTCTTCTTTCGTATTGCACTTCCTGCATATTGGTGAGATGTTATTTCCATCTATTGTTCTTTGAACATATCTGGTTCTTAGGGCCTGATCTTGTGCCGCTGTTAGCATTCCTTCTGTGTCCTTCTTGAGTTCTCCCCTCTGTAGCCATTGCCATGTTTCATCGCTGGCCAGTTCTTTAGTCTGTTTCGTACTGTCCGTGCATTGGTTTGTTGTGCCATTCCTCTGTACTGTTTTTCATTCTCCTGTCTCTGTATATTTTTGGGTCTTCATCTACTTTTATCAGTCCTTCTTTCCATGCACTCCTTAGCCACTCGTCTTCACTGGTTTTCAGATATTGCCCCAGTGCTCTGCTCTCAATATTGACGCAGTCCTCTACGCTTAGTAGCCCTCTCCCCCCTGCCTTTCGTGTTATGTATAGTCTGTCTGTATTTGCTCTTGGGTGTAGTGCTTTGTGTGTTGTCATGTGTATCCTAGTTTTTTGGTCAATGCTGCGGAGTTCAGCCTTTGTCCACTCCACTGTTCCTGCACTTTATATGATTACTGGTACTGGCCATGTTTATGGCTTTTGTCATGTTTCCGGCATTGAGTATTGACTTGAGTATCATCTTAAGTGTCTGCATATATTCTTTCCTGATCGTGTCCTTCGTCTTTTGGTGTTTTATATCCTCTCCTATTATTCCCAGGTACAGTATTTGTATCCTGTCTCATCTATGTGTTTGATGCTATTCCTGTCTGGTAGCTTTACCCCTCAGTCCTTGGTACTTTGCCTTTTTGTATGTTGACCAAGGCTCATTTTTCTATTCCAAATTATTATTATTATTATTATTATTATTTATTATTATTATTATTATTATTATTATTATTATTATTATTATTATTATTATTATTCAAAAGATGAACCCTATTCATATTAAACAAGCCCACTGGGGCCATTGACTTGAAATTGAAATTCAGGCTTTCAAAGGGTATGGTGTTTATTAGAAAGAAGTAATAGAAAGTAATGGGAAATACAGAAAGGAGAGATCAATTATTGAAAAAGAAAAAATAGGTTAACAGATTAATAAATAAATAGATAAAAATTAAGTAAATTATTAAAATACAAGGAGAATTGTAATAGGGTAGTAAATGCATTGCATGTTCACTTGAACTTTTGAAGTTCCAGTTGCATGAAAGATCACTTCACGTTCCTTAGCCTGCAGTCCAACAGGTTGAGGAGTAAATGACCACTGTTCAGTGAATCTGGTTGTTTAATTGTGAATGTAAAAGATCTTTGTTAAAATACAGCTTATGAAAAATTGATAACAAGAGACCATCCGTCGATGGTCAGAGTCACAACTGCTTATACAGTATTAGGAAAAAGAAACCTACCACCACAAACCATTTTATCTATATGAGATAAATCTCTGGCTGAAGCAGACATCCATGCCAGAGAACAGTATTCTAGTAAAGGAAGGACAAATGACCTAAAACAGGCTGCATTGGTTTTATCACTTTTATAAATATTTGTGGTCTTATGAACAATCTTGTACTTAACTTTTGTGCAGCATTTGCTAAACTTTTCATTAGATGTTTCTAAAAATAAGTTGTGAGTCAAAAGTTACACCTAGACTTGTTAAAGCTTTGGACTCATTCAGCAGAGTACCATCCTCCTGAATGGGAGGATGGGCTGGAAAATCTGTATGAGATCTACTAATCAGTAGTGTTTTCATTTTACTAGAGTTCAGTCTCATACCCCACCAACTACACCATTCACTGATCCTACCCATGTCATGACTGAGACTAATGGCAGCTTATTTCTCGTAAGTGGAGACATCACTACGCCCAAGTTGCATCGTTGGTATGCTGAACAATCTCTTTTTTTTCCAGGCCAACAACCATATCACTTTTATACACTAAAAACACAATGGACCAATAACACTGTCCTGTGGAACTCCAGACACAGTAGGTCTTGGTTCGCTAATGATCCCATTAACAGCAACTTGCTGTTGCCTGCCTGTAAGGAAGTCTTGAAATAATCCTAAAACATATCCACCCATTCCAAGATTCTGAAATGCCTCAAGAGGAGGGTTGGGAGCTCTCATTTACTTGATCTAATGGCACTTAGTCTTTGGTTACGTCAGAAGAAGGCTATCCATATAAATCAGTTAGAACTTGAAGCTATCCAGCTAGCACCACAAGGATTTTCAGACTGGTTGGTCATTAAAGTAGTTAGCATCCTGTCAGACAATGCAACAAAATGGCCCCAGATATGTTCCAGGAAAAAAAATGTTACAGTGTAGTGCTATCTAAGCAGGAAGAATTCGGTACCTACAGGGTGGTTATTGCACCTAGAGATTTTCAGAATGTTAAGGAAGTTGTGGGGAGCTCCATTTCTAGATCTCTTTAGCATCCCATATCAACATAAAACTGGTGAATGATTGCCTAACCATTGCAGACCAGGCAATCTGGGAGAACACTGTCCTCATTATCCCAAATGGGATAATTCATTTCGACAGTGACAGTGATCACCCTTCTTTGGCCCCAGCAGAATTGTTATTCAGAACTATTGTCATACATATTTATGGAAGAAACTATTCAGGTTCACATTGCATGAGATATCACCAGAACCTTGGTCAACTCAACCTTCATGCAGTGTGGTTATCCAGCTGTCTCATTTCAAGAAATTTTTCCGAGGGATAGCAAAGATTATCTCCAGATTAGGCAAACACTGCGACAAGACTTACCGAGCCAAATGGAATGTATCTTGAAGCTTGTTTCAGTGACAATGTCTGATCCCCTCAAAGCCCCTATTCTTAGAGTAGCATAGTATCTTCATTGTTTAAGGAATTTATGAGAATAATTCATCATATTTGCTGTCAACTTCTCAAGGGAAGGTACAGAAAATTTTTTAGAATTTTTTCTTATACCATCTGCGTTTGCATATTTTCCTCTTTCCAGTGATGTGGTTTTTTTAATTACCAACCTTGAAGTTTGCCGTGTCGGGGGGTGTGTTTAATATATATTTTAGCCCGGCCTGTATAATTTTGTTGCTCTTGCTATTATTATATTATGTTTGTGGTTGTTCAGTATGTTGAATACTGGAAGGATTAATTTTCCGCTTATGATTTTCTTGCTCAGGCAACCTTTTTTTTATTCTTATATGTTTCTTTTAGAAAATCACAGATCTGCCGTATTTTAAACCTTTGAGATTCCAGTGATGTCAAGTGGCAGTGTGCAAAGTTTCATACAGCACTTTGATATTCTGGGAAGCATCACAATGACATCTGGAAACTGTTAGGATCAAATAAAATCATTAAACCAGTTCAAAATAAAAAATATAAAATTTTTGTCTAAGTTTTGTTTTATGTATGCAATAACTGATATGAATAGCAATAATATACAGTACTGTATATAGTATTGGAAAGGAAATTTATTATACAGCTTTTTCAGTTTGTTGTTTTAAAAAATACTGATATAAAAAAAGTAAAGAAAATTCTGTTCTTGGCCAACTGCCTCACATTATTGGGGTTATAATTTTATTTAACAATTTTATAGCTACCAAAATAAAGTCAGTACAATTTGGGTTCAGAACAACACAAAACTCATCATTTGTTACGATGGGAATATGAACCTACACTTTCTTAGATGGGGAGTACTCAGCACAAAGCATGCTGCAGTTGTCTGCAGTTATGAAAAGCGAATTTACCATACAGCAAATAATAAAAGTAAATTATCTGTAAGCCCACATATGGGAAGTCAGAACAGTATGCACTTTACCACAGATTAAGTATCTGAAAAACTTCGAGTTTGTTTTGCCAGAAAACATTTACAGTAATACCTCGATCTTACGCTCTTCGAGTTGCACAAATTCACAGACGCGAACTTTTCACTGGAACCTAACTAAGTGGCGTACGCAGTTTTTTCACAGACGCGACATTTGCAAAATCCTCGAGAAACCCTGCAGAAGTGTTTATGTTTAATTTTTGAAGTAATTTGTAAGTTTTCATACTTTTGTGTGTAAAATCTATATGAAAAGTGCCTTATTTTTATTTTTTAACATGCATAAATGTGATACAAAGGTAATTACAGCACATACAGTTAGTGTACTTTTACAAGATGTGATACCCAGTCGCAAAGTTACTGCAATTTTCAAAGATGATACCCCTGCAGAAACACACTCTCTCTCTTGTAGTTAGTGCTCACACGTATTTTTACAACTTATATCTCTGTGTGTCTCTACCTGTACAGTACATACTAATTTTAAATTGATTGAATTTTATCTGTACCCTCTATGAACATTACGTGCGCTTTCATCGTTTTATTAGTTCCTCGCTGGGTGAGCGGGTTCCGTTCTCAGCTACCTCTCTATTGGTCGCGAGTTCGAATCTCCGACCGGCCAGTGAAGAACAAGAGGAATTTGTTTCTGGTGATAGAAGTTCATTTCTCGCTATAACGTGGTTCGGAAGTTCATTTCTCGCTATAACGTGGTTCGGATTCCACAATAAGCTGTAGGTCCCGTTGCTAGGTAACCAATTGGTTCTTAGCCATGTAAAAATAAATCTAATCCTTCGGGCCAGCCCTAGGAGAGCTGTTAATCAGCTCAGTGGTCTGGTTAAACTAAGATATACTTCATCGTTTTATTGAATTGTACCTTCGTTATGACTGTGACTTAAGAGGTTTACCTAGTGACGCAAAGAAAACGTCTTTTACTCTGTGAGTGAAAATAAAATGGCATCCCATGACTTAGGGGTAACATTAGTATATGTACGTACCTACTGTAAATGTGCTAGTGTGGCACTTACAGTACACATTACGATACTGTACTCTATTTTTACGTCAGCCATATATTTCTTTTTTAAGAGTAATGTATTAAGCTAATTTTAAATGAAATTACAGTAACTTTAATTTCATTTAAAAGTTAGCTTAATATTTTGGGACCATGATTAGGGTCATATTTAGTGTTTAAACTCTAGAAATAAGCATTTATTAGCATTTTTAGAGACTGTACCAAACTTCTGCGAATCTTCTCCTTACGCGAGGGGTTCTGGAACCTAACCTCACATAAGTTATCTTTTTATGAGAGTAATATTTTCTTCTTCAGAAGGGGTGGATCATTCATGTAATGTTCTCCAGATGAGTGCTTCTCTGTGGGTTACTGCCTCTTTCTCGTAGTCCCTCCGTCCTTCTCGGTCTTCAGACTGCTGAAGAAAGGTTGGGGCCGTATTTGGTGTCTAGAGTCTTCTCCTCAGGATTATCCTTTGGGATTCCCTTTCTTCTGTTGTAGAGATGTTGGTCTGTGATCCCTTCCTGGGACTAAAGCTTCTGGAGAAGCTGTAGGTTTAGTCATGAGAGTTCATGATTAACCTTCAGCAAGATTTCCATGGAAGGTTCAGATTGGTCCCTTCCTTGTTTGGCTGATCAGTGGGCTGCTAAATCTTCTTTATCCTTGAATAATGATGAGTTGTTGGGAAGGTATCGTAGTTGAAGGGATGAAGTGCATAAGCTCTTCCTCTACACATTCTATCTTGTTCTCTTCCTTCATCAGGCTTGTGTTTGTTACCAGGTATTCTTGGTCTTCCAAAGGAATTACATTCTTCCAGCTCTTCGTACTTTTGACCATTGGTTGGGATTTATTAAGAGGGTAGGGGAATATCTGCACTTGTCATCCTATTTCACGGATGGTAATCGTAGGCATACACTTGCAATCCCTTCTGTATAGGTTGTTGGACTCCAGCATTAACTTATTCTTTTGCTCTGCATTTTCTGGCTGGGGTGGTTGCTGGTGTTTTCTCTAGTCAGCCTTAGGTGACCCAGGAATTCTCCTTAGAAAGGTCTTTGGCCTTTTGTATCTTTCCCAAAATAAACAAACCTTAAGTCTTTCATCATTATCGCAATCCCAGCTTGTAATCATGCTTTGCCCCTGTATGCCAAAGAAAATGTAGGGTTGACAGTTAGGTTAGCAAATAGTACCCCACCTGTCACCTACCTGCCAAGAGTTAAATAAATTTTTACCAAGCGTCAACAACTGAACCAGCTGTCACCATATACAAGATTTTAGGTTTGTACAGGAATATGTAGAAAATGCAAGTTATCTTCAGTGTGTGATTTCTTGCAAGATCTTGCAAAGACTCATCTTTATACACTATGAATCAGTTATAGAACCCCCTCCCTCTCCATCTGGGGGTGCTGTAGGAATGCTACAATATGATGAGATGTCCTTTGTCAGGAACTTGTATACCTGTGGGTCCAGAATGAATTCCTTTGAGAAGTCATGGACGGTAAAAGTGGGCATGTTGTCTAACACAAGGACTTCAGACTGTGATGACTAGCATGCTGTCCAACACAAGGACTTCAGACTGTGATGACTAGCATGCTTGCCAACACAAGGACTTCAGACTGTGATGACTAGCACATTGTCCAACACAAGGACTTGAGACTGTGATGACTGGCATGTTGTCTTAGCTTGCAGACAAACTCCATGGGTACCATGGTCGTACAGACTTCAAGGATCGTAGCTTTGGTGGTGACACAAGTAAACAGGCATACATATACATGGTTGATGCCCTCACCTGGGACTGCAGTATTGCCTGTGTAGTCATCTTATCCACAGAAAGAGGGTGCTGAGTGGCTTACTCCTTCAGGGGCAAGGGAATCCCAGGCAGTGAGAGAGGTCCTGTTAGGGCTTCTTTGCATAAAATACATTTCCATGAAACACCTTTGTGACTGCCTCACTTGTCGTGCCTAAAACTGGTGGCAGAGGATGGTGATGTAAGTTCCTGTGCTGCAGTGAAGGTATACCTCATTGAAGTAGTAAATTATGAGAGGCCGTAAAGGGTATGTGTTGTCCATGTAAGCAGTGGGCTTTGTTGTAGACAAACAAAGAGTGGTTGGGAAACACTAATTTCCCACAATCACTAAGCCTTAAAGCCACAAACTCATAAATCCATATGATGTAATTGGATTTCACATACTGTACTAAAGTTCAAATCCAAATGAAAAATTACACAATTTTTAAGATGCAGCCATCGGGATTCAGAAAATACTTGTAAGCAATTACCAGCCAAGAAAAATTAACATGCTAAGTAGCATAAACAGAGGTACCAAGTCGACTGGTTACTGTGAACTGGGTCTGCAAGATGAAACAATGCAATTATAGGTTATCAAAGAATGAGATTATATTACTGAAAAATCTTGAGCCAAAGGAAAACATTACCTGAAGATACACAGTAAAAATTTCCCCTGAAGATGAGACCATGAAAAGCTTTAAAATTATTAATAAAAGGCAGTTGTAAATGGGATTACAGTGAATGGAGCAAGTGAAGTGTCAGTCCTGAATTACATAAACATGTACAGTAATTGTAGTTTACAAGCCAAGATGCACACATTGAAAGAAATGAACACAAAATGAAGTGGATGATAACAAATGAAGGCATAATGGTTGAATTACTAGAAAGCTATATCCTGGGAGACCAACACAATGGCGACTTTGGCAGCATCAAGTCACATGAAAGAATGAGTAATTAAGGTGTTAGATCTGGGCAGTGTGCAGTGAAGGCTTGTCAATCTTGATAGGCACTGGGATCTATTGTATGGATGACAGACTATGTATGATTAATGGAATTAAAATTAATAATTCATTTTTTTTTATGAATCTGACAGTACTGTATAGATTTTTTACTGTGATATTAATTCCTTGTTTTGGTTGTGACATAGTGCTTGACAGTGACAGCCAATCACAATACTAGTATTTGGGATTTTTTGTGATTTTAGTGTTTTCCTAATCTTACTTGGGCTGTAGCATATTTCTTGTTTAGGACAATACTGCACTGCTGTTTTAGCAATTAATCATGTTCACTCCGATGGTATCTACATTTACTGCAACAAGCATAAATATGCAGCCAGAATGTGATATGTTTTTTATGTTATGCCTGTCAATTTTGTAATTTTTAGTTCAATTGTTTGTTGTTGGCAAGATCACCCAAAAAGTAACGTGCAAATTTTCATGAAAACCTTAGCAAATTTGGGCCTTGTGACCAACAAGTGATTAGTCTTTGGGAAGTATAAAATGAAGTTTTTATGATAAAACAAAGTTTTATGAATACTTACCTGGCAGTTATATATATATAGCTTAATCCCTGTCAAACCGGCAGATTTTTCAAAACTCGCGGCAACCGCCGAATGGTAGGTGTCCGATAGGTGGTTAACAACCCTTATCGGGTGGTAGCTGGAATCATTCCCGTTTTCAGTTCCTCAGATCATCTCTTGCCCGACCTGTCTCCTGAGGGGAGGAGGGTGGGATTTAAAATATATATATAACTGCCAGGTAAGTATTCATAAAACTTTTGTTTTATCATAAAAACTTCATTTTACGAATAGAACTTACCTGGCAGTTATATATATATAGCTGATTCACACATTTGGAGGAGGGTGAAAGACAGCCAACATTGTTGGGAAACAACTAAAAGTTGTAGGTAAACACCTTGATTCCTTACCTGCTAAGGTAGCTGACTTCAAAGGTTCCTGCCTCTTGAGCCGCTTTCCCTTAGGAGCGCCAGTCAGGTGAAGACCTGTTATACTGAAACAACTCAATCGAGTCTGTCAAGCGGGGTGAGACCAGCAACGTGACTAGACTTCTGTACTTCCTATTCCCCTTCTATTACCTGTAACCTTACTCAATCGAACCACCTAACCTTGCAGACTAGATATACACCTATCTAGTTAGACTGGGGTTGCTTTTCCCACAAGGAAGCTTCCTCAGACAACCATAAAAAAACACCAACCCAATTACAGGTATCCCAAACAAAAGTTAAGGTTGAGGGAGGCAGTCACTCCTTTACCCAATACCAAAGCTGTAGCTACATATGGGCCCAAGGCATAACATTTCTCATAATCCACTCTTACCTCTCTGAGGTAATGAGAAGCGAAAACAGAGTCACTTCTCCAAAAAAGTGGCCTCCATAATTTGTTTAACTGACATATTCTTTCTATAAGCCAGAGAAGTTGCAATGGCTCTTATTTCGTGAGCCTTCACCTTCAACAAACCAAAGTTCTCCTCTTCACATAAAAGGTGAGCTTCTCTTATTGTCTCCCCCTCAAAAAGAATGATAACGCATTCTTCGTGAGGGGCTTTGAGATCCTTCACTGAACACCACAAGGAACTGGAAGAACCTCTTACGTCCTTTGTCCTGGAAATATAAGCCTTGAGGGCTCTAACTGGACAGAGTAGTCTCTCCTCCTCTTGGCCCACTAAATCAGTGAGGTTAGGAACCTCAAACGTTCCCGGCCAGGGTTTGGAAGGGTTCTCATTCTTAGCAAGGAAGTCAAGCCTTAATGCGCATATTGCTCCATTACGATTGAAGCCTACTTGTTTCTGAATAGCATGAATCTCGCTAACCCTTTTTCGCTGTAGCAAGAGCGAGAAGGAAAAGAGTTTTCTTTGTTACGTCTCTCAGGGTTGCTTGAGAGATGGGTTCGAACTTCCTGTTGCACAAGAACTTCAAAACCACATCCAAATTCCAGGACGGGGGTCTCAAAGTCTGCTTCGTTGTTTCAAAAGACTTTAAAAGGTCTCTCAAGTCTCTATCTTGAGACAAATCAATGCCTCTGTGCCTAAAGACGGTAGACAACAAGCTTCTGTATCCTTTTATGGTGGATAAGGCCAGCTTAGAATCTTGCCTGAGGGACAAGAGAAAATCAGCTATTTGGCTCACAGAGGTAGTGGTTGAGGAAACCTTATGCTGCTTACACCAAGATCTAAAGGTTTCCCACTTTGATTGGTAAACTCTCTGTGAAGAGACCCTCCTCGCTCTGGCGATAGCTCTTGCAGCTTGAGCTGAAAATCCTCTCGCTCTGACAAGCTTCTCGATAGTCTGAATGCAGTCAGTTGAAGAGCGAGGGTTTTGATGATACCTCTCGAAGTGGGGCTGTCTGAGAAGCCTTGGACTTGGGGGAAGACTTCTCGGAAAGTCCACTAACATCTCCACTACCTCTGTGAACCACTCTCTTGCTGGCCAAAAGGGGGCTACCAGGGTCATTCTTCCTGAATCTAGGAGGGCGAATTTCTTGACTACTAGATTGATTATTTTGAACGGAGGGAACGCATAAGTGTCCATCCCCGTCCAGTCCATCAAGAAGGCGTCTACTGCTATTGCTTCTCTGTCCGGGACTAGAGAGCAGTAGTTCGGGATCCTCTTGTTCTGGCTGGAGGCGAAGAGGTCTATTGAAGGCCTCCCCCATAAACTCCACAGTTTCTGGCAAACTTGAAGATTGAGAGTCCATTCCGTGGGCAGAACTTGCCCTCTTCTGCTGAGCATGTCTGCTCTTACATTCTTCTGCCCCTGCACGAATCTCGTCAAAAGCTCCACCCTGTGGTCTTTTGTCCACAGAAGGAGCTCTCTTGCTGTTTCAGAAAGAGGTAAAGAACGAGTCCCTCCTTGTTTGCTGATATACGCAAGAGCCGTGGTGTTGTCGGAATTCACTTCTACTACTTTCCCATGCGACAGATTCTTTGAAGGCTTTTAAACCTAACCAGATGGCCATCAACTCTTTCCTGTTGATGTGCCATCCGATTTGTCCCTCTTCCCAAGAGCCTGAAACTTCCTTGTTCCCCAGTGTTGCTCCCCATCCCGACTCCGAAGCATCTGAGAACAACACTAGGTCTGGGTTCTTTCTGCGTAGGGAGATTCCTTCCCCTAAGATCGACGGGTTCAGCCACCAACTCAGATGTTTCTTGATCTCTGCTGGAATGTCGAAGGAAAATGAGTCCTCCTGATTCTTCCTGTCCCAGATTCTTGAAAGGAAGTGTTGAAGAGGCCTGAGGTGCAACCTTCCCAGAGAGACAAATTTCTCGAGGGAGGAGAGGGTGCCCAACAAACTCATCCACTCCTCGCCGAGCACTTCTGCCTCCCAGGAAATACTGAACCTTCTCGAGGCACTTGATTTGTCTTTCTTGTGAGGAGAAGCCAAAAACGAGCTGAGTCCAGAACTATCCCCAAATAAAGAATCGTCTGACTCGGTTCGATCTGAGACTTCTCTTTGTTGATAATGAGACCCAGATCCTGAGCAATCATAAACGTCTTGTGTAAGTCCTCCAGACACCTGTTCTTCGACTGGGACCTTATCAGCCAGTCGTCTAGGTACAGGGATACTCTTATCCCTTCTTGATGAAGCCATCCTGCCACATTTGACATTACTCTGGTGAACACTTGAGGAGCTGTGCTGAGGCCGAAACAAAGAGCTTTGAACTGGAAGCATTTGTCCTGGATCACAAACCTCAAAACTTCCTTGAAGTCGGGTGGATGGGAATATGAAAGTAAGCGTCCTGCAGGTCCAGGGATACCATCCAGTCCCCTGGACGGACTGCTGCCAGCACAGACTGAGTAGTCTCCATGGTAAACTTGGTCTTCTCCACAAAACCGTTCAATGCGCTGACATCCAGGACCGGTCTCCATCCCCGAACTCTTGGGCACTAAAAACAGACGATTGTAGAACCCTGGGGATCCTAGTTCCAAAACTGGTTCTATCGCTCCTTTCTCCAACATCTGGTCTACTAGATTCAGGAGTGCCCTCGTTTCAATGCGTTCGAGTATTGAGCCACTAGGGCTAGTGGCTTTGTTGAAAGTGGCGGTTTTCCTCGAGAAGGGATCTTGTATCCTTCCTGATGACTGAGAGAGACCAGTTGTCCGCCTCTTGCTTCCCAAGCCTGCCAAAATAGAGACAGTCTTGCTCCTACTGTTGTCTGGAGGACTTGTGTTTCAATTTCTAGAGCGTGTTCTAAACGTCCTTCTGCTAGTTCTACCCCTGTTTCTTGTCTTTTTCCTCTGAAATCAGATCTAGAAGGAACTCTGCCCCGAAAGGGCTGTTGAACTCTCTTTTCCTCCTTTTGGCAGCTGGAGGAATTACCGAGGAAACCTCCTAGCCGAGCGAGAAAGTAAATCTTGTGTAGCTTTATGTGCCAGAGTCAGAGAAATATCCTGACCAAGGACTCCGGAAACAAATGCTCCGAGAGGGGCGTAAGGAGCTCCGCCTTCTGTGCGACTGTAGTAGATTTTGACGTGAAGGAACATAACAAAGCCCTCTTCTTCAAAATCCCTGCAGTGAAAAGAGAAGTCATCTCATTTGCTCCATCCCTCAGAGCCTTATCCATACAGGCCATAATACTGGAAAGGTCTTCAATTCCCGTAGCCTGCATGGTTTCCATCTTCTTGGATAGGATTCCAACAGACCAGTCTAAAAAACTGAACACTTCAAAAGACCTAAAAATTCCTTTAATGAGATGGTCTAGTTCCGTCATAGACCACATCACCTTAGCTGAGTTAAGGGCATGTCTTCTGGAAGAGTCTACTAAACCAGAGAAGTCCCCCTGGGAGGAGGCAGGTACTCCCAGGCCCAGAGCTTCTCCAGTGTCATACCACATGCCCGCCTTCGAAGCAAGCCTAGTTGGAGGAAAAGAGAAGGAGGACTTAACTGCTTGCCTACGCTCCTTAAGCCAGTTATCAATCCTGGTCAGAGCCTTCTTAGCAGAAATGGAAAGCTTCATTTTAATAAAGGCTGACTGCTTCCTCGATTTCTTCCTGTTAAACTGGGACTGAGGAGAACGAGGAGCAGCAGGCTTAAACTCCTCACCATACAGCTCCAAAGAGAGCGAGAAAGAACCTTATAGTCATCAGCCGCATTAGAAGGTTTATCTTCGTCCTCTGAAACGCCTTCCAAATCATGCATTCCTTCCAACTCTGTCTCCTTCTCTTCCCGCTGTAGTGTACCCGGGAGGACGAAATCGCCAAAGCGTCCTGGCGGCGAGTTGGTTACGCCCTGGCGGCGCAGAGCTGGTTGCGTCCTGACAAACAGCCCTAGAAGAATCCCGATGTCGAGAGCTGGATGCGTCCTGGTATCGCGAGCTGGAAGCGCCCTGGCGCCGAGCATTGGATACGCCCTGGCGCCGAGAGTTGATGCGTCCTGGCGTCGAGAGGCGCATGCGTCCTGGCGTCGAGGAAGTCCGCTGCGTTCTTTCCTCCCTGGAGAACCGAGGTCGTAATCTTGCTGAACAAAGGAAGTGCGTTCCCGAGAGAGGAAGAAAATTCCTGTCGTTTAAGGCGTGGAGAGGAGAAGAGTCGAGCCTCAGGAGAAGAACCCTGAGGTTTTTGCTTGGGAGAAACGAAAAGATTCTTATGTTCCAGGCCAGAAGAGCGCCCCTTGTTGACTCGAACGGGAGAGGGATCCAGTTCTCTCTTATCCCTAGGAGAAACTTCAGCAGGGGACTCCCTTCTAGATCTTTTCACTGGTAACTTGAGTCCTTACGCCTGACCGACTGCATGGGGAGGACGACTAAAGGCCTGAACGAGCGAAGCCAATTGGCCTTGCATGACGGTCATAAATGATTTAGCCGCAGCAGCTGCATCCTGAGGATCCGAGGGAGAAGGTTGTCGAGACAAGCTGGGAGCAGGAGAAGGATTCCTCGAGAATTCTCCGGAAGCAGAAAGAAGAGAACTCTCCTCCTCCGAACAGCGAGAGGAGAGCATTCGAAAAGGTCTTGACCTTTTTGCTGGAGAGGCGTTTCGGTCGTCGTCCGGAAACAAAGATTCAGGGAGCTCCACGCACCGAAAGGGAGAGCGAGTCCGGGGTTGAACCTCTTGCTGCAACCATCTTCTTTGGTCGGTCTCAATCCTCAAACTGCCATCTACGTCTAGGAGAGGGGCTAGGAGAAGACGCAAGCTCTTCCGACACGCCTTTCCTGTGGCGGTCATAAGCAGCCTGGGAAAAAGCAACAGGACTGCTTTGAGGCGACGGCTGACCGAGAATACGTCCCCTCTCACCCCCTTACGATCGTCGACATACCTTCTCCCTAGGTCCTGGGAGCTTGGTAGGGTCTAGATCTAGGGGCATGACAGGGTCGATCAGTCGCCACCTCCACTGCACTAGCACAAACACTATCACAAACTTCACTTGCACTCTTACCTTTCTTCAAGGCTTCAAGTTGATCCTTTAACTCTTTCATCTCAGCCGCCATCCTGGCGAACTGAGGGTCCATAACAGCAGATACAGTTCCTGTAGAAGGAGCGGGGTTACCACCTCGGGAGAAGGATCTACTTCTAAGGGTGATTTAGGAATAGAAGGGTTAAAAGAAATGTCTAGGCTAACATCACTCACAGACCTAGATTTAGATTTAGAAGCCCTCCGTAACTTATCCATCTCTAATTTACGCACATAGCGTTTCATTTCCATCCATTTCTTTTCATCCAAATCCTCGCATTCTTTACATCTTTTATCCAAGGCACACTCAAAACCCTGCACCCTAAACAAACAGTGTGAGGGTCCACCAAGCTTTCGCAACCTAACCTTACATTCTTCATTCACACATACTCGAAAAAACTTAGGATCAGACATCTTATCCAAGAACAGTCAAAGAATAAATCCAAACAAGCCACAAAAGCGTTGCCAATCCAAAGGTCAAAATACGTCACCAATAAAAGGTCAACACAGCGACCTAGGAAGCGGCGAAAAACCCGACGGAGAACCAACAACAATGTTGTCGGTCCAAACGGCAGAGATAATCTGAGGAACTGAAAACGGAATGATTCCAGCTACCACCCGATAAGGGTTGTTAACCACCTATCGGACACCTACCATTCGGCGGTTGCCGCGAGTTTTGAAAAATCTGCCGGTTCGACAGGGATTAAGCTATATATATATAACTGCCAGGTAAGTTCTATTCGTAAAATGTAACTTTTGGGAAGTGGATTGCACCATTAATATTGATTTTTGTGACCAAATTTAATACATAATAATTATTCTTGCAAAGAAATCAAGTGGAGGTTATGACTTGTCATGACTTATAAGGTTTCATTTTGATCTGGACACAAAACTGTTTCTGATCAGTAACAGTATATGATACGCTCATAGGGGTTTGAATTTGTTAGAGGTATGTGTACTCTGAGTGCAGTTTTCTTTTCTTTCTTTAGTTTACTCTGGCTGCATGCTGCGTAATTTTCAAAGTTTGATGTTTAGACTCTTTTTTTGTGATGAATTTTTCTCATGTACTTTAGCTTTCCGAGAGCAACCGCTTCTTTTATACTGGAATTTTTATCATCAGGCCAGTTGTATTCAGCCATCTCTGACCAGTACTATGCATGAGTAACATTGTTTCATTTTTATTTAGCAATTTAACAAGAACACAGTGTTGCATATTCTGACATTGGTCCTTGTCCAAAGCAGTTCATCTTTAGTGAGAGATGAAAAATTGGAGAAAAGTAAAGGGAAGGAAGTTGGACACTTAAGGTGTGAGGCAACCAAAGTAAATGAATGAAAAATGAGAAGCAGAAAGTGTGGAAGGGATGCTGCACAAGGTACACTTTAGGCAGGTGGTTTCTCACTCATGGACTCCTCTTGCTTGAGTGCAGGGTACACTATATTTTTATTGGAACCTTGATTCTTGTGTTTTAATTACTGCCTACTAAGTTATGCATATTATGGGGAAAATATTATTTGTCTGTTTAGGTCCATTGAAATTGTGCATGTTGTTTTCCCAAAAAGTGTGTTAATGTTTTGCAGTTTGCTATTTTATTGGCTTCATTGTCAGTTTTAGAAACTTTCCAGTAAGAATTTGTTACATTTAGAAACTTTCCAATAACAATTTGTTACATAATCATTGATTTTTTTTTTCCATCTACCTTTTCAGAGCTAGCTGGAAGTACAAAAAACTGTATGAGATTTGGCTTGTCAAGAATTTCCTCAAGAAACCAATGTTAGGAAAACAATACTTTAAAATTTTTCTTCTTTATGTAGAGAACATGAAAGGCTTGTCAAAGCAGAGATGTCTGGAAAAAGTTCAAGCTATTGTTTCCAATAATGAAAGCCGTAGTGAGACTGACGAATCTCCAAAAGAACGAAGTATCAAACTGAAGAGAGCAAAAGCCGTATTAAAGGTATTAAGCTAGTACTGTACTCCTTTTTTTGTCCCTTCTTAGAAGATTTTTATTCAGTTGTTTGGAACTTAGCTTAGATATGACAATTATGTATTTGTCTAAACAAATCGTAACGATGCATATAGGCAAAGGTGTCCATACTCATCCAGTTGTGTAGTGTAGGTATAGGAGGCCTGTCATGCTATATGTGACCTAATAGATAAAGTACTGACATGGAGGACAGTGTGAGTACAGTGTAGAGCTTAGTGTTTGGTATAAACCATCATAAATATCCAAACAATTATTTTGGTTTTTTAAGAATAGAATGTTAGGATTTCATCTTTAGTTTTTTTCGTGTTATAACAGCTTCTTTGTCTTGGTATTTCCTTCATTTTCTTTCTCTTGACAATTAAGTTAGTTCAGTTGAATCCAGATAATTAGTGATTTAAAATGCATAGGTTTTTTAAGTGGGAGTTGAAGTACTGTAATACAGTATAATTCCAGTTTGGTAAATCCTTCAGCTAAGCCACATGATAAAAACAATTTTGCCAAGTTAGGGTGTTTATATTTAATAATATGATTTCGGTTTTTTAAATAAGAATGCCGACCAATATGCAACAATTACTCAATTTACGCATCTGTTCCCGTTGCACTGTTCGCCCAAGCCAGCTCACAACCCCAACAAACAAACTCCTGACTCACTTCCCATCACCACTTGTTTTTCTCACTGCTGTCTTATAACGTCACAGCAGCAACCATTGCCCCATTCCAAACATGATGAGAAGACTGGCTTTACAAAACCCAATAAAATTAACGGTATTATGGCTTTACAAAACCCAATAAAACTAACGGCACAATACTTTGCCTACATTTTTTAAATGTATAATGCCTACACTTACTTCACAAACCCACTTAATGAAAGTAACAAAATAATAATGATTAAATTTACAAAACTGACAGATAATCAACATCAACTACCTATGGACAGTTGATAATTCCAGTAAACATCTGTATGTATACAGTGGAGCTTATATTATCTACACAGTGCAGCAGTGGTTGATGGTTTTGAATATATAGTGTAGTTGTGGCGTCAAACCTTTAACAGCAGTAATTGTCTGTTTCATGTAGAAACACCGGTAAAAATTAACCATAAGCTAGTGGACAGTTGTACAAAGCATGTAGGTTAAATGAAATTCATAATGTAGTATGTAACAAGAAACAATTAGGGCCTCTTAACTCCTAACACCTGTGGAAACTCACCTCAAGTATCTAAGATTCTGTATAGAACAAATTGAGGGAGTGGCCCTCTTAGGGTTTATCTGGGTACATAGGGTTGACTAGCTGTAATATTCTCAGTGAGGAAGCAGCCCAGGCTTAATCAGGGTGATGGATGATATGGATAGGATGATGGAGGACATTTACTGTATGTTATTATTCTTCTTAGGTGGAGCATAAGCTTGAAGGAGGCTTGAGCTTTTCCAGACCTGGCAGTGGACTTCTTAAAATCTTAGAATGCATGTTTTTGGGATTTTGGTGGAAGTAAAAGGCCTGCAGCTTAGAGTGCTTTGTAGAGGTGGAGTAACTAAAGAAGTCATCTATGTTAGATATAATTTTCGACTGTTATCGTGAATGCAAGTGTTCTCTCGGGCTACTCTTCAGGCACTGGTGCACTGTCGTTGTGTACATTAGACAGGATCTACTCCTCAGACTAGATATGGTACTTATGGTCTGTTGTTAATATATTGTATCCCTGATATCATGTTATCACAGCCATACATACCCCTTTTTCAAAGCAATCAAGCAGTAATTTCTTACTGTGGTGTGGTGTGCTTCTCTACTAATGGGATACAGTATTTTTATTACCAGTAGTGTAACTGTCTCTCCCCATTTCATCCATGCTCCAGTTGTTCTGATTGAAAACTTGCTTCCAGGTTAAAATCATAAATTCATCTCTATTTCTTGAACATCAACTACAAACTTTTCCCCTTGTGGGCTAGGAAACTGAAGAAGTCCTTTTTGTCTGTGGTGAACATAATTTTTGTTTCTGCCCAATTTTGTAGCTAATTTCCTTTTCATACAAGGAAGGATGTTTCTCTTACATGAGCTTAAAAATTGAGTTTGAAATTGTTGATGTTATCCATATTTGGTTCTTGTTCCAGTTCCACGGATGTACTTTTTCTTTCCAATTGTGGATAATGTAAACCTTTAATTTCATATCCTTCAAATGCCTAATTTAGAGCTTTGTAATTGTGATCAAGAAGTTTAACCTGTTAACAGCTAATATTTTTAGCTCTCAGGGCTTTTCGTTGTTATTAATAAAGTTTACACTTCATTTATTGAAATATACAGCTTCTTGAAAAATTTATAGTTGTTTGAAATGAAAATGATATATTTGACAAAATTTCTGTAACTGAACTTCGTAGCAGTGTTGATGTGGATGCTCCTCTATTTATGAACAAGCTACATTTTGAACAGCTGTTCATAAGTTCATTTTGTTTACAAGTTCAACTTCGTATACACAAAGTCAGAACGTACAGTACTATTTATGTTTTTTCATACTAAAACCCAGTACAATACTAGTACTGTTACTGTATTTTATAGTGTATTTTATTAATACAGATGATATATAAGACGTAACATTAAGCAAATTATGGTAATACAGTAAATGTAAAGTACATGTACAGTTTTCTTAACTTTGAAACTGGTATCAAAGGCTTATTGTGATGGATGATGAGAGGGGGAGGGTGGTGTGGAATTAATACACGGGTGGCGGGTTATCAACGTCGTCTTCGCTTTTCGTTTCTTCGGCAAGGATTCCTCTTCATTTGGGGAGGAAGCCGTCATTGGAAGTGGAGAGGCAGGCTCTTGAAGTTGAAGGCACTGGGGAGGCTCTTTGAGGTTGAAGGCACTGGTTAAAAGAATTTGTCCATGGAAGTTTGCATTGTTTTTCTTTTTTCATCGTATATGATATGATAACACTGGAAAGCATCACCAACTATTATTGATACTTTTGAGAATCTCTCAGCATTGGGGACCTGTTTCTCAAAGATAGTCAACACTTTCTAGAAGAGAAAACCCCTCCGCCATCAGTTTTGTTTCAGACTTCTTTACGCGAACAAGTTCTTCTTCTTCATGTTCTTCTGTTTTTTGCTGTTCTTCCAGTTCCATCAAATCCTGATTCGTCATCTCCTCTCAGTGACTGTCAAAAAGCTCTTGAAAGTCGTCTTCCCTTATGTCAAGGTTTAACTTTTCACTTATGTCAACGAGACTGTTAACAATTCTCTTTTCCTCCCCTTCTTGATTAAACCCTCTTTAAGTGATCCAGTGGCTGAATGAGTGAAGTTTTGTTAGGTGGTAAGTAAACAACTTGAAATGCCCGGATGGAAGTCATCTAAGTTCGGTGGGTGGCCAGGGACATTGTCCAAAATTAAGAGAATCAGCTTGACTTTGGGGATAAAATGATGGAAAAACGTCCTCAAATACAGCACGAGTCACCCAGATTTTCTTATTGGCCATCCAGATTACGGGTAGAGAACTTTGTGATATTTTTCAGTGCCCGTGGATTTGCTGCCCGATACACAAGGAGAGGTTTCGGTTTCATGTCTCCCGAACAGTTGCCACCCAGCAGTAACGTTAGGCAATCCTTCGCTGCATTTTTTCCAGAAAAAGTCTGTTTTGCTGAGGGGTATAACCTCTCTTTTTTGCTGAGGGGTATAACCTCTCTTATCTACGATTTCTTTAGTGTCTCGGGAAATTTTTTCGGCTGCTGCTTTGTCGGCGCCTCACTGCATATAGACATGATGCAAGTTGGCTCATTTTTTGAAGCATTAAAACCATCCATGACTTGCAGCAATTGTTCATCTTTAGCACTTTCACCAGCCTTAGCCTTCAAGTCATCGAAAAGGCTAAAAGAATCAGCACGAGGCTAAGCGGTAGACCTTTGTCTGGTGTTCTGTCAAGATACCCAAAAGTTTTCCATTTCTTCTACCCCACTCCCCCTTACTTAAAATTGTTGACTGCACTGGCACAGCACTTTTCATGTGCTCCATAATTTTGTCTTTGTCCTTCAAAATTGTACCATTGATCGAACAATTCATCTTATTATGGTGTGCTGTCAACCATTTTTTCACCACTTTGTAACTTCTTTATTATAGCCATTTTAGTTTCCATTAAGATGGTTTGCTGCTTTTTAATACTACCACTTTCATCAGTGGCCTCAAGCTTGCCTACCACTTTCATCAGTGGCTTGCGCTTGGCCTTGCACTTGCCATTTGCCATAATATATTAATGAATGTGGTAAATATTTATCATACGAATAAATCGCAGGACTGGAGATGAAATTTTGGCACTAGTGTAAGTACAAAGAAACTGGGTTGCATAGTGGCATCAGCTGTGGTGCTGTCCAATGTGGGTAGCAGCAGAAATTGTAACTAGGTCGAGGTAGGCCTTCACAACAAAATTTGGACTTATGGGACCCAGCCAGGAGCGCTCCAAACAAAAATTGAATTTACAAGCGCGGATGTTCGTATCTTTGAAAGTTTGTAAGTAGAGGAGTGTATTGAATTTATTGTATCGAAATGTTTAAACAGAGATATGTTATTGATAGGAAAGTTTATGGAAAATTGAACATTGAACGTTACCTTAAAAACCACATACATATGGAAGGATGATAGCTTTATATATAAAAGATGGAGTAGTAAGGAAAAGTTATTTTTATTTTCTTGCATTTAATAGTAGGCATATTAGAGGCTGGTTCAGGAAAACTACTAGTGGGGAAATAGGTTAAAAGGATTTTTTTTTGGCCTGTCAGATACAGCATATTTCATATTTGATTGGTCAGGGATTATTTAGCCTTTGAAACCCATCACCTTTAACAAATGCCAGACTAAGAAATAATGAACCTTAATATTCAAACTAATCTAACCCGTGGTTATTAAATTATATTATTCTTCAAAACATAAAGAAGGGCATACTAAAGTATTATAATCATTTTTTGAATTGACACTTGTTAGACCCCACAGATGGATGATGAATAGCCTACATGATGCAGGTTAGCATAACAGTAATACATACATATGTAAAGGCCTAGGCCTCCACCAGCAGCTTATGACAAGTTTTGGAATGAATCCGTTTTGAAAATTTTGTTAGCATTTTATCCAGTTATTAGAATAGTGAAGAGTTGTTAGTGTTTAGATAAAATTTATCTGTTATTAGAGACTCACTGGTATGATTAAAGTACTTAATAACAATAATGCCTGTGCACCAGTGCAGCCTTTTAATGAGACAGGCATAGGTATTTTTGTTTATTTAGGTACTATTCCTTGTGTGAATTTCTTGAAAGGATAATAGGTATTAGTATTCCCAGCAATTTTGTCATTTTTAACACTAATGTGGTACAGAATTTTTGGATGGCCTGATTTACTATGCAGTTTTACTGATTTGGCTTTTTATACATTGTTGATTTTTATTTTTGTTGGTGTTGAATATTGCCATTTGTATTGCATTGAATTTTGCCACATTCTTCATATTGAGAAGTTATCACTACTATCAACTGGTGATTTGCAACCAGTGGTGGAAATGCATTTTTTCCCAATCAAGATTTATAATTTTTGTAACCATGCTTTCAATTTCTGAGGTATCCTAACCAGCTTACCTTTCCCTAGATTCTAAGGCTAATTCTTGCAGTTATTCCAACAACTAAGTTGTTCCTGGGGAAATTCAAACTTGCTTTTTGTATTGGAGTTTTCCTTAGCCTGAGCTGGGATGGTCATTGAACTTAAAACAAGCTCTAGTTCTAAACTCTGTAACTGAGAACAGCTCGACCGGGAAAGTCTGTGAATCCTGTGACATGTAAAACGTCCTCCGTCTTGCTATCCTGATAAGCGATACCGCGAGCCAGCAGCAGCAACCACAACAGTTGGAATTACTGCCCCCTTATCTCTTGAGTGCACTCTTGTCACCAAGATATTTTAGATGAAGGAGCAGTGATTACTTACTCAAAAACATTAAGCTCAATAGTGATCCCATAAATACTTCATAAAAAGACTTCTAAAAATCCATAAATAGAGGCTGACACATCAACCAACACTAGCAGTTGCTCTCGGGGCTGAAGACAATCAAACCAGGCAGCAGAATCACTGATTGCTAAACCACAAGCTAAGTTGACTCATAACTGCTGAAAATTGATGTCTGCATTCTCACTGACAGTCGTATGATTGTCAGAAACTTAAGTACTAAGGGACACTGGGAGTCTTGGATGAATCAGGAACGCCCAGTGTCTGCTTGTTTATGTGCATGCAGCTTGCCTGGTACGCTTGCCTGGTTCATGAGCACACTCAGGAATGGAATGGAATATAGAATTTAGGCCAAAGGCACACTCAGACAACTCAAGTGGCTATTGGCAGACGTCTGAACCACTGGTGAGTGAATGCCTTTGCCAACCCATTTGATGTACAATAGAACTTCTTAAGATAGGACTTTCAAGGAGGAAGAAGAGAAAGTTTGATTCACTTTACACTGTCTACAAGTCTTACACTTCTTTACTGCAGTAGATGTGTTAGGGCAGGTAGGAGCATCAGAGGAGTAAGGCCAATGCTCCACAGGGGAGTGGGGGTGGGGGATCACCAAAGGTGGGAGCTGCAGTAACGTCAAACCACAAATATTTGCCACAGTCTCACCTGGGGAGTGCTTGACTTATGCATCTGGGTCAACAATGTCAAGTGGAGAATGGTCACCAAGGCCAAGTAATCCTCTTCAGAGAAACCAGTGAACATCCTTTGGCCTCCTCCCCCTGCTGCTGCTAAACCTCTCTATTGCCAAAGAAACCAGCCAAGACAGTCCAAACAGGACCTACCACTTGCAGAATAACAAAACTGGTTACACTAACACCATGGACATGAGTGGCCAAACACCCACTTGCGTTTATCAAACTTTTATAGTTCCCATTCAGATCTGCATTGAAAAAAAAAGTTATACAATTTAAAAGTTAAAAGAAGTTCCAACTTGACGATCAGTTAGAGCGCAGCAAGGCATTTTCACACCACTGCTCCCAAAGAAAATGGGCCAGCTCATGGCTTCCTCCATTTAACAACAGTTTCCAGTTCATACTAGGAATACATTATAAAAAGGTTTGCTTTACATTTCCACAGGAAGGTTTTACAGGTGCTAAAAAACTATGATGATATACTGAAACAATATTCATAATAATTTTTTATTCATACCTGTACAATATGATTAATTTACAATGAGTTTACAAGACAATGAAAATGAAAACAGTGATCAGAACCTTATATGGAGTTGTCAACAAAGTCTCATAATGGCACAAAATTTGTATCATAAATGTGATTACAAAAAATATATGGCTTTCTTACATAACATATACAGACAATTAGGAAACTTTTTGAGTGCCAAGAAGGATGTTATAGGTATACTCCGAGAGGCATCATAGATTAATATCACACATGCTCACTCGAGATTAAAGTTAAGTCCCTGTTGATTCTTGCAAAAATTGCAAAAGGTTATATCAATTGCAGGTTCTGCAATAACTGTACGATGAAGTAAACCTGAAATAATTAAGGATGGCCATGACCAAGTGCAGTGCATTGTGACTTCAACCAGCATCTTATTTGGTCCTAAGTAATTTAAATTTTAAGAGGATGAACAGAAACATAAACAAACGCAATGCGTTTAACTTTTGGGACTAAAAATTAAAAGTAAAAATTAAGCTAATTGACCTTACTTTATCAGGTATCTGTAGAACATAACTGCAAAATGCACATATCACTGGTGAGCAGTACTCAAAAATGATGGTACAAACATGGAATGGCTCTTAAAACTGATATTCTGAATTAAAATTCTGAAACAGCTAATGCAGTGCACAATTAACATTCAGTCAACTAATAAAAAGGTCCAATGAAAAGTTTATACAAGATGCTAGACAGTTATGAATAAATCTAGTTCTGACATTCATGCCTGATTCCTGATTTTCATTGTTGGCAAGTCAATCATGATAATGAAATTATACAATCACATATACATATCAGTTACAAAAGAAGCAGTTATAAATTCAAAAGAATATGATACATTATTTATATAAATACCACCCATTATCATATATGAACTTAGATTTTGAAAATACAGAAATCTAAAATTTAAAAGAATACATATTACAAGAAAATATTTACTGTGTACATTATGTGGATGAACTGACTTGTGGCTTTCTGGAGCAAGTCTAAAGGAAAATTCATCTTACCAAAGGGGAACCTACAGCCAACAATTCAGGTTCAACCACTAGATGCTCTGGATCTTTTTACATTTGTTAACAGTTCTTACCGAACTTTGAGCAGTGTAAATTGCATCAGCACAATTTACGTAATCCAAAATGATGAAAAGTTTATATAAAATATACTAAGCAACAAGGTTCAAGTTGCTACCACAATGCACAGCCTACCCATACACCTTACTATGGGTCAGTTAGACATTACTGCACCAGTCATAAGGGAAATCACGTATGCGACTTGTTATAAATATAGGAAAGAGAATTCAGAACAGCATGGTCTTCAATGTGAAACCATTTACATAAAATGAGAGTAGTTTATTTTTCTCTTAAGGTAAAATAGCAAAACATAATCAACTTGAAAAAATATTTTTTTTTTTTATATTTGCAACTGCTCAGTTATGTAAATTGGTAATAATTGTATTATACTACCTAGTCTCTAAGCCTCCATTATAAAGATGGATCCTGAGGAATCAGCGTTTCTGTACTAACAGGAAACCGAGCAAAATGCACCACATCTCTATCTTCATCTTGCTGCAATTTTTTTATAGTTTCTTGTACGCTTATGGCTGCATAATTTTCAGGATTCTGGCAGTAATCTGTGAACATCCCAAAATGAGGAAAAAATAAATGCATTACAGACTTGAGCCTAGTGATTAGCAATTCATTTTATGGAGAAAAAAAAATATATATTATTAAGGACACAAATCCAGAATCTAACATAAAATAATTTTTCCATAAGTGATAGGCGAAAAGCACGAAAGACTTGAACCTGGACAAGAACAGCAAAAGAAATAAGATAAAAAGTAAATACAGGATTTGTGACGGAAGAATAAAAAATTTAAATAATAATGTGTGCATTTCAGACACTGAATGAGGTTGACCATCACTGTACTTTACTCCATCTTTGCTCTATTTTTGTTTTTGTTGTTGAAAGCTTTCAACGATGCATTCCATGTAGCAAGTTGAAAGCTCTTGGAAAACTTTTAACCTACTGTGTGTGGCTTCACTACTGTACTGTTTTTTTTTCTTTTAATGTATAATTTTTTTTATAAAATATACTGGTATACAAAATATGTTCAGGCTAAGGCTATTTGCCTTGAGGCAAAAAGACCCTCAAGTAGTTTTGAAATGTATGCAAATATACTTTAAAAATCTACATACGAAGGGTCTTTTGTCTCTTGCAAAAGTAAAATTGCTACACTCTTGACCGAGAATCAACTTCAACAGATAAGCTACTACCCTGACAGGTATGAAAGGTCTCTGAAATGCATAATCCTTCAACACTCCTATATTACAAATAACAATAATAATGATAACAAAATAGGGATACTTACCAAGGCAATTAATATGAGTTGCCAACATTTTTGCAACAGCAATACGAACATTTGGTACTTTATCATTTGCTAACATAAGCATATCTGGCAAGAACAGTCGACACCAGTCTGATACTGGTAGAGACCTTTCTGCAACCAGCTGACCACTTAAAAATGCATAGGACTGCCTTCTTGACCATGTGGTCGACTGTGCAAATGTCTCCCTTAACTGCTGACTTAGATCCACAATGTCATCTGGGTCCCCTTCACAGCCAAGTTGTCGGACAAGTTGACACACCTGCATACAATATCCATTATCAACTTAAATGCTTCAAATTACTTTCTGTAACAAAATGTCTAGTACATGAAGTATTTCCCCTCACTTGTTCAATTTATAATCTTATGAACATTACAGGCAAAAACCCTTCTGAGAAAAGATGAAGTGGAAAAATTTCCTTTATTACATGTCATTTCAGCCTACATTAATTTAAAACCATTTAATAACAAAATTTTATCAGTTGTATCAATCTCCTGAGGCAGCAAAGAAACATGGACAGGAAAAAAGCAGAAGGCATCTCGATTACCTGAAAGCTACAAAAAATACAAAAGAACAATTTGAAGTACTTACAACATTGTAACACGTTCGTCTGATGTGTACAACTTTATCAGCCATAAGTATTAAAGCTATAGGCACCAAGTAAAGCAGGCAATCCTCAGCTGAGAACAAGTCTATGATATCAGACAGCTGAATTGCCAATTCTAATCTAAATCGCCAGTTATTTTCGTTGTCGGTGCGCAGAAACTCGTCCATGCGCGGCAGGTACTCTCTGCGATTCCTAGGTTTCAAAAGTCGAAGAAAATGTGCCAAATGTTTCAGAACACCAATCCGCACTTCATCCAAATCTTTGATAAAACCATTGAAAACTGGCACAAGGTCACTTTGCGAAATTTCTTCTCCTAATATAACAGCCAACTCATGTATGCTAAATGCCAAAGTTCGTCTAACTTTCCACTGAAAAGGAAGATATTAGGGAAATTATTATCATTACCACTGTCAATCCTCTAGCAGTTATTCACTTGACTTGCTGGCAAGCTAAAAGTAATGGCATAAAGTTCAAAGTCACACAGAAAAACTGATACAGTAACCGTACATTTGATGGTGGATTACGGTATATATATATAAAAAAAAATCTATATCTACATTATATAACTCCTCTACACATCCAAACTGACTCGCCTAAACCAAACAGCATTTCATATACAACTTTTTTTTATATATATAATGTACCTCCACATACAAAATTCATAAGTTTAAAATGAATGCAGTTATTCCTATTACGTTTATCAATATTTAATATATCTTGAAACAGTAAATACTGAAAAATTTACTTTACGCTCTTCAAGCTATATAGTTTTTGTTTGTTAAATATTTACAATATATATAAAAACTAAAATGTTCTAATATTTATCAAATGTGTATCATTTTGGATTTTTTTTTCAAACCAGTTATTTCTATTTAGTCCAGCCAAAGGCCTACAGCCTGCTGCCTCTTCATTTCACTACCTCTATCTTCATTAAAAGTGTACTGATTTTTCCATTACATTATGAATTGAAAATTTTATACTTCAAAGATGGAGAATAACATAAATTATGAGAACCTTAATTATATAATGACCAATTTCTCTTTAAAGCAGATGCTATAAAGGACATAAGTGTATCACCACCATAATCACTTACATGCATGTCTCCGGCCAATGTTTCATATGTATCTTTTAAAACTGGCCAATTTTCTCTACCCAAAGTTAATGCCACAGCTGGTAACGAATAGGCACAATGTCTTGTAAGCTCATTATCAACAGTTTCAGCTCTCATTGGGTCTGTCATGCTTATGTAATGTTCCAACAAAGTCTGAAAAAAAAAGAAGAAAAAAAGGTGTTCAGATAAATACTGTATAAAATCTTGGATTTATATTAATAATTTAGGATTTACTCTAGTTTGAGTCTGGAAAAAACAAGTGTTCATATATCAAATATATTTCGAATTTCTATTTATGGTCAGACTCAAATTTCAAGTCAAAACAAGAAAATATTCAATACTCACTTTAGGTACAATGTCTTGATTCAGACTAAATTCCGAGGACCCTGTAGAATGGTCAGTTATAGCAGAAGACATCTGTTCTGATGTTCCTGGCAACATTACATCAGGCGAGTCCATTATCCCAGCAAATGGATCACTTATCCTCTGATATAACAGAGGAGGCTGAGGAGGTAAACTTTGCCCTGAGTTTGGCATATTTACAGAACAATCACTTGGGGACACTACATCCATTTCACGTTTTTTAAGTTCAGTTACAGTTCCACCGGACATACTAACACGGGCCTGAGTGAGACGTGAGGCAAGGATTGAGGGTTGAGGATCATTCTTATGTTGAACAGATGTAACGGATGCAGCACAAACTTGGGCATAAGTAGCTTGTTGTTGGGGTCCTGTTACTCTGACAACATCTGCACTCTGTTTTGGAAATATGAATAACAAAGTGAGCTGAGCATCTTAAACATGCCTCATTACTGTAAATAATATGCAAATTGAATATATATTGATGCTTTAATGTCATACATCAGCGCACACACAATAATTAATAAAGGAAGCCTCAAATATATATATAGATGCATTAATGTCATACATCACACACAATAATTAATATTCAAATTTACTTGCATTGTATGACTGAACACAATGAATAAAAAAATTCTGATTAATACAAAGATTCAAGTTCAGAAAACTTTGCAATATACTGGCAAACTAGAGTACTTGAGAAAATAAACTTAGATAAGCAATGATCTGGACACTAACTGTGGAAGTACCATAAAACTGAAAAATGCTGTGTTAAAATCTCTATTATAAAGCAGTTTCTAGTTACCTCAGACTCCTGGTTAATTGACTTCACATCACCAGTACATTCATCATCCGCAGTACTTTCAGATGTTGTTACTCCTTCTAAAGAAGCTGCTAATGCCTCTAAATCAGCCTGTAAAATATAAATTAGTTTAGCATTGTCTCTGGATTAGATATACAATCCATCCACTTTCAAATGTACAGTAATAAAACTTATAAACTGGTAAAAAGCAAGTACAATGTACAGTATATCAAATAACTATAGCTATAATAGCATTCATGTAGTCATATGCAAAGTGTATATCACCAAACTTACTAACCAGTGTTCTCAACAAGTGACCATGAATAAGTTTCCAAACTAACTTTAATTTTAACAAAGACCATCACACGCACTAGACATAGAAAGGGTTTATACAATGTATGCACAAAGTTTATTTACAAATACAGTACTCAACATATGGAGGGAAGATCACATTATGATTGTTTATGTAACTGGGCATCATGTGAAAAATGGACCAGCAGATGGTTTCAACCCATCTTAACATTGGTTAATAATAGTGAAAATGTAAGGGAAATAAATGGCAAAAGTATTGCTGTGCACAAAATATGAATGAAACAGCACCCTACAGTACATTATTTTTTCCAGTCGCAGTTCATGGTTCATGGTAATTAAAGTATTAATGCATTGCCAATGTTGTTATAAGTTATTATATATGTAACAAACTGTTAGAAAACTGTCCTGCAGACATGACTTCTAATTAATACCATACTAGAGATGCTTACAATTGAGAAACTAAACATTCTTGTGTGACTGCTAGTTACATTCAGAAATAAGCCATTACATACCTTTAAGAAAATTTCGGCAATCAAAAGCATAAAGAAATAGAATATACTTGAAAATATTAGTCAGTGTACATGCTCACAATGAAATTTGAAAATAGAAAAGTGTGTCACCGAGAAAAATTCGGCAAATAATTTTAAACATTATAGTAACAAAAGCTAATTTCATAAAGCAAAACTCAAATGGAAAAAAAGAGAGGAATGTCTCGCTCTTCTAGCAATTACGGATGCTATATTACACAAGGAACCCACCTCAACTGTAGCACCAGGCTCCTTGTCCAACCTTGGCTGCTTTTCTTGTTGTGGGGTAGTGGTGGTCGTTGTGGTATTTGAGGATGGTGGTGAGGAGGAAGAGGAGGCAAGGGTTATGTTAGGATTTTCAGTATCAGTAGCCATGGTAAGATTCACTTGGGACTGGTAAGTTCCATTATTCTCTTGAACTTTTGCTTTGACACATACATTGGTAGTTTGTCCCATGATATCAATATCCACTTCTATTTGAGGGATGGGTAATTCAATGGGCATTATAGGTGTGCGCCAATAATTGAATGTGTTGAATGCAGGGTTGTTATCAAGATGGACGTGAAGATGACCCTCTGTACCTGACACAGTAAGGGAGTTACTCTGAGACTGGACACCATCCACAGGACTTGGGAGTGTGTTTGGGGGTATGGCTGGTACAGTGGATTGCACATTTACTTCATGTTGACTTAAGGTTGACTGCTGGGGGAATGAAGGGGATGAAGACTTTGTGGAGAGAGATGTTGAGGTACTGGTTATTGCTTCTACCTCATTACTGGAGCTGTTTTCCTCTATGCTTGCAAACAGATATGCCCTTGCTCTTCTCTCTTCTGCACTTTCGCTATGGACAGGATCAGGATTTACACTGTCACTTGGCTCATTTAATTCTTCCACATCCATGGGCTCACTTTCTAGACAATCTATTCCTGACGTCCCACCTCCGTCTGCCTCACCTTTACCATAATCTTGCTGCTCTGGAGGAGGTAAGGAATCAGAGGAAGTTTTAGCCTTTTCTTTTTTATCCTCTTCACTTTCACTATCACCTGTTTCTTGTGTACTGCAATTTTTTTCCCTGTAAGAAAGAATAAGATACAAATGTAATTAATCTCTCTTCAGTAGCTAAAGTATGACTGACACAGGCGACTGTGCTGATTTTTTCAATGGAGCTGCCTGCTGTTAAGAAAACTGACTTAATGCTGGAGGTAACACCAACACTACAATCAGTGCTACAATCAACTTCAACTACTGAATCATGAACCACTTCACACACACACACAGCTTACCACTGTGTCATCCACCTCTATCTATCATACATTCCTCCTAGATGTTTGAGCCTCCCTTCATATGTAATCCATCTATCAAACGAATTCTAGGTCTTACTTCCTAACACTTACAAATTACACTTTTCCAACAATCTGTCATCCTCATCTGCTACAGCCAAACCATCTCAAAACACCTGTGATCCATCATTTAACCTTTTCTAACATTTTCACCCCTTACACATTATCTCCTCATTTCTCACTTTTTTCACTCTTCTTATGCCTCATATACTTTAAAGTATACTATTCAACCGGCTTATCTCAACAACCTTCAACCTTTTTCTTTATTCACATTAAAAATCCACATTTCACTTCCTGAAAGAGAATTAGCTCAACAATTCCCCTTCACACATGCAAACCTTGGCTTCCATACATTATTCAATTTTTGAAAACCCAGTAACCTCTCTCAGTGAGTGTATCCTCTTTGCATATCATCATTTTATTCGTCACCACCCTCTATGGCTCAATCTTACATTTACTCATTACTTTCTCAGCTTGACTATTGATATTTACTCATAACTTTCTCATCTTGACTATCAGCTATCAGTACTGTTACCAACTGAACACATCAACCATTCCACGTTCCATCACCTGCTTCTACTGTCCATTCTGTGACTTCTCTCACCTTGCTTGATTCATAAGGGTACTGAACAGCCATACAGAAATGGCAAAGCTTGACTCGTACCCACCTAACAAGTAACTCCTCTGTCTACATCTTTTAACATACTTCATTAAAACCATTCATAACCCTCAATAACTAATCTTCTAACCAGATATTCTCAACACCTTCCATAAACACTATCTATATATTCTACACTGCCTTTTCATTTTCAAACTGACCCACACACCATATTCCTTGCATAAAATCCCCTTGCTCTTTCCATATCAATACTTGTTACCTCATACTTTCTCAAAATCCTAGAACACAGTATCTCTTTCAAAAACCCATAAATCCGGGAGCCTTTTCCATTTTAACCTTGTTAATGTCTACAACTCTCACCTCCACACTCACAACCCATAACTGTATTCACTACTTTAGATTTATTCTGAGGATCATTTACTTAAAACCTTAAAATAGTTGTTTAGGATATAGCTATAATAAAATACTATGAGGTAAATGAAGATGAAAATATTCTGTTGTCTCTTAAATGCTCAACTACTATCAACTTCAACAACTAAACTTCAGTGAAAAAACGAAAAAATGTGCTTACATCAGAGCAGTCCTCAAACCTTGAACAAACATTTTTAAGCGGTAACATTAAATTTTATAATACAGCCTCCACTATACTCACGTAAACTAAGCCACCTTCGAAATAATCAAATCAACCCTTACAAAAAAAAAAAAAAAAAAATGATGGGAAGTTTGAAATTCTCCAAACATTGCACAAATTATTTTAACATCTTCAATTACACATAGAAGCTTGATATATTTACTATAAATGCTAAATTATTAATAATTTGTATGTAAATGAAACCCATTTGCAAACGAGAAAAGAAATAATAAGCTTAACAATATTATGTCACTTAATGGATAAACTTCAAATACTGGTATGCTATGTATCTCAATACGAATTTCAAAGGTTTAAAGAAAATAAAACTAGGCCGTGCTCAATAAAAATCGTATGGTAATATGAAACTAATTAAGGTAAATGTTTTGGTGAAAATTACCCATGAACGAAAATTAATAAATGCTAAGAAAAACGTACATGGTCATGGGACACAGAAGCATCATTAGCATAATACAATATGGTGGCCATATTCAGGAAAGATTGTACTCAAAAGCAGAAAACAAATTAGACAATATTATCAAGGATGAAATCTCCTAATACAAGGAAAATGAAAAAAAACATAATGCCGAATATGTTACATATATTCGTGGACACGGTTAGGGGAATATAAAATACGGGGCTGACGACCATCGGTAGATGAAGGCGGAGGGAATATTTGCATGTTTTTGTACAACTTCGTGGGCCATGACCCTGCACCCGTAACCCCTTCCAGCTGCTGCTACCAACAGCTGTGCAGCTGTCGTCCGACCATCACCACAACTAAAATTACCGCGCTCTCCGTGGAATTCTTCGACAACATGGGCAAGAGGAAACGGGAACTGATCCCCTCGAATATCTCGCATTTTCGGCAACAACGCTGCTGCGAATTCTTGTCATAAAACTCCGTCAGTTCCTGAATCTCCAATGAATGAACATCTTGAAGTTCTTCTCGTAGAGTAGAGACGAAGGCTTGGAGAATATGGAGACCAAATGGTATAGTAAACACGTGCCCATAGCATTCAACCCCACACCCCACCCCACCCCACCCCTTCTACCTCGATATCTGCCACAAACCCTCTATAAGTCACATCCGCTCGGAACAAACGCCGTACAAAAGAGCCCGAAAAACCCCTTCCCTCCTCTACACGCAGGGGTTACTTACCTTTCCAACTAATATGGAAAATATGACACAATTTTAGCAGCGCTCAATCTCAAATTATCAACACACAACAAGTAATAAAAAAAAACACTAAATACAGTTTTGGACATTTCAATACTGAATTACTTCCTTTCCAATCCTCTGCAAACATACAAGACGTGAAAGTATATTACATAAGAATAAGAATAAAATTAAGTAATTACTGTCACGTGAATATCGTACACACGCAACTTAGACCGCAATAATTAATAAAATACTTTTGTGTGTCTACTTATTAAGTCTTCACCATTTCCTTTGCACGTTAGGTTAACACAATGTTGGAATACGACGAAGTATATAAAAAACACCGTTCTAGTTTAAATATTACAATAATTTAGAAAAAACATTACTCTAGAAAATCACAACCGTTGCAGCGTTATTTTCTGGTCGATATATAAATCACAAATCAACTAAAACTGTTGAGAACAACACAAAAGAATAAGAAAAGAATAAACGAACTGCAAACACAAAGGTCCTAAAGAATACAGCCACGTGCTTATGAAGTTACGTGAAGCCTGCCATTTGGTTCAAAACACACGCTATATTTATCCATAAAAATAAAGACATACGGATAAACTTTAAAGATTAGGCAGGCAGGCAGCAGAAGCCATGGGCGCAAGCCAGCGAACAATGCAAAAGGAAATGAAATACTTAATGACCTTAAATAACATGCTATTTCCCTCCTGTGGCTCGGGTAAAACCAACAAATGGTTAACCCACGCTTTCCTGTGGGATATCTATCTAGCTGTTGACTTTTCCATTGGATATACCATTGTCCTCCTATCACACACCACGCTTTGTCCATCAGACTTAATCGTGGCAGCTTCTAACCGCAATAAGCAAACCAGCGCATACACCGATTTCCCGTGACCATACATCACCAACTTCATCGGTATGATGTACAAAACTTAGACCTGACGGATATAAAATTCGCCCATAAAATCGTCTGCTTAATCGGGAAAATATAATAGAAGAAATATGACACTTTCATGTCGTCTGAATATTAAGAACAACTCTACTAGTTTATAAAATAATAACTTGCATATAGGCGATTCAAACAGGCCCTTAGCGGCAATTTATCTGGAAGAATACGCATACATCGATTCGCATTTCCTCTACTAATAAATGAGGTGACAACGGAGCTATACGCGCAATTACATAATGCAGACAAGAAACTGAAATGACCACCCACAAAGTTCTCCATCTAGTACAAAAGTGTTACTTGTGATACATATGGAAGACGAGGAAAGAAGGCCCGTGCATAATCACCCATCGGAACAGACAGAGAAAAGGAAACGAACAGCTGTAATTATAACAGGAACTTCCTCCTCCCCTATCCCAACGCCATTCCAGCCTCTCTCTCTCTCTTTCTCTCTCTCATTGGAACAGCTGTTGGTGTTTTCAAATCCCTCTGTGTGAATCTGACTTTCCAGTTACCATTGAATTCTACTGAAAATCATGTAAATCATGTAAAGTCTAACTATTCCTTCGTTGTCAAGGGGCTGCAAAAAACACTCAATTATGCTGAATAGCAGAAGCGAAAAAATAAAATGTATTAGCACTGTCATTACGGTGAACGGCCAAAAAGGATAGTGTTCTTATCACTATACAAAATCAGAACACCAATTTTTCCTTACGCCTATCAATAATGCTTACCGTTATGTGTAACGTGTATTCAGCACCGAAACTACGGAATCGTCTAGTCTTTTACTTTGTCCCGTAAAACAGAAAATAATAAAGCATCTTTTATAGCACAAGATAAGCGTACTCAAGGACACGCTTGACTGTTCACTGTAGACGATGTTGAAAGTAACAAATCGGGAGAAAAATGAAATATAACCAGACAATTAATACATATGAACAGTTAAAATACGTCTTCAAGTAAAACGGAGATTAGGATAATTAACAAAACAACTGAAAACGATCTAGAATCAGAAAACTTGCACAGACTTCCTGATGCCAACTCCACTCCTCCCACCCAGCCTTCTCCTCCTCCTCCTCCTCCTCCTTTCCATCAGCCCCTCCCTTTCTATACCATTCCTTGGTTACCATGCCTAAGTGAATGGGGCCCCAAAAATAGACACCAACCACCACAACCACAATCACCTTCTCCTCCTCCTCCTCCCCCCCACGACATCAACATCAACCCCCTGCGACGACGATGGCTCCTCCTTCCTTCCTTCCCCCCTTCTTCTCGTGGTTTGTCTAATGCTGCTGCTGCTATACCGGCTCGTCGTCATCCGTCGCCCTGCTTCTTATTTTTATAATACCTTTACAGGTGTGAATTGTCAGGCGACGAAGAAATAGTAATGAAGACTAGCTTCTCGTTAGAATTTGCGATATTCGAGTCACTTCTAAACACCAATGCATTGCAGTGTCAAAAACTGACTACTTACTGAAGTTCCTGTAGCACACAGTGCCAATCATTGGTCATATTTACTGGAAAATGCTTCTTTCTTTCTTCTACGTCGTTCTAGAAATTACATAAAATACATTTCCACTGTTGTCGCTTAAAATAGAAACAACAACTTGCCAAACAGATTTTCACACGGCAGAATGCCCACATGAAAAAAAAAATCTTAGAAGAATCAAAGTAAATACCCCCAAAAACCAAATATATGCATATATAAACTCGAGAAAGGAACACTACGCAAGTTATGGCAAAGGGACATTAAAGTAAAATTAAAACCACTGTAAGCATTAATAATAATATCCATAATTCCGATCCCAAAGCCGCCAGCTAACATGTACTAAAACAGATATACTGTAAACAACGCAATTCCCCTCACCTACGCACCTAGCTAGAGATTAAGTAGTGCGTGTGTGTGTGTGTGCGCGTGTGTGGGTACGTGTGTAGTTTTACGCAGCATATACAGTAGTATGTTTATGTACAGAGTACACAGACTTTTCACTCTTGACGTATGCAGAGTATATTATCTTAGGCCCACAACCCACCTTTCCAATATGAACACAACCCCGACATCCTGTTCTTTCTTTCCTTCCCATGTGGGTGCTTATCTCACACCACCCGCCCCCAACCCCCTTCCACAATTTCTTTCACCCTCCCTTTCCTTTCCTGCCCTTCAAGTCGCCTCGTGGCCTTCCTAAAAGTAAACTTCCGGCGTAACCTATAGCATTAGCCTGAACCACACGCGCCCTCATGGAAAAACGTATTGGAGGGATCGAGGTAGGGTGGAAAAAAGGGCACAATGACACCTTAAACCAACTATATGGTCCCACGCACATGTACGTACGGGGCAAGTCAATGATGTACTGTCAGGAAAATATGGGGAAGGGGCTTTCACTGGGATACTAAACTTGTACACAAAACTTACATTATAATGAAACACTGAATACCACGCATCTTCTACCATCAGCACTACAATGTGGCCATCCTATATGCTACACTATATTCGCCAACGTTTTAAGATATCCCAGGACATGTTTTTTAACTGCCACGTCTAATAATCAAATCTGACACAAAGCCATACACTACGCAAACGCACTTTTCCGACGTTATGCATAAACTAATTATACATGTGCCGTACCTACTTATTAACCGTGGTGGTACTTAGTACGGCTCATTTAGTGCAAAAGACGTTGAAGATCAGTAGGTCGAGACGGCCGTCAGGCCTTCGGAAGATTACTTACAGAGGAGGGCAACACAACGTCCCGTGTAATCGCTTCCGTAAATAAAGTACCGCGGAACGAAAATGAGATATCTCCAAGTCTCTCTTCCCAGCATCTTCCTCCAACCTTACGGCGAAGGCAAAACAGCCCACTTAGGCCTAGCCAATAGTGCCATTACCCTGCCTCACATCTGCAAACTGTTAGCTTGCTTATTCTGAAGATGCGATCCCGAAGGGAAGGAACACCGCCCTAAATTTCAAGACGTATATCAAAATGAGCCTTACCGAAAATCACTTTAAAATACCACATCTTATTTCCAAACAAGGTAACATGCCCTTCAATACAAGTTAATAAATGTCTGTGTGCAGCATGCGTATGAGTGCGATATATATATATATATATATATATATATATATATATATATATATATATATATATATATATATATATATATATATATATAAAAAATGTGTGTGTAACAAGACGAATCAAGACAACCGACCCCTTAACTTGAGGTTAACTGTGGGTATGAAGACTGTTATGTATTGGTGCACATTGTCAAGATTCTGTACAATTACACGGGCCGCACGGAAGCGTACACACAACTGTCTAATTCCAGGATATTTTCAAGAAATTGCAACATATAATTTACCTCTCAGACTCAAAGCGTCTTATATTTATAGATATCGCCGAGTAATTCACTAATATAGCTAGAGGAGTTGAAACAAACATACATGGTTAGGCTACGCTCTAGTAAACACATCCACTCTCAATCTCACCTGTGGCATTAATCAATACGTATTTTAGGAGTTAACAGGACCAAATAAAAATTACGCTAACTAGGGTAGGATTTGCGATGCTAGTTTACTAACATCTGGCTTTATTATTTATCCCACATAAAAGACGCGCGCGCTTTCATTGACCCGGTCCATTCACGAAGCCATACAGAACACTTGTACAATACTCACTTTTGAAGGTAGGAGCTGGGGATCTGAGGCGTACCGATGACCAAGACGCCGTCCTCATTGTAGTGCAATCCTGTAACGGACGCATCTGCAAAAGTACTGATGAAAGGACCAAGGTTCTGAAACGCCGCTACACGCACCCACCTGAAGAGGAAAACATAACGCTCTTATTTGCAACGTCCAAATACACATTCGAGCGCGAGCTTACATGTCCTAATCTGAGCTGAATAATAATCATTACTGAAAACCACTATGAAAATTTACTACCGCACTGCAATCCGGAGGAACCATATTTCTTATTTATATAGCCAGTCTTAAGCGAGTCGAATAATAAATATACTTTAGTCGTGTGCTTGAGGTTACCTTATAGTCACAACCTTGTGTCTGTACGAGAGAGATAAATATCATTATGTTTACTAAGTAAGAGCAAGGATAACCCAGCCACTACAGAACTATCATGAAATTTTATCAGGAAATGTGCAAAGTTGCACGGAATGAATATAAACACTTTGTTTTAATTATGAAATCTAATCTTGGCTAGCAACACCACGAAAGTAGTAATTTAAACCAGAAGAAAAATAGATTATGCGCGTTACTTTCTTGTTAAAATTACGACAAGAATTTAATTTGTTCACTTGATATACAAAACTACTACGAGAATCTAATTTGTTCGACTTGTTCACTCGATGTGGAGGAAGCTTTTCATATGCCTTACGTCTACTGTTTGTTTATTGTACAATATCTAAATGGGGATTGAAAAAATCTATTTTCATTCACAGTAAGCATATATGTCTAAGAACCTAGCAGAGCTAAATAAGTGGTAAATTAATATTCAGCGGATCCTACAATCATTCGTCGATGGTAGCAAAGCAGGGAAAGACCCACAATCCTTTCTCCTTACCTGCTCTGGTCTGTGAGCAAAGAGACGAAAACTGGTGATAATTTGTTTTTTCTGGTCTCTAGCGAACATGCACAAGAGACGCCCATGAAGACTTCTGCACAAGCTTTGCGAACTCCCCACACGCCGTCCTCGCATAAGCACACGAATTTTGAAACCTGGAAAAAAATAGAAGAAAAGATCGTTGAAAATTAACATAATGCCCTTGTATATACTGTGGTCAGCTATGCTATGCCTTGTCTAATATGCAAGACAACAGAGAAATTTACTGCATTTCCTGAATGTTAAAAAAAAAAAAAAAAAAAAAAAAAAAAAAAAAAAAAAAAAACCTAAAAGCCACCCAACAGGTTCTTTCTCAAATGGGAAAATGAATGTCAAGGCTGCTGAATGGCAGGAAATACCATTCGACATGTGAGATTCATCGACATATGATATCATAATTATATGTCAGGAAAAGTAAATTGTGATTGTGCTTAATGGGAAAGGGAAGAGTATAGTAAATGTGAGGGGAAAAAATTAGAGGTGTCTTAAAGACACCTGAAATCAATTCACAGCTGCCAAAAATTATATGGCTTCTAAAATATATTTATGTATACATCTATAGCCCGACTTCCCTTATTTTAAAAATTCAGGGTTACCAGAACGCATAATAATCAAATAAACATGATGCACTATTTTTTCCTTGGAGCACACACACACACAGCAACTACACTACTGAAGCGAAACCCAAATCCAAATCTGAAGATTGATTAAGATTTATCTGGCGTTGCTAATGGTTGAAGTGGCCGTGATAGCACACATTAGAGTAATCTGAAAGACGATTGTGGCAATAAGAGCAAGGCCAAGCCGACCCAGTACCGCAACAGCTATGGATTATACATAAGAAAATACGAGTACAAATGAGGTACCTCGTTGATCCTGGACGTACTTTTGAGACCTTCACTGTTTCTAGTTTTGACTACCGACAAATTCTCGCTTAACAAAGTATTATATTGTGATTAGACAACTATTACTGCATCATTCTAACGGTCTCATATGGAACTTGCATTACTAATTTTCAGTATCCAAACGCGATCTTAATCTGTCAGGAATGAATGACTTAGCTACGCATGATTGTCTTGATATGCAATAACTTCTTAGCTATCAACCTCATGCTTTTGTCTTGATTATCTTTATTACTCTGTTTTCTATCTTCCATATGTAGCCATTCTAATGAAGCTTGTTTTATAGTCATGTTCCATAATAATGTGAGTATAAAATGTAATAATACCACTCAAATGTTTCTAGGCTAAAAATTATAGAAGTGTTTCGGTGCCTACTTAGTTACGCTCTTTGTAGAGATGTCAATATTAACTTTTCCAAATTTGTAAGCATTATCCTTCAGACTTGCAGCCAATAATAACCGGTATACAGGTCCCATATCAACCCAGTTTCAGATTTCTACCAACAGGGAACAGAGACTAACTGTTAAGTATAGTAAAGAGAAGCTGCTGGATATTATCGCCATTACCCTTTGTAATTACAGTACCCACCATTCCTATTAAAAGCAATCCGAATACCATTTCCAAACAAAGAAGATAGTGCACATAATCCCCAACCCACAACGAACCCTATTACAACGGGAGTTGTACGTTCGTGCGTATGCGCAGGCGCAAGAGGATACCACGGTAAGGTCTCTACTATGAATACGACAATCAACATAATTCAGGAACGGCGCTTAACAGTCATAATCGGTTTATAGTGGGATGAAATCTCTAGTGACGTCAGTTTTGCACAATACAAGCTTGCATCAACAATGCATTATTGTAAGATTCGCGCAATGGCTCCGCTCTTTTTAACAGAACTTTGTTTCTCTTCCTGCTTTCTCCACGCCAGACTATCACACCCTAAGAGGGGAGGGGAGGGGAGGGGAGTCCTGCACTTCCTTCGGGGTAAACCCCCTTCCATTTCCTTCCCGTTCTTTCTTCTTTCCTTCTCGCCTAGTCTAGACAAAACACTAGATTGTAACTTCTTGAAATGAAATTATATGGTTTGACCAAAGCATATCCACTGATCGACCGCTTCAATCGCATCACCTTCAATCTTCGCAATTCATTATTTCCCCTACGTCTATACAGGTGTGTATATCGCCTTTTCTGGGCGTTCTTCCCCATCTGTGTTCTCATCCTAACGCTGAATGCACTTTGGGCTGGTACCGACTTGGGGCGGGAATCTGCTTAAGTTCGCTATGTTTAGTTAGTTCAGGATAGGCTACGAAAACTAACATCAATGCCTAACCCGTCCCTACCCACGCCCACTCCCCCATAATGCAGTCGATTCCATCTTTCAGGGCCGCTTAACTTCATGCAAGACACCACCAAACAAAATCAACGCTGTCTCCTGTACCATATCAACAGGTTTATGGTTCTAAAGTTGAGTAATAGAGATTAGGATCCCGAGGTAGAGAGAGAGCGAGCGCTTAGGAATTAAGACTTGATCCCAAAGACTAAGTTTGTCCGCCTTTAGTTAAACACCTTAGGAGTTTAAAGCACTGCGTGTAAATTACGTTAAACAAGCATAATGCAGATTCATCCGCACCAGAGAGAGAGAGAGAGAGAGAGAGAGAGAGAGAGAGAGAGAGAGAGAGAGAGAGAGAGAGAGAGAGAGAGAGAGAATTTAAAAATTACTTTATTACTGGCTAATATAAGTATATGGAAAATTCTTGATGCTCGGTAATTTCAGCCTCAACAATATGTAAATGTACTCTACAATATGATACTCAATGAATTTATACTCTTGTCACTACTCCGTTTAACTTCTCATCGTCTTCAATAAAAATGCCTCCAAAGGTTCGTGGTCTTCAGTTTACTCTCTAATGCACTTTTCACATTCACACGCTCCTCTGCATTCAACCTTATGCTCATTCTTCTTCTACTACTACTACTACTACAAACACTGATGCATCTGTGGCCATTTTCAGCAACAGCTTTCTCTCACACTTCAGTACCTAATCACAAATTCCTGATCAACATTCGACCATTATTTACAAAATGAACATATCTCTACACGAATAATCCAATACTTATATTAATGTAACACTATTACCTCCTTTCAATACGCTGCCAAGAGGGTATTAATTTTAAAACACTGCGGTTTAAACTCTCTCTCTCTCTCTCTCTCTCTCTCTCTCTCTCTCTCTCTCTCTCTCTCTCTCTCTCAAAAAAAAAAAAAAAAAAAAAAAAAAAAAAACCACACACCTACCTATATTTTCCGTCTAATTCACGACGAAAGCTGATAAATACAAAATCTGAAATACCAGAGATGCCAACGCCGATTTTGAGGGTCATCCTCAATCTCTATTTCGAGATTCAAGAGTTTGAACACGTTGATTATTATGGTCTTTTAGTTGTTGACTAAATAAAAAATTTCAAAATAAGCATAAAGGGGATGTGTGTTAATTCAAATAAGATTACAATGAAGAAATAAATGTGCTCACAGGTTTAAACCACTGCTGATTATGCTTCTACCCTGTATTATTTCAAATGCCGGGAAAACTGTATTGTAAGTCTTTTGCTTCGAAAACAACACACGTAGCTCATTCTATAACAATACGAAGTGTGTGTGTGTGTGTGTGTGTGTGTGTGTGTGTGTGTGTGTGTGTGTGTGTGTGTGTGTGTGTGTGTGTGTGTGTGTGTGTGTGTGTGTGTGAGAGAGAGAGAGAGAGAGAGAGAGAGAGAGAGAGAGAGAGAGAGAGAGAGAGAGAGAGAGAGAGAGAGAAATTCACACTTCTCATACGACTTTATCAGCAATAATGGGACCCAGCAACAGGCACAGAAATACACCGCGCATGAATATTTACGTAACTAGTAACATATAATGCATTCACGATGAAAAAAAAATAAATAAATAAAAGCCGTGCACACACACAACGAGCCTCTCTCTCTCTCTCTCTCTCGTCTATGTGATAACAAACAGAGAACCTTCCCATATCAAGAAGTGCTACAACACTGGTGTTACTCTGAACCTCCAGGGGTGGATTATTGCGACCTCTCATTGTACTGCGGCTTTAATCCCCCGCCCCCCACAACCCCTCTCCTCCTCCTCCTTCGGTAAATGAGGAATCCGGCAGGAAGCAACGACAATTAGGTAAACAGAACAAAATAAATTCAGTGTCACAACGCCAGTATGGTCGTGTTTTCTTATGGCCAACGCCAGGTTGTTTGAAATTCGCATAAAATACACGGAAGACTCATTTCCAAAATCTGGTCAAGATTAAAACTCCCAATATTCCACTTATACGGACAACTTAAGTCCTTTTAATTTTTTCAAGAAATGTAACTCACAGATCACTTTTGCCTTTACATGCCGTTCGAGATTCGCGAGGGTAAGAGCAGACAAAATAAACAATAGCTACAAGTATCTCAATAATAATCGCTTGCAATCTGCTGCATTGAAGGAGTTCTTGCCTAATAAGAACTTATCTCTGAGATGTTTAAATTCAACAGAACATCGACAGAACTCGCCAAAGAAAGATTATTTACATTAAACCTGCCTAACTTTGGTTCTTTTAAAAAGACAGATTTAAAATTCACTGTGACGAAACATATAACCACCTGCGAGAGAGAGAGAGAAAGAGAGAGAGAGAGAGAGAGAGAGAGAGAGAGAGAGAGAGAGAGAGAGAGAGAGAGAGAGAGAGAATTTACTGTTAATATCAATAAATGTCTCATGGCAGGGTGCGATGCAACCCGTATGCACGAACACAATAGGGAAATAGAGTCAAGCGCTTACCGGGATCAATATCAGAGAAAAAGTCACATACTCTTATGAGCACACATTACTATTCATCAGAGAGAGAGAGAGAGAGAGAGAGAGAGAGAGAGAGAGAGAGAGAGAGAGAGAGAGTGCTCGTACAACCTCACCCCCTTTTCCCTCCACCCGAGAACAGAGGGGCGAAGGGAGGAGGGAGTGGGGGGAGACGACGTAGCTTTGATGCAACTACAGCTTTCGCCTCCCCCCCGCCCCCGTCTCTCTCTCTCTCTCTTTCTCTCTCTCTCCCTACTTCACTCTACCTGTTTGGACATACACGAGACACGTAGAGAGAGAGGAAAATGAAAGCAATCTAAAAGACGAAATATAGATCGAAACAGAGAGAATGACTCCAAAATTAAGAAAAAGAATGGAATTAATGAAGGAACAATAGCAGCAGCGCGCGTTTTATTCTAAAAACTGTCTTTGGAGCGATCATAGGTGGTAGTAGTAGTAGTAGAAGAAGAATGCACCGTAGTGAGGACGCAGGAAAGCGTAAATTAATGGTAAGAAGTGGAAGCAGCAAAAGAGAGGAGAGCATAATGGAGGTAAGGAGTAGTAGAGGCAGATGAGGGAGAACTCACGGCGGGGGGAGAGAAAGAGGGGAACTAACGAGAGAGAGAGAGAGAGAGAGAGAGAGAGAGACGTATGATGGATCAATACAGCTACTTGAGTGTACCACCACACACATGCGCCCAATATACATACATACACACACACACACCCGAAGACTCCCTCTCTCGCCACCCCAAGTCCCTCCCCCCCACTCCCCTCTCCTCGTCGGTGGCCCCCCTAAGTCATCACTCCCCTTCTAATAGAACCCCTTGGGCTCCCTCCTCCTTTCTCCCCTTTTTCCTCCTGCTTTTCTCCCTTTCCCCTCCAGCGCCCTACGTCGTAGTAATCCACGACTCACTCCAACACCATCCCCTCCTCCTCCTCCTCCTCCTCCACTCCGTCCATTGTTCTCTCTCAGTTCTCTACCACAACTCTCCTCCATCCCTTTGCACACGACGTACTACCACCACCCTTTCTCCGAAACGCATCTATTAAAGAAAAGTCCCGTTCTTTCGTTCACTTCATTCATCATGGAAGCCATCATGCTCAAAAATCCACCTTACGAGAGAGAGAGAGAGAGAGAGAGAGAGAGAGAGAGAGAGAGAACGCATATGCGTTGACATGCGCCACAGGAAAAGTACCAAGAGAACGCATTCAATGTCAAGGTTGACAACGATTGGTTGGGTCACAACCAAAACACTACTGGCCTTAACACTGAGAAAACATTTCCCCTCGTCTCTGCTCTCGCTCCTACTACTACTACAACTCCTCCTCCTACTACTATTACCAACATCACTATTACTATGACTACAACTACTATTACTACTACTCCTACTACTAGTCCCTTCAACCAAAACACTCCCTCTCTCGCAACAGACTTCCCGCTGCAAAATCAAAACAACGCAAGGCCACACTACCTCCTGCTTTACTTAGCAACGGGGCAGCCGATCTGAAAGAACTTGATGCGGAACATTACATCAATTATTATGAGAGAGAGAGAGAGAGAGAGAGAGAGAGAGAGAGAGAGAGAGAGAGAGAGAGAGAGAGAGAGAGAGAGAGAGACTCCCAGCGATGACATACTGCCAGGAACCGTACATGCATTGAGAAATTAAACTGAGTGGGATATATTAAATGGTATGTAATCTCAACTACAGTTCAACTTCAACTAACATAAAAGATGGAAATAAATTAGGGCACACGTACTTTTTCTTGAACCTTAAAATACCCAACATATGCAAATCAATAACGTGCGTCCTTTTCCCCCCCAACCTATCTTTGTTGCCAAAGTGCAAAGTTATCTTACAATGAACGCTAGCTTTCAATTTAACGACAATAATATATACCATTGTATAAGCTACTGGTATTTTTCTTTTTAAACTGACTATTCAACACCTATCAAGGTTCTCTATCCCTTCCCGACTACATATTATGCAAATAAGTAAAACTGTAACTTACGAATCTCTCTGTTAGGTAAACAGTATCAACCATCTACGATTACTGGCTGGACGTCTGCATACTATGCAGATATGAATACGGTAGGTAAATGAAGTAGGATAAGCACTACTCACACGAACACTACAACGCAACTTAAGCCGAAGCACAGGTTACCCAGTGCTTTATATTAAATACAACTTGAGCGTTGTCAGTTAGAATGCGTGTGTAAGGTGCATAACGTCAAGATGTGTATTTCACGCTCTCAGTCTGTAAGGCTGACTTCCAAAGCTTAACATAAGCAACGTAATGCTACGGCGTCTTTACTTGAACAATCACATCCACCCTATATTTACGTTCTACTGCCACGTAACCTAATTCCTAATGAGACAATTGACAGGACGAGCGTCCATGTGGGCGAAATGGGAAATAACGCGTACAGAATGTGGAACTGAGGTACAATTCTCGCTCCGTTCAATCACGCATTAAGAGTTCTGCTATGTTGAATTTTACTGGGAATTTCACGGCATTTCTCGGTACCTTTCCTGAGAATGTACGCACCTTGAAATAATGACCAAACTCGTCATGGATTTTTAAAGTCTAAGAAGACATCAGGGAGGAGAGTTTTGGGGAAAAAATGGAGCCCGCAAATGCAATAGTACCGAGGACGAGCATAGTGAGGGCCCGCAAAATACAATGATTAAGAATGACAAGAGACCATTACTCAAGAAACGCGGGGACTTGAATTATTTAGGGACGGGGCAGTGCTTCGGGTGTAAGAATCAGGCAAGGCTGGAAAGAAAGGGGGATTTTACTTCAATAGTTTTTTCTTGCATCAACGAAAAAGTAGCCTTGGAAGAGAGAGAGAGAGAGAGAGAGAGAGAGAGAGAGAGAGAGAGAGAGAGAGAGAGAGAGAGAGAAATTTTTACCTCTATACTCTTTCCTGCAACGCAGAAAAAGTGGCCTTGGAAAAACGAGAGAGAGAGAGAGAGAGAGAGAGAGAGAGAGAGAGAGAGAGAGAGAGAGAGAGAGAGAGAGAGAGAGAGAGGGGGCGCTGAGTTCAGGATCAATGTAATGAATCTAATTATTTACTAGGTCTGTGGAAACTAAAGTGAAAACTTAAGAAGACAGAATCCAATTCAAAATGTCTACATCCTCAGGCAACTGAAAATGAATAACCCTTATTACGTGGACGAAAATGAACTACTGGTCGACTTAATACAGGCGAAATTCTCAAGTCTAAAATAACTACACGCCATTACTGGTTAAAATACGGTTTGAATACAGGCGAAAAGTGTGGGATCTTAATTAAGGAGCTCCATTAGCAATTCCTTAGAACGTGACAATATAGCGAAAACGGACCTTTGCAGTAATGGGTCTTGACCGATTTTTAAGATCGTGATAAACACCAAAACCCAAAAAGCCTGACCCTATTTGAAATTCGACCTCATCGTGTACCCCTTGTTCTTCAGGACCATCACTACGGAGACAGTTAATATCTCATGATTGGCTTAACCCGAAAAGGGTGAGGATTACCTCGCCGAGGCCCTCCCATTTTGACGATATACATTTGACAAAAAAGTAGATACGCACGAACCTCAAGGGATCCAGCAATAGTCGTCCAACAACTTGGTACTTAATTTACGTTTTAGGGAGCGCGCCAATGTCTCTGCTCATCCGGTTTGAGGTTCGAACATGGATCACCTAGTTATGAGCTAGCCGAACTAGAGAGAGAGAGAGAGAGAGAGAGAGAGAGAGAGAGAGAGAGAGAGAGAGAGAGAGAGAGAGAGAGAGAATGCTAGTAGTCGTTGCAAGGGGCCTTATCTCGAACTTGTTTTCGATTATCATCATCGTGCTACACAACTTGCAAAGTGACAAAATGCATAACAGCAGCAAATCTGCAATAATGACAACTTTCTTGAAGAAAAAAAAAATATACAGTAAATAAAATCCGAGGGATATGGAACAAATTGGAGAGACGTCCAACTTTATGACATCCCCAAGCAAACAGCAGGATGACCCACAGAGCCAAAGTGCCAGCTTGAAAGTCGAGGGAGGTCACCTGAAAGCTGGATGTTAAACCGTCCTTAACAAAACAATATCAACGCAATGATGCTTTACCTTTAAACTGACAACATGCTTCGTCACAGCTTTCATAAAGGTTGTCGGAGGGCACCAACAAATCAGCCTGTCACAGCCTCATCGAGAGAGACTTTATAAGGAAAAGGATCTGTCGTCGTTCCACGGTACTAAGACGATTCCGAGAGCTGCGGTAGCCTGAAGAAGGTCCAAAGAACATTATCTACTTACTAGCCTTCAGACCCTTTTCCTTGGCGTCGCCGAGATGCTTTTGTATCCATGGACCGATTCACTTATTTCGTCGCTTGCAGTCCCTTAACTTACACTACCATATGCATCGGGGGGAATTTTCGGTGTCTCTTCTCTTGTAGTCGTTGGCACAAGACAGCGCAGAGAGGCGATTCTGTGTGGGCATCGCATAGGTACCTCAAAAAACAAGCACCGAAATCATGGCACAAACTAGGTTGGAACGGAACGTATTCCAAAAGTGAATCGACGACGGGAAGGAATAAGAGCAGCCTAAATCGCGTATGTCCGACTTTACCTTAAAGTTGAAGGTTGGACCTCTCTCTCTCTCTCTCTCTCTCTCTCTCTCTCTCTCTCTCTCTCTCTCTCTCTCTCTCTCTCTCTCTCTCTCTCAAACACAAACATAATTTCGCATCTTTCCATTTTCGAAGGCGGTAACAGGCAACGGCACACTTGCGAATGCACGAGACTCTTGCAAGGAAACATACACAAGCGCCGGATGCGCCATCAGTACTAAGAAATATAAACAAAATGTTTCAATAAAAGCCGAAAAAAGCCGGAGTGGTAATAATATGAGAGAGAGAGAGAGAGAGAGAGAGAGAGAGAGAGAGAGAGAGAGAGAGAGAGAGAGAGAGACTCGGAATTGTCCCTCACCTGAGCATATTCTACAGGCCAGCCTTCACCTAATCTATTCCACATCATTTCATCGGCGCCTTCTACAGATTGACGTGGAAAGAATCCCCACACACACACACACATTAGAACACAACCTCTTTAAAAAGTTTGTTGTAAGTTAATAAGAAGCGCAACGTTCGCTAACTGGAGAAAACGCCAAGATTCGATCGAGTCGTCAGAGCGTTGTTTTCTTTCCAAGTCGTATTTTATTTCTGATAGCTGTTGGCTCGGCTGCCCGATTCAAGACGTAGTGTATATGCTTGGCGCGTGTACACTACGAGAGAGAGAGAGAGAGAGAGAGAGAGAGAGAGAGAGAGAGAGAGAGAGAGAGAGAGAGAGAGAGAGAATAGGCAGCAGGGAGAGGGTGTTTGCGAGGCAAGGAGACTTGTGTTTGTGGATGGGTTGTATATATGTGTGTATGTGTGTGCGTGTAAGGGTGGTGGTGGTGGTGTGTATGTGAGTGCACGACTCTGCGTGTGTGTGTGTGTGTGTGTGTGTGTGTGCGCCTGTGTGGTTGGTGTTGCCTTAAAGGTGCCCTGTCCTACTACTGCGGCTCCCACTTTGATCCCACGCGAAAACCATGCCGCCGCCGCCACCGCTTCTGCTCGTAGCGGCTCTTGGCTCTTTCCTCCACTACTACTTGACAAAACTCATCCGAGCATCCATACCTCTCTCTCTCTCTCTCTCTCTCTCTCTCTCTCTCTCTCTCTTCTGTGGCTCTGACTTTCCCACTCATTAAAAGGTTTCCTCTGCTGCGTTTTCATTCCCCCTTCTACGCACTTACTATTACAACCAGGACAAGAGCAACGCCTACTTTTACTATTACTACTACTACTATTACTACAAATATGAGTACTACTACCACCACCACCACAACCACCAGTACTTGTCCTTCTACAAGGAGAGCGATGCCCAAGTTGCCTTTTATACTGATACACCTTTTTGTTTCCCCTAATCTTGGGCATTGGTGACGACAGGGCCACGTTTTCTGTCGATTTACAAGTAAATAATCGATTTTGTTGGCAAGAAGCGCATAACAAACACAGCGTGGCCCGCTGACCTTGCACACCGCCATCTCTGTTGGTGGCTCTTCTACAGCCAAAACTACTTTTTGGTCAGCAAATATTTTCTTCTCAAACGTTTCGTTAGAAGATGACGTTCTCTCCGCCGTCAAGCTCTCGTCAGAACACAAACTGCACGTTTCAAGATTTTTTCACCCCGTATCTTTTATTCATGAAGATAACTCCCTGTCAGATGTGGAAAATGGATCGTAGGGAGTGTATTTTATGGCAATGTGGCAAAACCCCCACCCGGGTAGAACGGAGGGGGTGGTGCAATTAGATATTCGAATCCTAAAGGCATCCTTCAAATATTCCTCAAATCTCATTAAATGTAGCTGTATTATGGCAACAGAGAAACTCACGAATTTACATAATGGTGCGTTTACTGATGACCTCTGAAACGCGACTCAGGTTATTCTAACAGTAAACATACATATAACGATGATAATGATATGAAGAAGAGAGAGAGAGAGAGAGAGAGAGAGAGAGAGAGAGAGAGAGAGAGAGAGAGAGAGAGAGATGAACACGACACACCCTTCTTCCTCGTTCTGGCAACGCCACCTTCGTAGAGAAGACCAACACACACAGAGAGAGAGAGAGAGAGAGAGAGAGAGAGAGAGAGAGAGAGAGAGAGAGAGAGAGAGAGAAGCAAGCAAACTTCTTCAGCAGTTGTAGTTTTGTATTTTACTTATAACCTCCTTTAGTATCATATTTCCTCAACATATGAACAAAAAACTGCCAAGCTACGTGGAGAAGAGTATAACCTTCGTTATGAAAGAGCTTCACACCAGATGACTCTGCAATCCGAGGTGCTCGTATTGTTTTGTTTACTTCTGATACGATCGAAATACCATATAGTACCGTAATTTTTTTTTTTACCGCTGATGAAATGACGCAACTGTGTAACTATCATTAGGGAATACTTATTACCATTAAGCAATCATCTTCTGAACACTCGAAAATTTTGAAGAATTCTCGTTTTTGCTGTCAATATGTTCAAGCTAGACATTACATTGTAACCAAAGATATAATTTTTTGGTTCAATTAATTTAACCATATCTCCCACAAATTCCTGATGCATATATTCGCAAAATTAAGATGGAATCGTTTACCATTATACCCCAGTCAACTGCGATCTGAAGTACTCTATGAATTTATGATTTCTGTTCTATGATTCGTATGTATGTATTTTTAAATTGGTCTTAAAGAGGTTACACATTTTTTCTCGCTTAAATTGGTCTTAAAGAGGTTACACATTTTTTCTCGCTACAGGCCTTAACATAATTCTCATCCTAAAAAAGGATTGCTAATTATTTCTGGAGAGAGAGAGAGAGAGAGAGAGAGAGAGAGAGAGAGAGAGAGAGAGAGAGAGAGAGAGAATTCATCCTACAGCCGCGCTGCTGCGAAAAAAAAAAAAAAAAAAAAAAACTACTGAAGCAACTTACCAGCACTTCTTCGGTAGGCTGCGAGCCAACGACGCTGCAGAAGTCGCCGAAGTTGGAGGCGCAGACCTTGCGCACCTGGAACAGGGCGTCCGAACAGAGGCGAGTGAAGCGCTCCAGGAACAGCCTCTCCGTCATCTCCTTCCCGATCAACGGCGCCATCTTGGCCATTAGCTATTTTCGGCGAAGGTGAGCACACGGAGCACCGGCACCGGCAGCAACACCAGCAGGAAGAGGAGCGGAAGGAGGAGGGTGGGGCCAAAAAAAAAAGGAGAGAGAAAAAAGAAAACAAAATCAAATAAACGCTTTCTTCTATTTTCAGGGGGAAAGACAAGGATGGTTGTGGTAAAAAGAAGATATGTTTTTCACGTACCTTTCTTTAACAGTCATAAAATATGTCGTGCATACTGTATTTACAATTCACAAACCCGGAAATGCACTTAAAGGTAGATGCTCTGTTGTCAACATATAAAGCTCTTTATTATGTTTATTACCTTATTTATAAATGAATTAAATGAAAACTCAGAGAACTTAATTATCAGAACAAAACTTATTACAATCGAAGGGTAAGATTCACCATATACTGACAATAAACCCGTTGACATCTGAAGCTTATTTATTTAAATGGGGATAATAACGCTAATACATATTACTATTAAATTCCTTATACTAATACAGTACAACATCACGAACCACATTAAAAAGAATCTTTGTAAAATACACCAGAAAAAACTAACCAAATGCTTATATATTCAATATAAAAATATGCTGAGATATCCCATTCACAACATCAACATAAATATGGTGTTCTTAATGATGCTAAAACAATGTATAATTTCTCCAGAAACATGAGCCAAACCTGACAGAACATAATAATAATACCCCAACATAAAAAAATTATGACAGTATATACACAGGATAGATAAAAAAAAAATTTGCATTATACCATTATAAAGGGGTAAGAAACCAAGGTGATCAATCAACGCACCTCCGCAAAATCATGAGTACACGGAGAAGGCAACTTGGGCTGATCGTGGACATAGGAATCGGTGCTTTTCTCCATGTAAACAAACACAAACAGACGCGGACTTCAGAAGGCCCAGACAGTGTCCGAAGAGAGAAGCTGCGTCGTCGCTCATCAAAGCTGGCTGTGATATGATTTAATGCAATCCACACATCACATCCACTCTGATAAGCGACGCCACACCAAAGTAGCTGTTGGCTGCTGGGCTTTCTACCACGAAGGTCATCCACAGTAATATTAGGGGGTGCTCGGGGTAACATTTATAAAAGATTGAAACTTAATTACTCTCACGTGCGAGTGATAAAAGTACCAGTATATATCAAAGTTTATATAAAAATATACATTTTCGTATAATCATACGGGTCATTTTTCGGCACCGCTATTTAGACCACCATCTGCTCACTTGGCCGACGGGAGGGAAAAAAGGGGGACCGCTTCATACACACGAAGAAAATATCAATACCAAAGTCAAGTGGCTACGACGGTAGAGACGCAACAGCTACTGTGCTCCCGTTGGATAGGGTGATGTGGGGGAGATACAGGCTGGGAACTAACTGTAAGGCCTGTCGACAGAGCTAAAGCGATAAACACGTGATCACAGTTGAAAATCTGCACATGAATGAGACCACGTTAACAAAATTACGTACGAAAACTACAGCAGTTCATTGTATATCTGTACATTAATGTGACTAGGTGTTGCCGATTTTTAAGAAGATATCAATCACGTGAGCTATTAATACCTGCAAAAAAAAAAGGTGCAGATCTTACATAAATCCATAAAATGATGTTAGCAGAAGATAACTGTACAAACACTGAGACCCTCGCAAACAAACACACACACACACGACCATCATAAATTCGTAGGAAGATTTCTGTGCACAATGAGGAATTACCTTGCCACTTTTCCTATGATGACAGTGAGAATTCGATAACTACCAAGGAGCATGTGTCCTGAAGTATGTAAATTTTGAGTAGATTAAGAGCTTTTTTTTTTCTTTGAAATCTGTAAAACTGTGCGTGGAACATCTGAAGAAGCCTATCCTATGTAGTCAAATGATGACTTTATCCCTAAATCATCTACACATGGTTTGGGCAAACAGAATGCTGGGATCCAGCAACTAAAGAAAATGCTGCTTTGCGCTAAAATTTCAACTTTGCAATAATATGACTTGAAACTTGTTTCGGTAGGTTGAAGAAGACGAAAAAAAAAAAAAAATCAAATCTACCATTCACTTCATCCTCACATCAAAAATGGGAGTACTGCTGCCAGAACAGACCATTTTGTACTCAAATCATTAACCTCCCACTCAATACTATTGGATTTCTGTGTATGCTACGCATAAATAAAAACAACAAGCACTGAGCAAGTCTCCCAAACATCTGGCACGACTTGGGAGCTTTTCAATATCGTAAAAAGTGACAACAACAAAGCACTATTCTCCGGCACACCTGATTAACATCTACTTATGAAGAAAGTCCATTCATTTGATGAATGCGCCAGTGTGTGTAAGCATCATCAAATGAGTTTATTGTGATCCTATTTATTCAATGCTGGGTAGCAAGACAATCTGCAAAGGAAATGGGGCGTTCTACCCGTGCTCAATGAATTGCAAGTGGCAGCAGAATAAAAACAAACGTATCACAATAAGCAATGCAAGCAATCTCTTTATAATAAACTCATTACGACGACGGCATAGTATCCAATAGTTGCTTTTCATTTTAAAGAAACCAATACTCATTAAGATCACAGGCCAATTTAATAAAACATTAATAGAACAGCAGTGTATAAAATTCACCTATCAGGTTAATTAGTTGTCAAATAAAAGACCTAAAAAGAAAAGGCTGCAATAAATTACGCTTTGATGTAATGCTGCCGAAGACAGCAGCTATGATAGTGGCAGCAGTTCTGACAACCGGTACTACGTATTTCTCGCTGCCCAATGAGTGAATCGCACTTGTTTGGAAACCTAAGTCGTAATAACAGTACAAGTCGTATTAATAGTAGTACACCGCCGGAGTCGGCGTAAGGGAGGTAGGTAGGTAGGCTGCAGGGGCGGTGGCGTGCCGGGTCCTCGCTCATCAAAGCTGGCTGTGATATGATTGTCAGGTAAAAAACACATACAACAACCACTTTGTGAGACAGGAATCGCACTCTCTCTTTCTCTCTCTCTCTCCTCTCTCTGTCTCTCTTCCTCTCTCCATCTCTTTTCGTCAGTATCAAGCTCTCTTCGCTCTCTAGGTGTCGCGGACTCGGGCACAGGAGAGGAGACAAACCAACGTCTCCTATAACCCTACTTCTGTTTTATTCTACCTCTTCCCCCCTACATATACACAAGACAACTGCCAATGAAATGGACAGGTTTACGTCTTATAAAGTGACAAAATGTAAAAAGACAAATTTAAATTGAACTTACAATTACATTAATTTTCATAAGCATAAATTTATTACAATCCTCGATACACCGTCGCACATCAATTACCCTTACTTGAAAAAAACCATGCAAATTATTCACATACCTACAACTCATTTGCAATCATGTGTGGCTCATAAAATTTTGAGCATGTATCCCTATAATTACTTAACACAATAAAAAATAAAGGAAAACGGTTATATTTGGAAATGGGTGGAAAATCAGAGTACGAATGAGCACATGAAACGTTCTCCTCCGACTGACTAGAGATATAATACTTCTGTAAACATACATACTGAACAACTTTCTAAATCAACAAACACTGTATGGTGTCAGGGCAGAGAGACAGAGAGAGAGAGATAGAGAGAGAGGCTGGTACCCACAGAGAGCACAAGGAGAAAGAAATATTTCTGACCCAATGACCCTTTAAGCAACAGAACCTCTCTCTCTCTCTTTTGCCCCCTCCCCTCAAAGAGCAGGTCGTTCTGAAACACCCCCTCCTCCACCTCACCTCTTCCGCCTTTCCCATTTCCACTTGTTGACTTGCTTGACATCATCTTAAAAGTCATCCACGAGGCTGTCTCCCCCTCCCCCACACCCCATGCCATCCTCCACTCTCTCTCTCTCTCTCAAACGCAGACCAAGTAATCATCGAAACTCGTCAAGTAGGCTGTGATATGGTATATCACTGCACACCACAGCTAACTTAACGGATCCGACGACCACACGCATCGACCTGAAGAAGCCATCTTGAAAAAACACTAACATACAATGCAAATCACACTCAATGCAAACACCTTCATTATAGAAATTACACAGAAAAAACGCTGGTTCTGGAGCATGGTAACCCAACATTAACCTTCTCCTTCTCCACCTCCTCCTCATTGTTGTTGGTGTTGGTGGTGGTGGTGGTGGTGATGGTGGCGGCGACGATGGGCAACGTTCACGGTGTTGGTGTTGGAGGAGGAGGAGGTGGTGGCGGTGGTGGTGGTGGTAGTGGTGGTGGATGGTCGAAGTGGAGGAGGGCGGGAGCTCATCAAAGGTGGCTGTGATACGATGTCCAATATCCCCGCGTCACACCCACTTTGACGGCCGCCGCAAGAACCCTCCTTTTATTTTTTTTATGAAATGTTTCGCTTTCCTCTTCTTTTAATTCTCTTGCGTGTCTTCTTTTAGCTTCGCCTTCTCCTGTTCCCTATGTTTACCAGGTCGTCAGGACACACACACACACACACAAAACTTACTTCCCAAGGTCGTTGAATTCTGCGAGAATTTTCCGGTCCCGTGACCGACAGCACATGATAGTATGTGCTAAAAATGGAGCGGCCAGTGTAAACATTACAACCACAACTCGGCCGACCTTATTTAAGAATGGCTGGATGTCACAACATCATGTATTGACACAGGGATACCCTTACACTAAAATATTACATGATATAACTCAGCACAACAAAAACAATACATAATAAAATTCAATTCTAATGATTAACATACCAATGAATACTTCCTTCTCTCTCTCTCTTTGTCTCGTTAAGAATTATGATGTAATGAAATTATTAATTTAAGAACATACAGTAGGTGGATGATACTGGAAAAGAATAGGGGTGATGTCTTGATACCAACTGGACAAAGTAAATAAACGCAGGTCAAAGGCTTCATACCACTGGTATACTGTACACCATAGCAGACCAGATCATAATTAACTTCTGACTTCAAATTCTCTCTCTCTCTCTCTCTCTCTCTCACACACACACACACACACACACACACACACACACACACACACACACACACACACACACACACACACACACACACACACACACTATACATTAATCTGCTTATGGAATGCCTGAAAATGCCGAGACGAAATCTTCAACGACGTGGCCAAAATAGCCGAAAGAAAAAAAAACCCGCTATCATTTATCTCAGCACTATTCATTATCGTTATTAGCACAGCTGATATTCGGGCTGCTATCATCGCAACCATTATTACCTCCATCAGGAGGGCGCATGTTTTCATCGCGGTCCGGTTGTTTATACGTTGAGTAGGATTTCGCAAAACGCAATGACCATTTTGTTTGCGTGTCTGTTTCTTGTGTGGGTGTGATAAAACTTATGAGGATCAACAAGCAATCCATTAGGCTCCTGGCAAGAGGGCAGGTAGGGGTCAAGGGTCAGGGGTCAAGAATCAAACAACAATCCTAAAGGCCTGGTCTTTGGCCCACTGCCGGACTTTCAGAATTTCGCAACAATCTAAGTTCTTCACATGATTTTTTCTTTTTTTATTTTTACATTATGCAACCAGTGATTCGCTCTAAATTGGTTTTTAATGCTCCTAAAAATGTCTCTCGCATAATGATTATTCACCTAACATGACATATATCAATTGGTTTATTGACCTCCCTTTCTCAGGGTCACATATTGCCATCCTCTTCCCAAAACAAGTTGCATAACCTCCTCTCCTCGGATTATTTACTGACCTCTCTCTCTCTCTCTCCGACCCAGCCCTCCGGATCAGTTTACTTCCCTTGCTCCAGATCAATAATTGACCTCACTTGTTCAGAAGCATTTACTGACCTACCAGTTTCTTGTGCAGTTGGCTTCACGAAGTTCGGTACACAGCAAGGCGATGTTATTGAAAAGCTTTGTTACTAAATTAACAGTACCATGTTCAACCAATCGGCGGCGGCGCCACTTACTTGGCAGAAGGTACAGATAATCAAACCTTCGACTTTTCTCAAAGTTCGAACTCAACCTAACTTTACTTTTCCTTTACTGATTACATGCCCGTCACTACTCAAACACGCGAGTTATTTCAATGTTAACGAAAATGTTCTCCGACATTCAAAAAGAATAAAGAGAGATGGTGGTGCACATTAAGTTTTGAAATGATCTAATCTTGAGTGTCTTTGTTAATGGTAATAATGGAAACTGTGACAAAAAAATTTTTTTCAATTTCACTCCAACGACTATTCCTAAGCTGTTCACAGTGTACAGGACAATCCTGGACTCAATTCAATCTTCAGCTTTTGAAATGGGCGAATTGTTATTTTGGGATATTCAACTCTCTAACGACACTACATACTCCGGAAAGGATTATACAGACTCGCTACGTAATCTACCTGCTGAATTTACATACCATACCTAAGGACACCTCCGAATCCCCACTCAAGAAGCTCCTGGGTAAGCGTATAATCCCCCTAACCTAAAAGCCCTCATAATGTACTTTCAGTGAAAATTATATTCCAGGAAACACCTCGCTCCCAGTGCTAATTTCATAGTTATTAAAAATTTCATTATGGAGACCAGTGCCAGCAGAGGCACCAGGCTACTACAAAAGTTATCCAGTACCAAAATTTATAATATGCCAATCGTCTAAACAATTTTCAGGAAGGACCACCTTTTCCTATGAATAGCTTCTAGTGTCCCTAAAATAGAAAAAAGAACACTAAGAGTCTCCCGGAGGCCATACTAGCATCAACGGGTCTATCTGCTTGAATTATAAGACATGCCTCTTAAAGAATTTTAGCTTTCAGCAAACCCATCGCCCCTAAAAATACAGAAAGGGCAGGGATCAAAAATTTAGTGACAATGCTCCACAGAAATGGTGAACAAGTGACCCTTTTCACGTAATATTTATCATTGGAGGCCTCGAGCTGTATAGCAATTTTTTTTATTAATAAGCAATAAACAAGCCTTTATTAAATCATTTTCTACTGATGTTTATCTCGATCTGGCAGATATTGGAAAAAGGCAAACAATTACAAGACGACGCATAATTAAATACGTAGCACACTAGCCAAAATATTGAAGGGAGCCATGAAATCGGGGACCGTTAGTAGCAATTACTGGAATAACATGGACCTATAAATAAATCTGAACTTCAAGAAGAGAACCCCCCCCCCCCTGTTCAGTTCTCTCACACATAAGGTCAGGTCAAGAAACACTCTTTCAGAATGTACCTGTAAAAATCGAAGACAGGCGGAGAAGGAAAAAGAAGAAGCAAAGACTTAGAGGAACGAAAGGAGTGGGGAGTGAGATATGGGGAGGGTACGAAGGAGAGCAGGGGGACGGGTGGAGGGAGAGGGGAGGGGAGTGGCGAAAGGGCATTTTAGGGAGTGGTAAAAATCGAACCACGAAAATTCCCGGGAGAAATCACTCGAACAGGGGAAACCCGCTTAAGAGAAAATCATCAGTTGTAATTACACTTGTGCGATCATACCTTTCGCCTTGGAAAAGAGCAAACTACTTAGAAAGAAAAGGGTATGGGTGGCAGAGGGGAAGGAAGGGAGAGATGGAAGGAAGAGTTAGAGGGGAAGAACTGAGAGGAGGAGGAGGAGGAGGAGGAGGAGGAGGAGGAGGAGGAGGTAAATGTGAGGAAACAGGAGAGAGAGAGAGAGAGAGAGAGAGAGAGAGAGAGAGAGAGAGAGAGAGAGAGAGAGAGGAGGGGGGGAGGGAGAGGGGGAAACGCTGGAGGTGGTGGCAGTGAATCAGTATTCCGGCCACGTGTTGGGGAGGACCAGCCCAACCCACCAGCCAACCAGAGGATCAATACTACACCCTCACGCCCACCCTGGCCTACCCAGCCCACCCCGAGAGCCTACCCTAATACGCTCAAAAAGGCTACCCCTTCCCCCCTTCCCCTTTTGCACTTCTGCGCGCCCAATCTTCCCTTGCCCCTACGCTAAAACGCCCTTCTGAAGAGGAGTCACCTTCCTCCAAGTGCAACTGTATTTCTGGACCATCTACTCCTCCGTCTTCCAACGAATACTCCTCGGGGGGCATTTTCCTTTTTGTGAGCCCTCTTGGCAATCCCAATCCTCATATTTTTTGTTAAGAAATTAACTGACATAAACAGCCTACCAAACGGCAGCTCCACGCCGCCCCCCCCCCCCCCCAACAAACCCTGACACACACACTCTCACCAACACTCTCAACACAAAATGAACGACGGATACAAGTTCATTGCACAAATTGTATGCCCTTCGTTGTTTAGAAGTCTACCTCTACAGCTTACTTCGGCGGTGAGGTTCAATCTCGAGGCTCTCTTTTGCTACACGGTATATTCATATCTGACCTATGTAAATGCACTAGTGCTGCCAACAGCAACAACAACAACTTGGGTCGTGATCCTGTAGCTTGGATCCTCAGTGCAACCTGGGTTTCATGGCTCCTGAAATGAGACTTCCTTGCGCACGTGCATACAGAAACCAGGATCGAGACGAAAAATATGTACGCTCTCCTTAAGTGGAGACATTAGGTCAATATAGCAACAACGTTTAACATTCCGGAAGGTCCTACAAAAGCTTTAAATCCCTCTTTCCTACAACGAACGTTTAAAACTTGTGGGGGTCGAGGCCGCTACGCCGGTAGGTGTAAAGGGAATGCTCTCTGCTTGGAGGAGGTCAGTGCCCTTCGGCTCTTTAAAAAGTGATGACACACACAATCGAAGGACAGCACTCTTGTAGGGCGTATTTCGGACAGCACTCTTGTAGAGCGTATATCTTCTCATGCGAGCGTTACTTACACGTGCCTACAAACCTATTCAATAAATATAATTTTTTTTTATGGTTAATACATTTTTTGAAGTCCGACATATTTATATAAGCCTATATATGACGTTTCGACTACTGCTCTAACCAATTCAAGCTATTTTGGGCGGTTGGCACATATTTTTTAATAGATGAAATGGGTCATGTTTTAGGGGAAAAATTTCTCAAAATCAAGGTAAGAAAGGGAGCGTTCGTTCTCTCTCTCTCTCTCTCTCTCTCTCTCTCTCTCTCTCTCTCTCTCTCTCTCTCTCTCTCTCTCTCTATTTGAACGTTGCAACCATATATATATATATATATATATATATATATATATATATATATATATATATATATATATATATATATATATATATATATATATATATAATAAATATATATATATATATATATTATATATAATCTTTACACAGTTCCTTCAACCACGCACCTTGATCATATATGGAGACTGTTGTCATAAAAACTATGCATTCACATTTCAATCTGGCATATATACAGTACATTAATATAAATGCTCATTTTCTCATACACTCGCACTCGAAACACATCACACACTAAGATGTCACAGTATAAAAATTACATACAAATGATAGAAAATGAAATGGAAATATTCTAATATGCCTTACTACTGCTGACAGGGAGAGAGAGAGAGAGAGAGAGAGAGAGAGAGAGAGAGAGAGAGAGAGAGAGAGAGAGAGAGAGAGAGAGATGTGTGTGTACGTGTGTAGGAGGCGTGGGCAGTTCGAATAAAACATCGAGAAAATGTCATTTAAAAGATATCAAGAGGTGGAAATCAAAAGATTGGCCGGAGAAAGTGGAGCTTTTCTTCTTCTGACGTTAATGCGTAGGTGGAAAGGCGTCGGCGATCTGTGCTGCAAGCTGGTTCAAGGGCGTGGCCTATCTGAAGGTATGTTTTTGTGCGTGGGTGTATGCTCTGTGAGAGAGAGAGAGAGAGAGAGAGAGAGAGAGAGAGAGAGAGAGAGAGAGAGAGAATGCCTGGGTGACGCACTGGCACCCATACACTGGAAATAATATCAGCGACGGCCCTATCTATATCTCCACAGACGCCAGTGTCAGCAACAGCAGTGGTGACGTAGGGGCGGTTCGTCCCTGCAACAGCAGCAACAGCAGCAACAGCAGCAGCAGCAGCGGCACACGAGGCCTGTAGTAGTAATCTTCGCCTGTAGAAGCAGCGTGCGGTCGTGGGGCCCTGCTCATCAAAGCTGGCTGTGATAGTATAGCGATCAGCGAGCTATGACAAACCAGTTTGATGCCAGTGCCCCACGCGTTCACACAAACACCGCAGGGGCCGTCGTCACCCGGCGGGAGCGACGGGGCTGTCCTCGGGCCTCCTCATGTCCCAAGGTGTCTCGTCGTCCGGGGATCTTGCAAAAAGGCGTCTTCTTATATAATAGTCATTAGAGCCTGGACCGAATCTCAAATAAGGGATTGAATTGGTTGTGAAGTGAAAATGAAATCAACATAAAAATTGATAAATAAATATAGTGGTAGTCAATGAATACCTAATAATCAGAAGTGTGAAATAAGGAAAGATTAAATTGAGGTATGGTAGCAACTTGAAGATATTAAAGACCATGAAACACTGCTTTACAGAAACAATTTCACATACAAGACATCTGAATGAAGTAATATGCACGATACAGATCAGGTCAATCTTGGTTAGTTACTCTTGATATATGCAAGTTATATATTGATACTAGAGGCTTTTCGCTCTTATCAATCAGGGAAAAGGGGGTCATTTGTAATTGGGGGGAAAAATCGATTACCGACTGCAAAACCATCATAAACTAAGAGGCTAATTTATTTAGTTTGTATGAGCTGAAATTAACAGGTGTATGACCTGGATTACAGATCTAATTCCATAAATTTCGAAATAAACATAAAAAGAACCAAAAATGAAATTAAAACAAACGTAACAAGGCATTTAATGACAGCACAGTGCTGATTAGTCTTTCCCGCCTGGGTACTATAGCTACGATTTTTTTTTTTTTTTAAGAACGAAAACCACAGACCAAACAAAAGGTTGATAACGATTGAAAATGGAACTTTTCGTTCAATGCAAATACAAGCGAAAAAATCCAGGTCTCTAAATTCCTGAAAAGTTTACCTGTTAATTGCACAAGTATCAAAACCATTTAACACATTTGTCTTCTAGGGGACACCCTTTTAAAAACTCGGCGGACCATAACGACAAAGTGTATTGTTTCGGAAAGATGAGAAATACTCTAGCATGCTAATGACATTCTCCAAAAAGGGTCTCCTCTACCATACCCGGAAGTTGCACCTTGCTGTACGAGAAGCCGACGCTGGACTGGAGTCGGCGTCGGGGAAAGCAGCATCGGCGGCGTGAAAGACAAGGTAGTGAGATGTTGTCCATATCTTACATCTCACTACCCATGTCTTTCATCCCGACAATACCTACCGCCGGATTTCAGTCTCTCTCTCCTCCCTCACCATTTTTCTTTGTTCTTTTCTGCAATCGCCGTCTCTTCGTCGTCCTCCTCCACGTGCTGGAAATTTCACTCAACAATCTTCAATATATGTTACAACAACTATAAGGAAATCGTTCACTGTAAACTTGCTGACAATGTTAAGAACCCCTTCGCATTATTCAAGCGAAGACAGTACCACAAGGTATAAAAGAACTCCTCATTCATTTTAAGGTTACAAAAACTGAAATTCAAACAATGACGCCTGCAAATGTTAAAACTTGAATTCCTTAAATACATCAGCCACATCACCGCGGAAATAAGTTTACACAGCATCGCCAAGTCAACATGAATAATCTATACCTAATACTATTACAAAATGAAAAGGCAACTTCAATAGTTATCATACCGACAATGTAAATATAGACAAAATGAACACATTACTGTTAATCGGATAGGACAAAATACAGGTACATTACGACAAAGACGTTTTCTGTATCACACTTCCCAAGTAGTGCATTAAAAAAATACCAGACAATAAGACACTATTCATTCATTAAAACTTCGAAATAACGGTGCGGATCAACGCCAAAGGCAGCAGTAAAACACTTATGTTTGAAAACTACTAAAAAGAAATCATATATCACTAGGAAAATTAAAGTAACAAAAAATAATATAGTACATGAAAAATTAACCACCCAGAAATCATACAGTACAAAAACCAAAATATTCAGTTTTGCTTAAGACATAATTACAAAAAACACGCTACTTATCTTAAAAATACATATACTTAACTAGATGTCACGGAGGCGAAAAAAAAAAAAAAAAAAAAAAAAAAAGCAATGGTGGAAAATATGTGAATCCTTGATTCTTATAAAACTGGGAATACTTTGGGGTACTTACCGCCACGGCTTCCGTTTTGAATTCGTCCATGGCGTCGGGAAAGGTGAGCTCCAAGATCACGGGGCAGACCTGGTCGTGTACGTCCGTCCTACTGACTAGTTCTTGCTCTAACAACACCAGTAACGCCGCTTGAGACGTCTTCCGAACCTTCAAGAGGAAATAAAAACGGGGAAGAAAGTGCAGGTTAATTATAAAATATGGAATGGAATGGATTATAAAATTTTGGTCAGAGGCCAAGCGATGGGCCCTATGGGGTCATTCAGCGCTGAAGGAGAAACTGAAAGCAAAGAGGTTTTAAAAGAATAACAGGAGGTAAACCTCGCAGTTGCACTATGAATCAATTGTTAGGAGAGGGCGGAATTTAAGATGGAAGAAAGAACAGGATTGGAGGTACAGTAAAAGGAATTAATTGGGTTGCAGCTAGAGGCCGAAGGGACGTTGCAAAGAACCTTATGTAATGCCTACGGTGCACTGCGTGAGGTGCACTGGCGGCATTACGCCCCCTATGGAGTATACAATACAGAAGATTCAAAGCAAACATATAAACGGTATAATGACTTTATTTATCCATAAAATAAAATGTACATATATCTATACTTGCATACATGCAAATCCGTTTAGATTAACTTGTCAGGAAAAAATGTGAGGGATGAATTAAGTGTTAAAATTGTTATATCCCATACTAAAATAACAAGCCATACAAAAAGCCAGAGAGAGAGAGAGAGAGAGAGAGAGAGAGAGAGAGAGAGAGAGAGAGAGAGAGAGGGGGGGGGGCAAGTATCTCACCTGATTGTTGGGGTCAGTGAGGTACTTGACCACCATAGGCACCAAATGGTTAGCAACCACACCACCCAATTGTTCGGGGAATTCGTGACATAGCACAGCGATTTGGGGCACCTGTTCCATCAGCTCTGTTCGCACAGCTGGCTCTGCAAAAGAGAAACACAACTCATTAATATTTATTGAAATGTGCCAATTCTGAGGCGGCGGGTTTTCAGAGAGAGAGAGAGAGAGAGAGAGAGAGAGAGAGAGAGAGAGAGAGATTAATCACACGTTGTTAAACAAAATAGACATATATTACAGCTGCCAAAAGGGTGTTGCAATTAAATTTTCTGAAAATAACTTTTGGCATTTTCATAAACTCACTCTCTTTTGAACATGCGGACCTATTCTTCCTTCGGGAGGCTACCATATATACAGTAAATATTCTATGCCTTATTTGCATCCTTAGCGGTAGATCTAATAAAAAATTCTTCCCATTCACTGAAGAGGGTTGCTCACTGTTGACTACAGCTGCGGGCACATAATGACAAACCGCTTGCATGAGCAATGACATGACTAAAGGGATTGATGGTGAGCGTTAATTTTCTCACCATAAGCTATGTTCCTCATGTACCATATACACCACATTTATGCGGGAATAAATAATAAGGCACCAAATATCCATACATCGCTGATTTCTACAATGTCGCCCTAGTATGGAGTATACGAAACCGATCTCATCGCCCTGAAATTACCAATACTTTCGCTATCTCTAATGTTTTCCACAAGACGATTCAAAATATTTTCTTAATACTTTTCGAACTCAGTGAGGATAAATAGGCGGAAAACACACTATTTTAATTTTTGTTTATGAGTACTCACATGCTAAATGTACCTGAAGCTATGGTAATTTATAAAGACCCAAAAATCTTGTTTATGTTCAGTAATTCTAAACCCAAAAAACAGGATGAGATGCATAGTCTTTCTTGTAGTTACTAGCTCTGACTATGGATGATTTCAATATCTTTCCTCTGTCCAGCGATCAAGGGAGCTATGCAGAAGAAACGGTGGAAAAAAAAAAAAAATCCATCAATTACTCTGGCGACGCAAGCAAAACAATAATCTAACTCAAATTTTACTGCTTGCTAAACAATTCAATAAATCTAACTCACAAGTGACCGATCGACCCTTTAATAACTAATCTTGCCGCCAAAAATAGAGGAATTCGTGAACCGACTTTTCCTGGCCTAAGTAGCTTAAATGTATTTCCCGACAATATACGTGCCTTTGTCGTGTGACAGCAGATTTATAATATTCAGCGAAGGGGGTTGCGACTTTTTCACTGCTATCTAAAACGAAAGCCGACATTATAGGTATAATCTGTCAAAGAAAAACTCCAGAGGAAAATCAAGATTATAATCATTATTATTCAGAAGAAGAACCCTAATTCATATGGAATAAGCCTACAGGGGGCCACTGACTTGAAATTCAAGCTTCCAAAGAATACGGTGTTCACTAGGAAGTAAGAGGAGGTAAAAGGAAATACAGAAAGAGAACTCACTTATAAAAAAAAACATAACATATAGATAAAAATGCATTAATTGTAAGAAGAATAGTATCAGGGTAGTAATGCATCTCGCATCTTCGATTGAACTTTGGAAGTTCCAATTGCACGACATCCTCTGGGAGACTGTTCCTCAGTCCAATGGTGTGAGGAATAAAGGCCCTCTGAAACTCCGAAGTTCTACAGCGAGGCGCATTTACTGCATATTGGTGCTGGTCTTCAGCAAATCTGGTTGCTCTCGGCAGGAAAATGGGCTCAGGGATCAACACAGAATGTGAAATATCTTTATTAAAATACAACTTAAGAAAATTTGACAAATAAGAGACCATCCAAGGCATAACCGCTAATATTACGAAACAGAAACCTACCACCACGAACCACTCCATCTAACAAAACTTGACAAAACGAGGGTTGAATGGACACTACAAACTAGACTTGATAAAGAATTAAAATTCCACTCTTCGCTTGTCTTCTTCAAATAGTAACTCCCTTGGTACCTGACTGAATATATCCCCCTTAAACTAACCCACCCATGCGACAGATATATCGTAGAGATCGTTTACATTACGCGAGCATATTCCCCAGAATATTATTATACACCAGTTGAAACATGAATTGACGTATTTCTCCCACACGAGAAACATAACCTCTCTAAGAATATAAAACACCTGTTAACGAATACGTGACGCAAATGAGAAACATGACTTTTCGCGGAATATAATATTTATTAAGGAATACAAAGCATACTTTTTACCAACATATAAAGCATACTTTTCACAAATAAACTGTGTACCGGTAAAGCGTGAATTTATATATATACTAGAGCTGTCATGATGCAATATATATATATATATATATATATATATATATATATATATATATATATATATATATATAAAATCAGAACCGAATGCAGAACAAACGTCACCGTCGCGTAAGCGAAAACTACTTGAAGAAAGTAAGTAAATGAGAGAGAGAGAGAGAGAGAGAGAGAGAGAGAGAGAGAGAGAGAGAGAGAGAGAGAGAGTACTGGAGAAAAGCAGCTACATTATCATCCTCTTCCTTTGGCGTTAGAAGACAAAGAGAAACCCCTCCGAGTATTTTGGGGGAGTGATTTTCCATATTAAGAGTGCGGTTTTTGTAATCCCCTTAATGGGTTGGAAATGACAAGCTGGGGTCGGGGGGGTATGGTGGGGGGGGGTGTAATGGGGGGGAGGGGGAATGTTCGGTGGGATAGGCCCTGTGGCCGCCGAGCTTAAGGAGTGAATCTATGGAATGCTAAATAGCTTCTTCGTCTGAGAGAGAGAGAGAGAGAGAGAGAGAGAGAGAGAGAGAGAGAGAGAGAGAGAGAGGAAAACGGAATATGACAATAACAGAGCATGCGCAGTCTTCAAACAATATATTAATGAGCAACTTACCAGGTTAGCTATGAAAGAAAGCTTTGATATACTAAATAAAAAACCAACTAAAAATATTTATAAGTTTTGAGATGCATAATAAAACCTAACTAAAGAATATTATTTATTATGTATCAAAAGCCGCTAGCAACACTGGCTGTAAAAGATGTTCACAATTTTATTGCCGTTCAAAGTTTGAGCGCAAAACTCAAGAAATGTTCAATCAGTTTCAAAAACATGCAATTTGCAAAATATACATTACTATTTTTCTTTTTGTTATTCTTTATGTCCGTGTTTAGATCGGTCTTAATTAACGTACACTGCAATATTTAAATATTTAAACGCAAAGTATGAAAATAACATCCATCTCTTAAACATTAGTTTAGCATGATCATAGCAGTTGCGACGCAAATTAACAATACAGTATTCACTTATCATTTTCCAGGTCAAACCGTCCACCTACCCATATCCCTTTAATAGCATTTCATTAAATATATAGGGTAGTCAAGGCTTGTTAAAAAGCTCAACTTACTTTTATGATCAAATAAAACTACGCATAACACAAAGCAAGGTACTTAATATCTGGAAGCTTAGAATGATTTTCTCCGCCTGTCGCCATAAACTACTATTTAAAACGCCAACTACTTTCCGCTTTATAAGGCTATTTTACTTCCATTTTACTAAACAGTGATGCGTAAAATCACCTCTACTTTCTTTGCCCCTGTTATTTAAAAGTGTCGCATATATTTAGAACTCAAAGGAGAGGGCCACCAGCGTTAACCTAGAATCGGAGTAAGAAAAAACAAAAAGCAGAACCATTTTTAATCGGGAACCCCTCACACCTGTAATTACCTTGCAATGGCAAACTTGCGTCTTTTTCTCTCGGTTTCAAAAACTCGGGGATAAGAAACAACGAATATTACAAGTAACCTTGTTAATTATTGTCATTTTTCAAAATAAACTCAAATTCGTTTTATCCGTCGAAAATGGTCTCCACTGAATACGATGCCCTTACAGTTTAAGAGGAAAATAACCAGCCTCAAGTATATAAATAATAATAATAATAATAATAATAATAATAATAATAATAATAATAATAATATATATATATACACAATTTATATACATACATGAATTTTTGCCACTTGTGCACTTGGAACTTATTTTTGTCACTTGTGCACTTGAAACTTATTTTTGTCACTTCTACAAGTGACTTAATGTTCACAAATATTAATGTTATGCCACAAACATCCTTTGATATTCAATTCACTGCTCCTCGGGAATGACTTACACCCAACGGGAATTATAATTTAAGTGCTTCGTCACCGGCAGGATTCGAACCGTTGCCCGGTTTAGGGACAAAGATGGAGACCATCTACCGATATTCTAAAACAACCAACGGTTCGACTCCTGCACCAGGAAAAGGGATTTATCAATTCCCCTTGGTGTAAGTTATTCCCAAGGTGTTGCGGATTAGATATTAAACGATAGCTGCAACATATATATAGTATGTATGTATGTGTGTGTGTGTGTGTGTGTGTGTGTGTGTGTGTGTGTGTATGTATGTATGTGTATGTATATATATATATATATATATATATATATATATATATATATATATATATATATATATATATATATATATATACACACACATACACAACAAATGACATTTATAACTCAATCCCAACATGATCTATTCCATTCACGGGTTGCAACCTGTGTGCAAACCTCAACCGTTTTTAATTTTACACCAACATTAAAAAAAGCCAAGAGTTGGGCTCTGACATGTCACCTAGTGACAGAGTCTACGATCAAATTCTTGTTCTCTGGTCTTTTATGACTTTCGAAAGCTTCCATATTTACATTGTTTTCATCTTAAGAGGTAAGTTTTGGAAATATTATATACTGGCTGAGAAACGAAATGAGTACAGCACTGTTTTCAGTAGCACTTTTTTTTTTTTAATTCTACTTGCGTTATCATTACTTTATAATCGTTATCAAAGATAACGCCCTGAAATTTTAGCTCTATTTCTTGTGCTTTTTAATATAAAAAAAATTTTTTTGAGATAAAATCCTAATAGTAATTTTTTAAACATTTCACCTGAAGCATAGATTATCTAGAAAATATATACAGACTGTACGCATAATTCTAAGGTTGCGGTCTGACATAACAACTAATGCATACAAATATAAAAAAGGAAAAAAATCATGCGGCCCGGGGACGTTTGGAAAAATTATGATGCGGGTCCCCTTTGCCAAAAAGTAGCCCATGCCTGCTCTGTCCTTTGGCGCTTGAATTTAAAGTTAATGGACCCTGTGGGCTTGTTCCAAACGAATAGGTTTCACCTTCTGAATATATTAATAATAATAATAATAACAATAATAATAATAATAATATGAACACTAGGCACGATCCCAAGATCCCTGAAAAGGAATATGGAAAAACTAGATGCCGAAGTAGCTCCAGGGCACATGCAGAAAAGTGTGCTACTAGCAACAACCCACACAGTGAGAAAAGTGATGGACTCCTAAGGAGGCAGAATGCAACCCGGAACCCCACACTAAAAAAACCACCCAGTCGAATAGGATGACTGATAATCCAAATATAATAATAATAATAATAATAATAATAATAATAATAATAATAATAATAATAATAATAATAATAATACTTATGCACTTGAATAAAATCAAGACCCTAAACGAGTCTTCAACAAAGAGAAAATAACCATACTGGCCACCAAAGTATCAGGCAATAATGCTCCTATCTTCCTCCTCACGTTTGCATTATCCTAAGGCAAGAGTTATTATAACAACAATTAGCCTGATAAAAAGCTTTCCAAGATTTATAATAGAAATCTGGATTTATATTTTGCATCTCTGCGATTCGATATAATTATTTATAATTATTCGAGAGATAAACCCTATTCGTATAGAACAAACCCATAGGGGCCACTGGCTTGAAATTCAAGCTTACCAAGAATAGGCTATTGTGCTCATTTGAAAGAAATAACAGACGGTAATCGGAAATACGGAAAGAAAATATAAATTTAAAAAAATTAACAAAATATAATAAAAATATTGAAATCCTGCTATTCTGCTTTCATAACAAACTCCTACAAAACTCACATAGTGTTACTAACGACATCTTGGAAGCAAAATAAATACACAGCAACAGCAGACTACAAAACACTTCACCGTAGATAATAAAGGCGTAACAAAGCACACAAAACTTATAGCATAAAAAATTTTACCGTAAAAAGAATGAAATGCCAAACCAAACACGATGGTAGTATTAACATACATTCACCTCTATTTCAAGAGCAGGCAGGAGAGAGAGAGAGAGAGAGAGAGAGAGAGAGAGAGAGAGAGAGAGAGAGAGAGAGAGAGAGAGTAGTCAAGGAGATGGTTCAAGTAGGAGAGGTGTCAAGATATTCTCTCTCTCTCTCTCTCTCTCTCTCTCTCTCTCTCTCTCTCTCTCTCTGTGACTGTTCCCACTTCAACGCTGGGAATCTTCTGAACAGACTCCCTATTCTCTACATTCATTCTCTTTTAATATTCTCAATATTGATGATTACTGCAAACTGAAGGTTTTTATTGTGATGCAATCTAATCATATACGAAGCACAAGCAGGGGTTTCAACAATTATTTATATAAACCGCCAAGATACAGCAAACGCGATTATGGAGCTAAAATTCAGAAGTGTATTAATAAAACGGCAAACGAACGGAAAATATTTGCTTAGAAGCAAACCAAATATTCACAAAATTATTTAGAAAAAAAGGGGGGGGGTTACCAAAAAGAAGGCACTTTTTTACCAGAAAATTTTTACAACAAAGCCAACCGAATAGATTTAAATCTCGTCTAGGTACAATAATTCATTAAAAAAAAATAAAAGAAACCATTCGGTGTTCCCGAGAGCGCTATTTTCAAGTTCTGTAAAAGACACGTGCACTGAAAAAGTTGGTGCTTCCATTTCGTTACCTCAAAGAGTCTTCTTTTCGAAACCGGCCATCGTACTCAAGCCACAGCCCTGAGTGCAGCGCAGATGAATAATTGAAAATATAATGAGCAATAATGTACCACTGAATGGGGAGCCTAACAACTGAACAGAGCACAACTTGTTTCTACATCTTGGGATTCTTAAAACCAACTTGCTTCTACTTCTCTTGATTCTTCAAATCAATTTGCTGCAGTTTTCTCATTCTTTAAACAAGCTGGTAATATAATTCTGATTCTTTAATCTACTTGTTTGATGAGATTTTGACTGTTACGCCAAGCACTTTGGCACTTTCCACCATTCAGCGTTTAAGACAATGAAAACAGGGAGTTGGAGAGTCTGGACAGTATCCTAAAGAGCTCTAGAACATGAAGGAGACGAAGTACCATTTTTTAAAGGTGAAACTGGGAGAAAATCTCTCAGTTGGTCTAAGAAGAACACGAATAAGTCAAGAGGGGGTGCAGAGAGATTAAGGAAAGGAAGCTGGAATGCTTTACCAACTTCTACTCATCCGACTTTTAAACCAACTAACTTCAACCCCTGAATCTTCTCCCTATTCTCTCTCTCTCGCTTCTCCGACTTTCCATACGAACTTGCATCTATTTCGAATCTTAAAACAAATGACTTCTATTTTCCTCATTTTATGTGATATTACTTCTATTTCTGATGCTCGTTCAAGACACGACCCTAGTCTTTGAACGTGAGTTCCCAGTATTTCAGAGACTATTTTTCTTTATGCAAAGGCTAATTTACTGGCTTAATTACAAAGCTCTTAATAACAGACAAACTTACACACACATATATTCAAGGTCCCAGAACTACTGAATAACGATTTTCATCCATTTGTGAACCACTACAGGCTGGCGAGGCGACCATTCCCGGGGCAAGTTTCCCTCTCGTCTGACAGATCGATATATTCCCTAAAAGTACTCAACATCACATTCAAAAACATCAGAATGTGTAATTCAGCCGTTATCGGGGCTCTCCCAACCATTCGCCATAAGGAACCCAGAATGCATAGTGTGTGATCTTGAGAGAGAAATGAAATTTTAAGGAATGTACATAATATTTCTACGACATTACTAAAATTAATTCCGGGACATCTAGATAATAATCGCGTAGATTCTCAATGAATTACGCTTGCTGGATAAGAAGACCACAAATTACGTAGATCACAGTCTACATTGCTCAAGAATACATCAGTTGCCCTTGCTTTTTACTTAAAATGCCATAAATATCATGACTGTTAAAACATTTCTCAATATCATTTAACGGTATTCAACTTTTTTTTTTATTTTTTAGTTTAACCTTGTCTTATGTAACGGTACTGTTCTTATACAATCTAAATTGTAAATTTTCATATGAAAACTTGTAAAGGAAAAGGTACCCTTCCTTACTATTTAATACTCAAACCGTCCAGATAGTTAAACGATTTATATATAATTTTGTAGTATTCAACCTTGTCCAGTTGATCTTGGTCTTAGACTGCGTTACTATTATTAAATAAATAACCTGACACGCAAATGTTCATAAAAACACCTAGAGAGAGAAACGATATGCTATAAATAGTTGGATAATCAAATTAATACATTTGAGAAAAAAAATTGGCCAAAATCTGGTGAGCTTACTACATTATATATATAAATATGGGAACACCACTAAAGTTCCTTGGATATTAGAGTGAATGCGCGCGCGTTTCCACTGAATAAAACATAATTTACGAATTTATGTTTAAAAGGTGATTCCCTGGACTACACTGTGGAACGATTATTTACAGGAGAACAATAGCGATCTCTCCATATATTCCGTGCCGAAACGTTCGAGCAAAATATCACGGATATCCAATAAAAAATTCAAATCGTTCGTGAAAAAACAGGAGGGAGAAAATTTCTACAGCCACGTTTTTCTGTGGGCGTCATGGTGTCTTTGGAGACTTCAACGCACACTAGACCTAGCTGGTGACCCACTTCGACCAGAACCTCGAAGTCTGAGGGACGTCCACTCTTCTCCTCCTCCTCTCGCTGTTGAGAAGCACAAGTTCCGTTACGTTTCGAAGCTTCGTTTAGCAAAGAACTTGACAAGCCTTCAAGTAGCTGTTATACACCGGTTACGTACAATTAACATTCTTAAACAGATTTTAGAGCATTAGATAAAATTGATCGCGCTCACAGATTTTATGATATAGAGTCCTCTGTTTTTATATCCGACTTCATATTATTGTCTTCTCAGGTATTCTCGTTATAATTTTACATTTTTATACGAACTGAAGGTTTTAAATCTGATTTTTCAGAAGTCTTTTTGTTCAACTTAGATAAAATTACCAACCTTATACCATTCAACCCACGTGTGTTTACATGTTTACTTACAGCACAAATTCTTATTAATATCCTGGTCTTTACTTCTATTCTCTTAAAATCGTTGGCCAAGATTACGGTACCGTTTCGCCGTTCTTCCAAAACATTACCAGAATATTAACATCATTTTTTTTTCTTGGTCAACGCATATGGAAATTTTACTAAGATAGAGAGATCCTTCATATAATAAGTCGCTCAAACGCCTAAAAGTTACGCACATTCCATCGTGTACTCTACGCACACAACCAAAATGAGAAACCTTGTAATAAGTTAATTTCCTTAGAGTCAATATCAGCGTTATACGAAAACATTTAATTTGTCAAACCTATTACGGATAGACACTGAGGAAATGATTTTTAATACTGAGGAAATGAAACTGTAAAAAAAAATCTCAACAGCAGTTGACGAAATCGGAATTTCATTCAAACGCAAAAAATAACTGAATAATTTAAGCATTTCAATACTGTAATCACTGCAGTCTTCAATTTTCCTCTATAGCCACCCCGTGATAGGTAAAACGGCTTAAGTGAAAAAAATTGCAATAAGAATACAAAAAGAATTGCAATAAGAATACAAAAAAATTTGAAGTAAAAGTACAGAAAAAATTGCATTACAGAAAATAATTGCAACACAAATATGCAATAAAATACAGAAAAATTGCAATACAGAAAAAACTGCAATAAAAAAAACGGAACACTCACCATCGTTGGACGAGAGCGAATGCATAATTTGCAGCACCGTATTTACATCATTAGGTATAGTCACTACGGCTCGGAGCGTTTCTTGTATGCTCCTAGCCACCATTTGTCTGCAAATAAAAAATTAAATGTCAGCAAAAGATGCACTCCACATACAACCCAAAAATTTAAAAATTAATATTCTAATCAATAACAATTATTTCAAAATTTTATTTCCTTTGGTATAAGTGTGAAAATAACGATAAATCTAACCTACTGCAAAAAACAAAAAAGGTATAATGTGAAAATAACGATAAATCTAACCTGCTGCAAAATCTAAAAAATAAAAAAAAATGGTATAATGTGAAAATAACAATAAATCTAACCTTCTGCAAACACTAAAAGAACCAAAATTGGTATAATGTGGAAATAGCAATAAATCTAACCTGCTGCAAACACTAAAAAAAAATGTTATAATGTGAAAATAACAACTCTAACCTGCTGCAAAAAAAAACTGAAAAAATAATTACATTCTTCCTAAATTCTTAAAATCCAAGCTGAAAAAAAAAACACCTCACGGTTCCTTTTATATATATAAAAAAAAAACCACGTTGAAGAAAATTTTCTCTTTGCAAACACCTCTTAGCAATGTTAAACGCAAGGTTGTACATGGACCTTGGTTACAGAATGGACTTTCTCTCATTTCATAACTCTACGATACCAAACACCCCAATTTCACTTACTTTACGCCACTCTATACTCTAGCAGTAAGCTGGTGTAGTTATCAAAATTCACATTATATACCTATCCTTTACAAAGAGCAAGTTAGTTCGGGGTAATTACATGGACAACACCGCTGGTATTTAGAGAAACTAATAAGCTCATTTTAAACAGAATGTAATCCACTAATGCAGCAAGCTGACATTCAATGGCCACAAAGTAGAAATCACTGAAGCCTGTTGGACAATATAAGCAATCGAAATCTATAATGAAAGATTGAGGCCTCGGAAAGCTCAGTAACACCATTTTCAAAGATTTTGAAATTTCCGCGACACAATACTTATGAACTCGGGATTCTTCTACCTAACCAGGGCAGAGTCATGAATAAGCTGCATACTGACGTGACGAAACGCTTTCCTTTTATCTGAACTGGTTGAGGAAATTCATCATACCACAGGCAAAACACATGGAAAATGCATGCTTACAAAAACTTGCATGCACGGTTGTGGCACGCGATATATACGGCTACCCTACCGTTATTTATAATAGCATTAAGAACATATAATTTTGATCTTATAGACTTCTTTATGACGCTTGAATCAAAGAATGAAAAGTATGTTTCCACCATTACATCAACGTTTTTATTGTTGAAGTAAATGAGCAAATAGAAAAAAAATTATTTTCTGGGATTCCATCATCAATCTTTTTCTGCAGCTGCTGGAATCCGATCTACAGTAAATACGACTAGATGGCTCGATATACAGGACAAATATTTAGTGTTATCAATAACAGGTCAGTGGAATTACGGCATTTATTTTAAAAGAACGCAGAACTAACTTTCACAGCAAGATGATAATAATAATAATAATAATAATAATAATAATAATAATAATAATAATAATAATAATAATAATAGCATGAGTCACTAAAACGGCTTAGATATCCACAGTGGTGTAAATGTAAATATACCGTATATTAGAAATATACAAACGAGAGCTTTCAAGATCGTGCTCGAATCTCCTTTTAAGGCTGAGAAGGAGAATCACGCAGACTCTAGAAAGCTCTAGTTTCTATATTTCTAATAGATATGACATTTACACCACTGTGGATTTCCTCACCAATAATAATCGTAACAATAACATAGCATTTACAACAACAGGCAGCAGTTCATATAGTTTACATCGGTTATAAAGTTGTCTATAATATATCGACTCCCAAGGCACTAAACAAAAAAATAACAGATCACTGTTATGACATTCCGTTTACATTTAACATGACCATGACTCTAACATACGCCTTAAAAAATATCTCCGAAACAGCAGCTTTGTACCAGTGACAAATTTTAACTGGTGAAACATTAAGTAATTAAAAACTATTGCCCCTTTATTTTCGGTGTTTTCTACATTCAGAATTCAAAAACCTTTGCAAGATTACTACAAATAAATGCCCTGAACTCTAATTTAAATTACAATCATAAATGGGAACCACAATTCATAACCCATTATTTATGGCGAATAAAAAAAATGTTGACAATTTAAAGAGCCAATGAAAAACACATTAATACATACATATAAATGACCAGGAAAGGTCGAAAGCATACTTTACATACAAGGACAAAAGCCGCACTTAAAAGTCTCACAATTAGAAGCTCTTATAGCGAAAAAGCAACTCATTTTTTACAATCACATAAAAAAGCCAGGAACCCAAGAAAACTCCTACATCCAGCTACTTTCAGAGCAAAAGAAATACCCAAAATCCTCTTTGCAAGACGAGGCTGTGCAGAGACGCGCCTCGACTCGGGTGACAAAAAAAAATTAGTATATATAATGCAGGATTTCAAAATGGTCTCCAGACAGAGGAGAAATTCTGAAACTTGACGGAGTCGCACTGAAAAGCAAGAGCCCATGCGTGACCGAAGCAAATTCCTAAAACCAGTTACTTTCAGAGCAAAAGAAATACCTAAAATCCGCTTTGCAAGACGACGAGTTAGGTTTACAATGAGCAAAATGCAGGATTTCAAAATAGTCTTCAGACGGATGGGAAATTCTGAAACATTACGGAGTAATACTTGGAAGCATGAGCCCGTACGTACCGGCACATGGACAGTTGAATTTACATATAAATATATTCATAATGAATTCGAACAAGAACTTGAAGTGAAGGTTGTTTTGAATTACAAATGGAAAATGGAGGATACAATGAACGAAGTAAGTATTCAGAGTGTATGCAATTGATTTAAAAGGCGCTTTGCAAGAATAAACGCATGACTAACAAACCCCTTCTCACAGTTCTCCGATAACTTTTAATAAAAATGGCAAAACATTTTTCAAAAACTTTACTCATTGAGCAGCAAGCACGAACGTTTATTTAATGAACTGATCTACTAGAATTGTGCCCTCCAGCAACCAATGGCCCAATGATACACCCCTTCTTAAGGTGACATACTAAATACTACGTGACATGCAAGTGCTTATGTAGCGACAGGCATTTCAGAAATTCAAGCCAATTACAGTTACTGCATTGTACCTTGACCTTTCCGTCGAGTTGGTTATCAAGCGTGACCGCTTCTTCTTTCATTACGGATTCGTCTAACAAGTCTCATAAAACTTCACGACAAACATTTGTTTCTCTGTCATTACTGGAGTTAATTCAATCTGGGTATTCTGAACTTAAGCTATTTATACTAGCTACTGTTTACATTTTGACGTAGCAGTCAAGAAACTGCTGTCCAATAAGCAGTTGAATATTTACCACCCACCTCTTACAACAAAATATTCCCGGACAATTTCTTTGGAGATTTAATTAAGGTAAGCAATAACAGCACTCTTAAAATAACACATCTTAGGGATATAAAACAATACACACATAAATAAACATCCGCAAAACAGCCTGTCCATACAAATGCAGCGTAGATGAGAGTACAACTGAAAACACATTTTACAACAATAATTAACCTAGGGCAAAACTGATATGAAATTAGTTCTAAACATGCGACTATCCTTTTTTTTTTCCGAGTATATTCTAGGAAAACGGACTTAGCCTGCAAACGCATACCCATACCGCAAAATTCTATGAAATACCAACAAATGCATTTATATCAAATTAGCAATGTCAAAGAACCATTCTGTGACACTAAAAATGTTTGCGCATATCTACTGTAAACGTACGTGATAGTGTATTCCACCGGAAAAAGGGAAAGAAATAGAGGAAGAAAGGAAATTCGGGCCTTAATTTGTTCCCACAGTTTCTCCCTCGATCAGGCCTCTTCCGAAGAGGCCGGATGTAGGGTGAACCTGCTGGGACCGATTTAGACCTGGATTTCCGTTTTTTTTTTTTTTTCTTTCTTTTTTTCTCTCTCCTCCGTTTTCATAATGGAATACATCATCATATTTCATCTTCGTGGCTAAGAAGAATACATCTGACTGTGTATACAATAAGTATGTATAGCTTGTGTCTGAGACAGAAAGAGATGAGAATGCCCTAATGTGACTGGGAGTCAATGTACTGAGTAAAAACTTGTGGAAAGGATGATACATCTTTCTCTTGGAACATTAAAAGACCTACTTCAACAACATTACATCACAATCATCAATTACACGTTTTATTTAACACAAAGCAAGTGAAAAAGGTTTATCTTTCATACATACACAACTAATGCTTAAAAACTTTATCTTTTATATTTAAATAATGCTTAAACATTAGTTTAAATTACAGAAAATCCCCCATTTCCTCTCTCTGAGTGTGAACCACTAAATACACAAAAAGCATAAAAATAAAGCAAAACCTTTTAGCATCAACAGCGTGAACACGATAATGACTTCCTTATTTTGTGTGTGAGATGACGATCCATTAAAACGGAAACAGGTTATTGATAGTTTAGAAATGAATTCGGTAAATACACCGCGAATCAAGAATAACCAATAACACAACGCTTCGAAAACTGCAAATCATACAACGGTTACACTGAGCTTGTAAATGGCTTTGGTAAAATAAATAAATACAGAACAAGAATAAATGACAGGGATAAAAACCTTTTATCACTTATCAATCTCATGTATGATGAATTACATCATATCATCATATCCACGGACAATTATTAAACGTGAAAAATCGGTTGTTTTTAAATTTATATATTCAAAAGGCACCACGGGGTTTAACTAAAGGAAAAATAACTGTGGACTGCCATAATAAATTCATATATACCAGACACGTGCATATTATTTTCATTCGCTGTTAACAGATTCCTACTCCATCATTATTTTCACACATTTCCTATTTTACTCCATTTTTTTAACCTTCCGTCGAAAGAAATAGTATTTATGCATTCCGTAGTAGAACGACAACCTCTTTATACGGTACCTTACTTCGTATAACTTCTCCTGCGTGGTAAAAATGCCGATTAATTTTACCAAAATGAACCTTCCCAATACTTTTCTTGCATTGGCACAACAATAATTTAAGGGATAGCACAATGCCTACAAAATTAACAAGCTGAAACACCTTATAAATAAAATTATTTAAACACGCCCACTCATCCGGACTACTTTCGGCTTACCCCAAAATATTCAAATAAATCTTTGAATTTGACAATAGTGAACTGGGTACCTGAAGAAAATCACAATATTACTTTTCCCTCAGTACTACCCACATCACAACTTACATATGCAATGAACTCTAACCCGGTAAATATTTTAGCATAACGCAAAGACATAAGCAATAATGAATTTAGGCAGCTATCTCAACCAATTTCTGAAGCAATGACATTTGGCAAATTACTTCCATGAAATAACATTAATTTAACAAGAGCCGTGAGGAAAAATCCCTTTCATTTAAATACAGCTCCTTGGAAATGCCTTCACTCTCGTTGAATAAGAAACCTAAGATTTGCTGCATTTTCAGAAAATTACTTCACAAGGTCCCACTAAAATGAGCGTTGACACAAGGAATCGCTAATAAAGAACTCTCTCCGTACTTAAAATGAATAAAATTAACTGCTCAACAGGATGCAGTATTGCTCTATATGCAAGTCACTAAAAGCGCGCATAATCGCACTTCAATGCTTGGACATAGCTAAACCACACTTCCTCAAGACAGCCTTTCAAGAATTATTAATCACATCAAGAGACCAGACTGAATCTACAATACTTGAATACTTCAAGTTCCTATACAAAACTAGGGAAAAAAAGAATTTCAAATGCCACTGTTAACAGCGCATTTCAAAACTTACAGTCTAATATCCTTCCTGGATACACAAACGGTCCTTCATATTTTCATTATATATATATATATATATATATATATATATATATATATATATATATATATATATATATATATATATGAACGCTATACAATTATTTTCGTACGCAAATCTGAGCCCACGTAAAATAATGCAATGATATGAATTTAAGCAGCATTATTTAGCAATATATTAGGACTTGGATTGAGCAGTTCTCACAAGCTAAGACACACGACATAAATATAGCAGTGCTACTAAAGAAAATTAAATTAGTGATATAAAATTAGAAGTACTATTTAAAAAAAAATATGGTTCGTGAATTCAGCAGTACCATTAGAAAATAAGCTTAATGAATTTAGCAGCACTGCAAAACAATATACATGAACATAGCAGTATTACTTAGCAATATACAAAATGAATTTAACAGTAGGACGCAGCAATATGCAATAAGCACTTAGCAATATCAAATAGCAGCACATCTATGGAGAACTTGGCAATATAACTTAGTACTCAACAATGACTCGAATCTATGAGGAACGAAAGACGCTGCTTACCAAAATTAAGTTAAGCCGCTGAAAAACAATGAGGACCAACAGATATGTATTGCGTCTCGGATGTCTTTAACAATAATATACATATTATGTATACTATTGTGGCGCCTTTATTCTTCAAGAAAAACAAGGAACAATATCTTTTATATCTCAGTACGAGATCTCGCTCAAATTACACTTTCACATACGAAATGAAACCCCAATCGTTCATTCCTACACTTTCATTATTAACATGGGAAAAGATTCTATAAATTATATTATCAGACCAATCTACATACCTGTATAAATATTATTATCTGATTAGAAAGTTACTGACAATGTTCATTACCTGTTGATAATCATCACAAGATGATTACAGTTGAACCAGACATTAACTGTCCGCAAATTCACACAAATGAATGGTTTAAATTGTTAAAAATGCCAAGCGTAATTTTAATCGTGTTTACGATTCCTGTTTTGAATTTTTTTTCATTACCTCTTTTCAAAATTTTGCAGGTTAATAATGGGACATTTAGTTTACAAATTATTACCGCTCTTCACGTGATAAATTATCCTAATTATAGAAAAATGAAAAAAAATCTTGTTCATAAATTGTTACCGACCTTCACATGACAAATCATCTTGCATCTTCGAAAAATGAAAACTCTTCGGATTGATTTTCTTCCAAGTCATCCACAAACCAACTACACGCAGAATATTGGAGATTATTATGGGCGATAATTCCCAGTTTGTATTTATTTACTCATTTTTTTGCAGTAGAAAATAGTTTGCTTGGTGAAGATTAAGCCACTTTTTCCACTGTATGCGTTTCCCTTATTACGGAATGTTATCTGAACAAGGTAACGATAAAATTAAAATACAGCTAAATGGAAATTTACGTATACGTCCTGTACCAATCGTCTGGGCACCGTGCTACAATAGCTGCATTTGGCGACTTCAATGCTCGCAAATATAAACGACTAAACCACGATGAGGAAGTCTTTACTCATATTAATTTGGGTATTATTCGCAAACAAAAAAACGCTACAAAACACATATAAACCAAAACTACAACCGTGGCCTAAACTATCCAGACATGGAACTATTTGCAAGGAACGCAAAACTATACTATTTGACTTTTCTTTAAAGTAGGGTCGACTTTGCACATCTAAGCAAACGTACCCTACAAAAGCTAAGGGTAGGAGCGATACAATTTTAAAGTTGGTAACGTGGAGAGGAAAAAATGTAACAGAGCAAAACCAATCTTTGATAGTGATATCCGTAAATTGCTTGTCAGGCAAAATATCTGAATAATAATTTATCAAATGATGAATTTAGCCGAATTAAATTATGGGCAACGAATGAATTTAATAAAATCCTACTTTGCGTCGGTGTTCTTAATGATGTACTGCACTGGACTTGGCCTATTTCATTAACTACCAAAACAGACGCATTAGTCAAGTTATTTGCGTTGCTGGCGCTATTATGACAGTAATTTCATCTCATCAATGGCATAATAGCTTGATTATGAAATTTAGGTCGTCAAGCCAAGCACGGGGGCACTTCCAGTCATTCAGCAACCAAGACAGTGAAAAGGGGGACTTGGAGTGGCTGGACATCAAGATGAGAGATTCTTCAGAAACAAAGGAAACGGAGTACAAGGAGTAAAAGGTGGGAATGGTAGAAAACAGTTGAACTACGAAGTAACAGCTAGAGGAGTTGGACAGCAAGATCAAAAGAAGTAAGCGGGAATGGAGGTGAAGTAAAAGGGTAAAATGTGGATATAGCAACGGGCCCAAGGGATGTTGCAAACACCATTTATTAATGCAATAGGATAATAATACATTCTGGGAGGGGAAATAAAAGAAAACACTTAAGAAAAGATACAACTTTACGGGGTTTCTGAAACAAATTTTTTTGGGATTTTTGCAGTCTCTAACGTCAGACGCCAATGTAACAATTACTCCTATTGCCGAATAATTTTTCGTTGAGAGGAAGTATTAAAAATACTTTGGTTGATTAGCTTATAATCTCTCGTGCCACAACTTATTAAATCGAGGACAAAATAATTTAAATACCTCATTTTGATAATTTTCCATCAACGGCAAACAGTAACTGCACCTAAGAATTATTTTCGAGAGAGAGAGAGAGAGAGAGAGAGAGAGAGAGAGAGAGAGAGAGAGAGAGAGAGAGAGAGAGAGAGAGAGAGAGAGAGAGATTGTTGCTACTTTTTTCTGAGCGAGTTTCAGCCATTTAATAAACAAGCGCTTTATAAACCTCACTTTCTCTACAGCTTACAATATGAATCATTTTCAGACAGGACATGCATTAAACTACGGCAAGATGTGTTGTTTTAAAAAGAAAATCTCTCCTTAAATTTACCTGTGTCTCGGAAACGATAAAAGACTTAACTAGGCAATTAAATAGATGTATGTGTATAATTATTCGTTTTTTAACTGCACAATAACAGAAAGTTGTTTGGTTAAACGATTCCTTCCTTGATTTTACTAACCTGATTTACTAGACAATAAAATATATACGTAATTAGTCAAACAAAAATATGCCAGAAACCACTATTACGCAAAAACCTATTTAGCATTCATGGCTATGAAAACAATTTGAGAGACACACGTGATAATCAAGATTTAATTTGTCCGTTGTACACTGCTACAGACTATATTGCATTGTTAACTGCCGTAAGACAACTTAATGTAAACTGGCGATGAGATCGTGTTCTCTACACAGACCTGGAGATAGGAGATAACTATATTAATCGACACAGGAAATTAATTAGTTTCTTTTAAAGAAAATCTGTGTGCTGATAAAAAAAAAAGTCGTGGTAATACTAAAGGTATTATACCTTTCTTCAAAGAGAGAGAGAGAGAGAGAGAGAGAGAGAGAGAGAGAGAGAGAGAGAGAGAGAGAGAGAGAGAGAGAGAGAGAGAGTTAGTTTTGCAATGCTTTTTCTGAGACTCAGTCATCGAACAAAAAAAGATTTCTAAAACCTTTTAAATTACTTTGAAACCGGAAATGCAAAGACATAATTACCTTATCTTTGACTGAACTAAAGTAAGATCGGTGCTTCTACAAAACCTTCCCTCATAATACCCCTGTCTCATGAGAGATAAATCAGTTAACAATTAAACAGATGCAAGTGTAATTATTCTCTCTTAAACTGAACTGTAAGTCAACGACTCCCGCCCTTGTTTTACATAAATGGCTTGCTAGGCAATAAAATACATACCTATAATCAGTCAATAATACTTAACCTTGCCAAAGAGAATTATACAAGGTAAAGCCCTAATTTTCAAGTTGTTGGGAAAACAATTCTAGACACGGGCGTGATTATAAAGACTTTAATTGGTCCACTGTAAACTTCTGCAGAGATTTTGCACTTTGCCGTAGAGATAACTCTATTAATCAACGCAGGACTTAAGGGGAATTGGGCTATTTTGGAGAAGACTTGTGCGCTTTATAAAAAAAATAAGGTCTTTGCCAACTGTAGGTGTTGGTTTCTTCTTCAAATGTTTCCTTCAAAGCTATTATATGCTATTAAACGTTCTTCAAGTTCTGGAAATCATTCTGCCAAGATTTACACAGCTCCATTTGTGAAATCGGTCCTAATCCTGAGAGAGAGAGAGAGAGAGAGAGAGAGAGAGAGAGAGAGAGAGAGAGAGAGAGAGAGAGAGAGAGAGAGAGAGATGCTATCCGTTTTCTGGGTGTTTCAGATCCCTTTTCTGGGTGAGTTTCAGATCCCTTTTCTGGGTGTTTCAGATCCCTTTTCTAAGTGAGTTTCAGATCCCTTTTCAGAGTGGGTTTCAGATCCCTTTTCTGAGTAGACTTCAGTGAGTTTCAGGTCCCTTTTCTGAGTAAATCTCAGTGAGTTTCAGATCCCTTTTCAGAGTGGGTTTCAGATCCCTTTTCTGAGTAGATTTCACTGAGTTTCAGACCCCTTTTCAGAGTGGGTTTCAGATCCCTTTTCTGATTGAGTTTCAGATCCCTTTTCTGAGTGAGTTTGTGATCCTTTTCTGAGTGAGTTGCAGTAATCATTTAACAAAACAGATCTCTAAACCCCTCATTTCAAATTACTTTCAAGCCGGAAATGAACAGATATAATGACCTTCTCTTTGGCTCAGCAAAAGCAATATGCTTGCTTCTACAAAATCTTTCCTTTTAATTTACCTGCATCTCAGGAACGATAAATTTGACAACCAGACAATTTTAAGCATAAAGTGACCCTCTTTTCAGCAGAATTATAAAAGAAAGCTTTTGATTCAATGGCTTTCTACTAAATTTTTACTCCAATGGTTTTCTAAGCATATAAATATATACCTAATTAGACAATGTCACATAACCTTGCTAAAGGGAACTTGCCTAGGCAAAAACATACCTTTAGAGTCCATGGTTATGAGAACAATTCTTGAAACAAGTGATTATAAGATTTAGTTTGTGAACGGCTGTGGAGATACTGCACTGTAAACTGCGGTAGAGATAATTTAATGTAATCTGGCGTATAAGTCATGTTCCCTACACAGAGTTAGAGGTAACTATATCAATCGACGCAGAATTTTAATTAACTGGTCTCGTTTGGGAAAGACCTGTGTGCTATTATTATAAAATAAAATGTCATGGCCTACAAAGTAGGTATCTTTTTATTTTTTCAAATGTTTACCCTCAACGATATTATAAGTTCTTAACATTTCTGGAATTAATCTGCCCAGAATTTTGCAGCTAACATTCTCAAATCGGACCTGAGAGAGAGAGAGAGAGAGAGAGAGAGAGAGAGAGAGAGAGAGAGAGAGAGAGAGAGAGAGAGAGAGATTTATAATATATTACTCATCTAAAACCGACAACCTCAATTCTTCCTTGACATGATTTGGACTGCATATAATACTGATGAACAATTCTTGATTCTCGAGAGAAAACCAGGCAGTAACATGTGATACTTTTTGTAAACTAGTATCAAATATTCAAGTGCACTTTGGGGACCGGGTATACGATGCCAGGTACATTCACAGGTATCCCAAGTTCCGAAAATGCTAATGAGAAAACTCCCTAACAACAGCAATCGAGGGGAGCTGACAGGAAAGGGGGAGGGGGAAGGGTAGGGGGAGGAAGCATCATCACAAGATGGTGACCATCGTCTTGTCCATCCATCTTGTTTGCAGTCGAGTTTGGCTACTACCCGGAAAATGGCCGCATGAGTGGCGTCATGCAAGGGGAGGAGCAATATCTGTGACGTCATCATGACGACCGGCAGCCTGCACCCTTGCACCAATGGCGAAACAGAAGACCCGTGACGTTGCATATGGGTGGGGGACGGCGCCTACCTCCTACCTGCCAATGAAGTTCCCCTCCTTTCATTACGTAACACTCGGAAGGCGGAGCCACGCGCCTCGTGGCCAATGAGCAGGCACGAGGTGTGGCAAGCTGCAGCATCATGCACTGCCATGCACAAACCCCACACATTGTTGGAGATGGGGCTGGGGGGTGAAGGCCCGCCCCCGGATTCAAGCATGACACCCAGCTCGGGCCCAAAAACACGACCACCTCCTGTTCCAACCCCCTTTTCCTCGGCGCAAAACCCAACCTCAGGACTCTGCCTCTACCCGACTCTCCATAACCCCCCCCCCCCCCCCCAACCCACCATAACAACCATCCCAACATACCAATCACAGCTCCAGGTAAGCCCCCTTAAAATAAAAATGAGAAAAAACAAAAAAAAACTCCCTACACCGGTTCTCCCCCTTCTACACGGTGTCTCTCGCCATCATTCCTACCAACTCCCCCCACACCCCACAAAAAGCTTGCCCACAACGCCACCCCCTTCTCCCTTCCCCAAAAACTCCTCAGCTAACCCTATCTACCAGTGGAGCTGCAACACGCAGGACCCCTCCAAAAAAATTCTCTCTCTCTCTCTCTCTCTCTCTCCTAGTCAGCACCCACCACCACGTGTCTGCCTACTGTATAATGGCTGCTATAAATAGCATCGTAGAATGCGTGCATGAAGAATTTCGAACGAGGGCAAAGACACGACGCATTTTTATCACTCATTAATGAGAGAGGCGGAGAGAGACGTGGCAACAGTTGACAACGCTGCTTACCTATTCCTGGCATATCCAAAATCAAATAAGTCTATTAATAAAACACACACACACACACACACACACACACATATATATATATATATATATAATGGGAATAAAAGCACGTTAAAAGAAGAAGAAGAAGAAGATATATATATATATAAACTTTTACTGCTTTAACACAATATTAACATTTGTATAAGCATCACACTATAAGACTGACTTGAATCTGATTTTTTTTTTTAAGCAATCTCCAAACACTTTCCTTCAGACGTAATATACTGATTTTTAAACTCGTTACAATTAGTGTCGTACACATTCAGTTCATATAATTCACCAGTTACAACTATAATTATTTCTATTAAGAGATATTCACGAGAATATTCCACTAAAAGCTGAAAAACACACGGAACACACGAGAGAGAGAGAGAGAGAGAGAGAGAGAGAGAGAGAGAGAGAGAGAGAGAGAGAGAGACTCGGGGATTACATGTTCCTATGGCATAAAGAACTGTGAACATTACTACCAATTAGCATCAACAATCTTCCACCAGACTGATGGTTAAAAACACATTATTAAACAACATTTCTAATTAATACACTCTGAAGACATATTAAAGTACTTTCACCCACCTCTTACTGACATCGCTCAATTGCTATACACTTCCTTATTTAAGGAAGAAGGCTTATCATTTCCAAAAGAGTCTGGCCCATCGTTTTTCTGTGTCATTGTCTCTTTGGTTTAAGTCTCGAGTTTATACACTGTAAGATGACGAGGATAAAATAAAAGGTTTCACAATCTGTAGGAATACCTTCAACAACCTTCTACCGTGTTACGAAAGGTTTGGTCTTTTGTTAAGTTCGACAAACTTCCGCCTTTGATATCTTCACAAAATACTGGGATACCTGTTCGTAAAGCTTCAGTTTTTTTTTTTCCAAAATTGTGCAGTTTTCAATTTCGCCCCTTGCAAAATACTCACAAACGTTTGCAAATTTCAAAAAGCTTTCAAATGTTCAAATGGTTTAAAAAATTGGTTGTGTCGTAAAAAGGCTCCAAATTTGACTCTGCTCTAAAATCAGAACAGACCAATACAAATATGAAATGCAGGATGACAGCGATCAATTTCACTAAACCACAAAAATGCAAAACTTAAATTATCTCCTTTTCGAAATATTTCATGCAAGAGCTATACCATGAAGCAAACGAACACACGACACTTTAATCGGCAGAACACTGAAGAGCACTTGAGTTCGAAAGTACGCCTGTGTATGTGTGTGCTCACATTTAGAACCTGTCAATAAACGAATAATTATATCTTACAACACCACAGGTCCTCCAATACTTGGATGGGATACCAACAAGGCCATCTTCTCTTCAGGATCCCTCGACCATAAATCAGCTTCAGAAATAAGGGGGCTAGCAGGTATATCCCAAAAACTTTCTTAAAAATGGGTGTGGTAATACTTGCTGGAGCCATCCTTTGTAAGGTGAAAACGCCATAGAATATGTAACTAACAAAACACTTCTTGACAAAGTACCTGCTCTTTCACAACACATGCTAATATTCTAAGACACAGCTACTTCTGGCAGAAAGCAAAACGCCCAACTGACTGCTCAGCGAACAGGTACCCCTCAAGAACGAGAGGCGGCACAAGAGTGGATCGGATTAGCGGGGGCAAACTCGCCCCAAAAAACGCCAGAGGCGAAGAAAGGCTCCCGACATGCTGCGGAGTGACTCACAAGAAATGCCCATGTGGCATTGCCTGTGACTCATGATGTGAGTCACAAATTCATGCATTTCTGAGTGAGTTCGTTTCACATGTTTGATCCTTGACCTTTACTTAACATGAATCAGATAACACGGAAATGATTCAGAAGTGTGACAAGGACATATGGCCAGTCTAATACTTATTTATGTTCTGTAAATGGAATAAAATAGGCTCTATGCTTATATTCAACAAGGAAATCCACATGAATCGTCAAATTACGAAAGTTAAGAGTATATTTTTACACAAGCACACTAGATAAAACTCATAAATTGCTATGGCTTGCGTGTTAAACAGTATATAAGCACTAATACTAAATTATGTGCAATTCTATACGTTGCACCAGTCTTGTTCCCTGTCCTATTAACCTGTGCAATAGGCCTCAGAAATACACCGTCTAAGGAATCAACTTCAAACGCTAAAATAATCAGTCAACATCACAAAACTATTAAAGAGATGTATTACTAAGAAACTCTCACAGCATATGACAGCGATTGACACAATCTAAAAAACACTTGAAGGGGACAGACCGATCGGCATGTTAAATAAGAGAAGTTACTTATTTATTTCCATATACCTGAAGAAAAAGAGAAGCAAGAGTATCCCCAAGTATAACACCCATATTCACATTTGTTGTTCCCAAAAGAACCTGTTCAACGCGGAATGGCAAACGGCAAAAGACCAAACATTCATCTTCTGCCACTGTCCTAAACGATATTAATTTCCCGTTATTAATTTCTAATGTATTGTGATTTTTCTAATCGTTTCACAGCGTTACTCTCAGTCGATTCATGGTGTAAATTTATTGTTAACGATATGCTGTCAAACTGAGATATTTTCCTTCACTGGCCATGGTGTATTAAAGGGTTTTCCAACATCTTGCAACTGAATACACGGGTACCTATAAATAAATATAAAGCTTAGCATTATTTACACTAACCCAAACCAGCCTACGAATCATTGCAAAACTTCTTTTCCTTTGATCCTCTCAATCATTTCCGTTCAACAGGCATTTCGTTACTTCCGCTTGACAAACATATGGATACTTGGGGATTACACTGAGATTAACATAATCTCCCCCAAAATCAGTTAAAAGTTACTTGAAAATAAAAACATGACTATACCAATGAAATCAGGCAACTATCGAGGCCACGTATAGATACCAAACACAATTAGAATCTCCAAACACAGGTAGCCTGTATGGGTCGCCATTTTCTTTTTCACCCCCTCAAACTTCCGGACGCAGGCAAAGTAAGTGGGGAATCACGCACAAATTTGTGAAATGAAAATAATACACAAGATACCATATTAACCAGGACACTCTTCGGCTACATTCCATTAAAAGATAACTTTTTCCCCTACCCGTCCGTATCTAATGTGAGATTAAAAATATATTCTCCTACATGCTCACCAGATATATATTTTCAAGAGCGACAATGATGCCTAACATTCACATTTTTCGCACTATTTCTGCGATACGCCCATTCCTGTAAGTCGTGGATCCAAGTAAGTTATAAACGAAGAAGCTTTACCTTCGATATAAAATGGTTTAGGTTAGGGTTCAGCAAATTAGCCCCTGTTCTCATTTGCTTATTTTCCACTTACGAAGTCACTATACAGAAATGCCTTTCCTGTTAAATCAGACCACGGAAGGCGACGCATTACATGAACATAAAAAAAACCTACAAACGACATGTAACTGCAAAAAAACAAACACAAAGCATTACACACCCACCAAATCGAATAAATGCAGGACCAGCACTGAAATGAGGATGCTTCACACAGCATGCCGTTGAAGATTTCACGATGAAAACACCAACGAGAGAGAGAGAGAGAGAGAGAGAGAGAGAGAGAGAGAGAGAGAGAGAGAGAGAGAGAGAGAGAGAGATACAAGTGGAGAACTACTACCCAAAGAATATAAGATTGAAAATCGAAAACCTTTGGGAGATGCCATTGCGCAGCGTAACAAGTATTGCCCAGCAAGACGGGCACAGCATGAACTTCATTGGTAGTGGAGAGAGAGAGAGAGAGAGAGAGAGAGAGAGAGAGAGAGAGAGAGAGAGAGAGAGAGAGAAGGACAGGGCGACGTTAACAGGTAAATCGACACTCCTCCTCGGCGACGCCACCACAAAAGTGAGAAGGAAAACCATCCATTCCGTCAGTCAAGCGACAGGAGTGGGAGTTAAACGATGACAAGTATTTTTCCGACGGAGAGGAAAAGCGGAAAGCGAACACCTACGGGAAAGCTAACGGGGAATTTCGTGCCCGTATCGGTTCCCACCCTCGGTCTCGAAAGGCCGTTAGAGGATTTAAGGAGCGACCAATAGCAACGCCTTGCGGCCATCTTTGCACACACCCCTCGAGAGCAAGAAATTCTACTTGGAGATCCGTGGGCATCTCGGGCAGGCCCTTGGCTTCGTTTTTGGGCATGGCGTGCAGGTCCCCTCGAGGGGACACCCTCGTAACGGGGGAGGTTTCCATTTCCCCCCTTGACAATAACCTGAACAAAAGTACGTCGAAAATGTTGAACAAAAATTGGCGCCTCATCGTTAAAACATGAAAAACCAGTCAAAGATCACGCGCCTCTCTGTCGAGAGGAGGAGGAGGAGGAGGAGGAGGAGGAGGAGGAGGAGGAGGAGGAGGAGGAGGAGGAAACGGGTAAGGTAAATATAATCAATATTAAAGAACCTACTTAAAAGCAAGAAGTACGGGCTAAATTATCTTCCCATAAGATATATCACAACACACCTCATTACCTTCCGCTGCAAAGTCTCGTACAAACTTAGGATAATAAGAGCTATTGGGAATTAAAGAAAAAAAAAAATGGAAGTCCACTTCGCAATTTCTTTCAATGGCGAAAAAATAACCCACAAAAATATTTTCCGCGCATGCCAGGCCGCAGATCGGCAGAATATCACGGATCTCTCCATAAAAATACAAAGGGAAGGCAAAGGAGAGGGACCTTTCTCACAGACAACAGAAGAGGAAAGGAGACGCGATAATTTACGTTCTTTAACTGTGCCGTTTCGAGAGAAGATTCCCGCGGCTTAAAAGATTCTTTCAGTACTCGACCAAAAAGACAGTAGTCCCCCCTCTGGCCCCTTTCGTCATCCACCGCCCACCAACGTTAATTCTTCCGGCACCCAATCCACAACGTTCCTCGATTCGGAACCAAACCTCTTTCTGGGCCTTTGCTCCACCCACATTCTGCCACGTACTCGGCCTCCCAAGACACTCTAAAATGCCCCCTCTTTTTTGAAACCTGAGAAAATTCAGAAATCCGAAACTGGCTAACAAGACTTTTTCCCGGTCCCTGTTTTCCTGAAATGGCACCTAAACCATGAAGTCAGAATAAAAAATTAAATCGAAATCCGTTTTACTGCATCTGTAACATTACCTTTTAAAACAATGCGGTTTTAAATTGAAGAAATCGGTAAACATAACATTAGCGATAAACCCTCATTATCTTTCCATGCTAGCTTACCGGTCAAGGCAAAAGGTGTACGCAATGAATAACAACATTAATCATCCAATCTCCACGACAATACCTTAACCGAACGAGCAAAAAAGCGAAAGAGAGCACAATGACAGCACACAACAAAATTAAAGTGCAACAATCACAGGTATGAAGGCAATGTCTTTCATCTAAGCCGATGACGGAAAAGTCACCTTAAAGGTGACTCGACCCGACACAGGCTCGTGCATTTCCACGTAGCAACGCTGTTCAGCTGCTAATGCAATGTCTCGATAATACTATAAAAATGAGTATTTATCCCTTATGCAGCAAGGCTATTACGATACGTGCAAATTCGAGTGGCGATTTTTTTTTTTTTTCATTTACACAGGTATAAAGTTTGACGAATGCTTTTCGATGTCTCGTGAATCTTACCAAATATATTATACACGTTACAAATGTTTAAGGGAGTGGAGATCGTCCACCTTTCTTCATATATAAATCTATGCAGGGTCGCCACAAAACGGAGAAAATTAAAAACGAAGTACCGAGTACTCTCAGGTAATTAACTGTAAGACTTTCTTCGTATTTCTTCTGTTGAAGATTTATGTACAAAAAATTCTCTTATATTATTCATTGTACCTTGAAAATGCGTAACAATTACGAGCAAATACTCGATAATTAGTTTTCTTAACTCACGTGAAAGTTTTGCGATTCTTCCGCATATAAATTTGTATCTTGAAGTAGCCTACACTAGGATACACAGGTCAGCAAAGCTCCTCCCTACCTACACTCTGTAGCACACGATGCAAAGCCTCCAGGAACCATACCAACAGCTCCGCATAGATTTTCGTATCCATCTCTATATCTATATCTATATCTATCGCTATCAGCGGTATCCTAAAATACCTTGTCACAAAAGATAACTAATGCTTTACCATTATTTAATGCCTTCCAAGCGAAAATGCTCATGCTTACGAGTATATATCAGCTTTGAATATAATGTTATTCATTATCCCAATTTTATATGACGGTTAGTCAGTATAAAATATGCATGAAAATCTAGCAGTGCTACCTAAAGTGTCGTAATAATTCACTACCACACAACTGGAAACCAACATCGTCGGTATTCTAAAATAAAAACGAGATCTGCCTTGAAAACGCCAAAAATAAAAAAAAATAAAAAATGTATATTGTCTCCTACAATTAGTTACCACTTAGGTCGGGAAATATTTGCGAAGGCAAACTATTAAAAAAACACAAACTGTTTTGAAACACTTGTATTTGCAACTGACAAAATTTGGTTACATCCTGCCTACTTCTATGAATTATGCTGCCAAATCTAGAAAATACCATATCTAGAAAACGTGGTCATATCTTTGAAGAGTAAAGGATCTAGAAATAACATTTATTAAACAATATGTTTATAAAGCAGTAATTGTACGCCGAAAAGATCATGTGTGTGTAACTGTAAGCCGAAAAGTGTGTGTTTGTGTGATTGTAAACCGTGAAATGTGTGTGTGTGTGTGTGTGTGTGTGTGTGTGTGTGTGTGTGTGTGTGTGTGTGTGTGTGTGGTACACCGATATCGATAGGCTGTAAACTTCAAATACTTCGATTACTTTTCCAAGTACTTTCGTGGACAAGTGTGTGAAAACATTTTACAAGATGAACAAAAACCAACATCAGAATAGGTGCTTTGTTTCCTGAGGTGAGATAAGCAACTCCACGAAATCCCAGTTATACACAAGCTTCAAATGATCTGACACAAGGTAAGCGAGTATATAAAAATATTATAGCAACGGTAGGTCAGTAAATAATGTTATACACGATAAGTCAGTAAATAATAATTTTATACACTGTCACTATTATTATTATTATTCAGACGATGATCCATATTCATACGGAACAAGCCCACAAGGGCCATTAACAATCAAGCTTATCAAGATTACAGTGTTCATTAGGAAGAAGTAAGAGGACGGAAAGGGAAATTCAGAAAGAAGAGATCTGATTTATATATAAAAAAAAAAAAAAATGATAAACATTTACTAAAATGCTACGAGTATGGTCTTAGGGCAGTAATGCTCTGCATCTCCGCTTGAATTTCCGAAGTTCCAATTGCACGACTCCCTCTGGGAGACTATTCCACAGTCCAACGGTGTGAGGAATAAAGGACCTCTGGAACTGAGAAGTTCTACAGCGAGGCACATCTACCGCATATTGGCGCTGCTGTTCAGCAAATCTGGTTGCTCTTCTTATTGTTGAGAATGCCGCTAAGGATGAAGTCTTTTGTTGAGCATATAAACACAATTACAGAGTTTGCTAATAATCGCATAGATGCAAAATTGGCTCGTAGCATCAACTTATTTAAAGATAAAAAGAGTCTGATCAAAAACACTTTCTTTGGGACGAACTGTCAATAACAACGAACAAGCTTCCGGGAAATAAAGCGCAATTTTGGAGAGAGAGAGAGAGAGAGAGAGAGAGAGAGAGAGAGAGAGAGAGAGAGAGACTCAATCCAGCCCCTCTGGTGGCTTTAAAGTTTAACGGATCAAATCCCCATATCTTGTTAACACAATCATGAGACGCTGTACGTCCAACGAAAATGTCCACCTGGTACTCTGGACGGATTCTTAAAAGTGACTGAACGATATATCGGCACAACCTGTAAAGAACAATCCGATCTCTCTCTCTCTCTCTCTCTCTCTCTCTGGATGATATGGCGCATCATCGCGTAAGTTAACGCTTAAGCCGACGGGGTCGTTCAGCTTTAACGTCGTTTTCGGAACTGAGGAACTGGGGACTACGACGACAATGCATTGCATTATGACGAGGTCTGCCATTCGCGCATTCTACGGTAGTTTCGCCGTGTAAGCATCCAGCTCGAGAGATCAAATCCCCTCCCCCCCAAAAAAAAACCACCCCTCCAGTTTATCTCTTCTAAAAGGCGGCGCATAAGCTGCTCTTTCATTCGACTTCTAGTTTGTGATTGCAGAAAAAATTGGCGTACTCCTCGGAAATTGCGCAGATGATAGTGTACACAGCTCGTCGCGAGAGAGAGAGAGAGAGAGAGAGAGAGAGAGAGAGAGAGAGAGAGAGAGAGAGAGAGAGAGAGAGAGAGAGAGTGTACACAGGGATTTAAACACTCACCTTGTTGTGTGAATGAATATACAAGAGCATTAGCGTACTCGACTCACCTGAAAATACACAGGAATGAAGCAACCTTCACGAAAACACGAAGTTTTCGATTTAATCAAAACTTAATTGGACTCTTAAGAGTGCACACGAGAAACTCGTTAAAGTATGCACCTTCATCAGAGCTCTCTCAATTACAGTACACTTTAGTACTGCTGTTAATGAACACTCGCCAGGAGCCCAGCACCCAAGCGCATGACCTTGCTTTATAAGATTTTAAAAATGGAAGTTAACAAAACTAATGCAAAACAATTTTTCATGTCTCTATTGTTTACTCTTGAAATGGGAGACGAAAAACTGGAGATATAAAATAAGGCGAAAAAAAAAAAAATTAAAAGCAGAGGGACTTCCCGAGACAGAACCCAGGAAGCGAGAGAGAGAGAGAGAGAGAGAGAGAGAGAGAGTACTTAAGAGCACTCTCCCATCATCGGCCTGTACACTCTGAAGCTCCTTCAGCCAGCTCTCATCGACACGTTTGAAACAAAAGCTTTACCTGTAACCCCACCTCTCTCTCTCTCTCTCTCTCTCTCTCTCTCTCTCTCTCTCTCTCTCTCTCTCTCTCTCTCTCTCTCTCTCTCTCTCTCTCCCGAATGATCTTCCATAGTGCCGACGCCTTTGGGAAAAGCAGGGTAAGGGTAGATTCGGTATACAGTTTACCAGGCTAACACCCCAAAGTTTGTTCTATAATATTTAGTTGAAATTACCGATGGAAAGTAGATATCATTTAGAAACAAAGCCATACACGAAGAGAGAGAGAGAGAGAGAGAGAGAGAGAGAGAGAGAGAGAGAGAGAGAGAGAGAGAGAGAGAGAGAGAGAGAGAGAGAGAATTTTTAGTTACTTTATCTGGGTGAGGTTCCCCCTAAGTTTAAAATTACCCATGACAATTATTTCAATAACATTTAAAAAACAAAAATATAAAAGAGAGAGAGAGAGAGAGAGAGAGAGAGAGAGAGTTTACCTGGGTGAGACACGTCTATATTTGAAATCACCCGATGGCAATTTCGATAAAATTTACAAAACGAAGCTATACACTAGAGAGAGAGAGAGAGAGAGAGAGAGAGAGAGAGAGAGAGAGAGAGAGAGAGATTTAACTGGGTGAGACACCTCTAAGTTTGAAATCACCCGATGGCAATTTCGATAAAATTTAGAAAACGAAGTTATACACGAGAGAGAGAGAGAGAGAGAGAGAGAGAGAGAGAGAGAGAGAGAGAGAGAGAGAGAGAGAGAGAGAGAGAGAGAGAGTTTACCTGGGTGAGATCCCCCTAAGTTTGAATTTATCGATGGCAATTTCGATAACAGTTAGGAAACAGCTATACACGAGAGAGAGAGAGAGAGAGAGAGAGAGAGAGAGAGAGAGAGAGAGAGAGAGAGAGTGAGAATCACTTGCTACAGACATACAAAACCATTTAAATAACTTCTGAACCAATGTATCAGGAAAATCCCCCGGAGGAACATTCGCACAGGGCAGCCATCAACAATTCTTCACATATCTACGCAGCGACGTTTTCTCTCCGGACAAACCTCAGAGAACGCAACATCACTTCGCTCTTAAGACGCGTTATGAACTTTCATCTGGAATAATTGACTTCATTAACACCGGCGCGGATAATTAAACTCAAAATTCAAACACTGTCGACCGTGACCCGTTCATTTCTCGAAGGTCAACCGAGGCTCGCCACGAAATATCAGAAGGTCGAACCGAAGTCGAGTTTGTAATTCTGAGATCATTTGAGGCCTTCCTTAATTTCTAGAGGCCGTTGGAGTGTCCACTCGGCTACGTACTCGAGCATTTCCCCTCCAGCAGGCAAATCCGGCGCACTGTCACACTCTAGAGTCTAGACAAACACCATTAATCCACAACCACCGCAACCACCGTCATGGGATGAATCAGGCCACCCCCTTGCCCCCCACCCCCCTTTTCCCCATTTAGGCAGCATAAATAGCTAGACGCCGCACAGACAACAATATAATCATCATCAAAAGCTATCTCTCTCTCTCTCTCTCTCTCTCTGTATACCTTTGATTGTAGACGTGCGACTTTATTCAGACAATGAACCTTCGACATTCAATGCCTCCCTACCTATACCAGACACTGGGGGGCCCTACCCCAAAACCTGGCCCAGATACAGACAATGTCGACTTTTCTATTATTATTATTTTTATACTCTTTAGCTGTGACCGACGCACTCTCGTCGTCTATCCCTTCCAGCATATCAGGAAAATACGACGATTCATTTCGGGGAAGACCACCGCTTTGCATATGCTTGCAAGGACGCCGCATCGCATCGACGCGATTCGAAGAAGAAGAAGAAGAAGAAGAAGAAATCTCTGGCTGATGACAGACTGTTCTCGCTTCCTCCTGGTTTATCCGCTGCCTTTTCTCTCCCTCATTCTTCCAGTGGTCTTTTCGTCCTGGCTCAAGTTAGAAAAGTGCATTTCGGTGCAACTTCACCAATCCTCGCTAACCCCCCCCTCCCCCCAAAATAAAAAAAAAAAAAATTCGACGGCCGCGGTATAAGTAAGCATTTTCCCCTCTCTCCTTTAACAATGAGCTACCGGTGTATATATAAGGTCAATGAGTGCTTCTCGCACGCAGATGTGAAGCACAGCCTGATAAACGATTAAAGTCGGGTATTTTCCTCTTCTGGTAAAAGGTAATGTAATGAGTCAACCAAGCACCTGTCTATCTACTGTACAATACATCTACTCAAGCTTAGTTAGAAAAAACGGACAAAAAGCCAAGTAATTCTGACGAGGTGTCAGCGATTTTTAATACTTTATATATTCACACAATAAATATAACAGATCCCTACTTTCTGTATTTCCTATTATGTTCTATAACTTCTTTCAAATGAACGTGTTCTTTGTTAGCCTGAATTTCAAGTCAGTGGCCCCTGTGGGTTTGTTCCATATGAATAAGGCTTATCTTCTAAATAATAATAATAATAATAATAATATTTAAACTCTTAAATAAATGCCTGTGAATTTTAAACATTCAAGTAAATCAAAACAATAAATAAATTTTTATGAGTCACACATCATCCAGCTTCTATACCTATCCCTGCGTTCTCTTTAAAACAAAACACAGACAGACATGAATAAAGCTTCGTGCAACACAATCTACATGCAGTGCACCGTGCGAAAGGATTAGCCAATCCATAAATAAGTCCCTGAACACATCCTACATCCACTGTTGCTGACGTTTGCGGTAAAGACGCGCTTTCTTTCTTCTTTTGAATAAACACCACACCAATAATTTTTCTGTACGAAACATTAGATGGGAGTGATTACGGCTACCAGCTGGCTTAATCCAAGAGAAAATCCCACGCCTGATTAAAAACAAAATAAGATAATAGCAGCGCAAATCATTCCAAAACTTGACAGAGGAGGTAAAGTAGTGTATGCGCCATACAATCCTATGAAATTACAGATTCCTCAAGGTAAATGTCGGAAAAGGAGTCTTTAAAACGACATGACGAAAACTGTGGTCACCAAAATATACTAAGCCATACATTTTGTGTAGTATGTTAACTCGACCCATATATCAGTTGATGTAAAATGGAATATAGAATTTAGGCCAAAGGCCAAGCACTGGGATCCGTGAGTCATTCAGAAGCACTGAAGAGGTAACTGAGAGTAGAAAGGATCTGAAAGTGTAACAAGACAAAAACCTCCCAGTTGCGCTAAGAAACAATCGTCGGGTAAGAATGGAAAGTACGGTGGAAGAGCGACTATGAACAGAGATACAGTAAAAGGAAAGGGATTACAGCTAGGGGCTGAAAGGATGCTGAAAAGAACCTTAAGTAGTGCCCCTGCGGGGATCAGTACATTCCCAAGGGATTGAAGGTGGCAGATGTGGAAACAATCCCACCACTTGGTGGTAGACAGAGAAAAACTTGCGAAATATTGACACAGTCGGGATGCTTCAATGCGCATATAAAAATATCAATAGAAAATTATCATTAACAAGTAGTGCGATGATGTAAATTGACAATTGCCCTTGCAACGTACACACTCAAAGGAAACAAAGCGAAGTTTATACCACACCTGAGCAAATTACTTCCAGCTTTTCCAATCCAAAGGTTTTACCTTTCTTCTTTCGACGTGAAGGCGTTTTATACCCCATTATCCACTTCATTTGCCCACAAATGCCCAAACTTTTGAATGCTGCTCAAAGGTCAACATTGCACAGGCTTCGTTAAATCCCTTAGGTCAGGTTGTTTTGATTTCTGAATACAAGCACGCTAACAAAAGGTGCGCATTTGGAAACGAAGCACTGCAACTATAGCGGTTGGGAAGGATTTTCATGTTAGGTTAGATTAGGGTATGATTAGGCGTAGGCGATTCCCTGTTGCGCACTCGAGTCAAAACGTAAGGTGAAAATAAGACTAAGACACCCGGGGGAACCTTGTGAAAGGCCAATACGTATTGGTTGAGGCGAAGGGGGAAAAGAGGAGGAGGAGGAGGAGGAGGAGGAGGAGGAGGAGGAGGAGGAGGAGGAGGAGGAGGAGGAGGAGGAGGACTGCAAGAGGTGGTGGCAGAGAGTTGCGAAGATGGAAAGGTAAGGAAGATGGAGGTTGTTAAGCCTCATAAAGGAAGAGGCGGGTTAATGATTACAAGACTTGAGAGAGACACATGCAGAAGGAGAGAGAGAGAGAGAGAGAGAGAGAGAGAGAGAGAGAGAGAGAGAGAGAGAGCATAAAACGGAGAAAGGTAGGGGCCATGAAAGAGGGGGAAGTGATGACGATTGGAGGGCGAAAAAAAAAGGGGGGGGACAACCGACCCCAGTTGATTGGCCCGGGCAGAGCACATCTCTACGAATTATCGCCCAGGCTATTATTAGACAGGGGAGGACACACATCACTGCTCTCGCTTTCACATCCCCCTTGTGTCGTCCTCTGCTTCTCCTCCTCCCTCAGACTTTGGCTCCGGCTTCAGGAGGAGGAGGAGGAGGAGGAGGAGATGGTGGCGGAAGTTCAAGAAAAAACATTAATGTTAACCTCGAGACAAGACGCAGCATAAGAACATGTTTTCCATGTTTTACACTTTTTCTCGAGTATGGTGCTCTGCTCGACAGCCGGGTGGGAGGGTGATTGCGAGGAAAATGATTATAATAATAACTGAGCATGAAATTTAATGGATAATAATAATAATAATAATAATAATAATAATAATAATAATAATAATAATAATAATAATAATAATAAAATGACAGATTGCCAGATTGCAGTCTCAAGGATGCTATGGGGAAAACCTCAACAATGAAAAAATGCTCATCAAATTCGGTATAGACCCCAAAGCCACCTCAGCAGAGAACACATGACGTTACCAAGCAGCATCGCTTTCGGATATTCAGTGCAATTCGACCAAATACTTCAGAGATTACATTAAAATAAACCACCTCCTTACAATAGACAGTTTTGTAAGGAAACGATCAGGGAAAAATATAAGTATGATGGGTGAGCGTTTTTAAACATGACATGGAGATCTGAATCTGCCTCAACATAACACGGACTCGTTGCAGTTCAAATAGGTACACTTAGGCGTTTCAAAATAAATACTGAGAGATATAGGGTATAACCTTGTAGTATCACTTTTTCTCGGCGTGTAAACACGCCCTAACTTTCCATACAACTTGTAACTTCTTATATGGATAAAAATTGTACGTTCCATTTTTTTTTTTATTTCAATGAAAACTTATACATGATCGAATTTTTCTTTTCCTAAATTTTAATGCAAAAATATATAGAAAGCTCACGTGATATTTATAGACTGAGTTTTGATATCTGTTTACAACACAGTTAACCATTTGTGAAATACTCCAGTGAAAATACTACGAAAAGGGAAAAATACACAAGTAAATATTAAAAAAAAAACTAACTGTTTATGAACAATTAACTGAGAGAGAGAGAGAGAGAGAGAGAGAGAGAGAGAGAGAGAGAGAGAGAGAGAGAGAGAGAGAGAGAGAGAGAGAGAGAGAGAGAGAGAGAGATGTACTAGGATACAATATTTCAACAACTTTTTTTTATTGAAGGTAAATCTAATAATTCAAAAACCAAGAGCTGGAATTTTCTTGCAGCTACAACTTTGACACAAAAATCTACCAAATAACAGAAGCTAATTTTCAGACACCAGGGGTTACGCTCTTAACAGTAACGATAAAAGGGAAAACGTCCCACCAAAATTATAAATATATATCGCTGTAACTTCTCTTCTTTACAGTTGAAAAGATACTTTTTCTATTAACATTTAATATGTTATACTACATCATTAACGAAAAGGCGAATACCTAAACCCAAGGAATAATTCTATATTTACAACGATAATACATTTAATATGATCGTCGAAGGCCAAAGTAGAATGTTCACGGCATAACAGAAATTGTATTTTTTCCAATGTGCTAAGCGTCAATAATCATGATCAGAGTCCAGGGAACTAACAGATATGTACTAAAAAGACCAGTATTTTGCTTATAAGTAATAGCATTTCCATGAAACGTTGTGGAAACTAACCAATCTAAACTGCCTTAAAGTTGTTGTGGAAACTAACCAATCTAAACTACCTTAAAGTTTGTAACTCTAAATGGAGCTCTCCTGACAAAGATACGTTCAACTCCCTTATATCAAATTATTCCGTTTTCATCTCTCGATCGCATTTTTTATGCAATCAGCAACGCTAAGAATAAGAAGAGGAAATACACAGATTGAGTACGACTTCATAAAAACAAGTGGATGAGGACTTCGGTCAAAAGCTCTATTAAAGTCATTATACGTAATACGAGCTCGGAGGGAGCTGTTTATTTAAATCACCTGTGCACAGCAACTAAGACTGAATCTCTTTGTGGAAGCTTCTTTTAGTCTTTTTTTCTCTGATTTAGAGCGTCTGATATTTAAATCACCTGTGCACAGCAACTAAGACTGAATCTCTTTGTGGAAGCTTCTTTTAGTCTTTTTTTTCTCTGATTTAGAGCGTCTGTCTTCTCAAAAAAAAAAAAAAAAGAAAGAAAGAAAGCAAGCTCTTTCCCCCACGTTCACTTTGGGCCTATGCTACATATGGTTTCAACCTTCTCATGTGTTACGTGTAAAAACTTCCAGGCCCTTCCTTACCTTACTATGATGGAAAACACAACCTTGGATTTCGGCGAACACATTTTATATATATATATAATAAACGGATTATGAAGAGAAGTAATGGACGGCCGATAAACACAATTTCTGTCGTGTGTGTTTCACGTTAACAAGAGAACTTATAAACAAAATAAACACTATGCGCACAACATAAACACTGCATAAACAACGGAACGCGGCACCGGTAACAGCTCAACATGACCAGAGAGGCAAAGAAGCTACATAACAAATACAAGTCGACAAAAGGTTCGTAACGGTCGAAGAGCAACGCTAACTAAAGTACTAAAACGGAAAGCAAAACACGAATAGAAGGGAGAAGAGCTACAGCGAGGTTGGGGAGGGTAAGCACGCACAAGCGCACGCACACAAACTATCGTCAAGCATGTGTTCAAGGATGGTCGTTCCTTTGACCCCCGCCAATGCATATTACAACTGGACATCCCTACCGTCCAACCGCTTTCACCCCAACCCTTTTCCAAGTTCTATCGCCTGAGAGAGAGAGAGAGAGAGAGAGAGAGAGAGAGAGAGAGAGAGAGAGAGAGAGAACTACCACCGGAGAATTCACTATTCATGAAACTGGAAGTTTGCATCCCAATCCATAGTTAGCAGAGAGAGAGAGAGAGAGAGAGAGAGAGAGAGAGAGAGAGAGAGAGAGAGAGAGAGAACTACCACCGGAGAATTCACTATTCATGAAACTGGAAGTTTGCATCCCAATCCATAGTTAGCACAGAGAGAGAGAGAGAGAGAGAGAGAGAGAGAGAGAGAGAGAGAGAACTACTACCTGATAATTCACTATTCATGAAACTGGAAGTTTTCAAAGCTTCAATGCATCGCATTCCACAGTTAGCAGAGAGAGAGAGAGAGAGAGAGAGAGAGAGAGAGAGAGAGAGAGAGAGAGAGAGAGAGAGAGAGAGAGAGAGAGAGGAACTACCACCTGAGAATCCATATACAGAGAGAGAGAGAGAGAGAGAGAGAGAGAGAGAGAGAGAGAGAGAGAGAGAGAGAGAGAGAGAGAGAGAGAGGAGAACTACCACCTGAGAATCCATATAATCATAAAATTGGAAGTTTTCAAAGCTTCAGTGCATCGCATTCCATAGTTTGCAGAGAGAGAGAGAGAGAGAGAGAGAGAGAGAGAGAGAGAGAGAGAGAGAGAGAGAGAGAGAGAGAGAGAGAGACTACCACCTGAAGACCAACATACAGTATTCACGAAATTAAAGTTTTCCAAGGATCATTATATCCCATTCCATGGTTAGCCAATATGAGAGAGAGAGAGAGAGAGAGAGAGAGAGAGAGAGAGAGAGAGAGAGAGAGAGAGAGAGAGAGAGAAAATACTCACAAAATTAAGTTTTCCAGGCCTCATTGCATCCAAGTCCATAGTTACCCAAAAGAACAGCTATTTTCGAGCAATAACAAGCAAGTTCATGTCACTATCACTTCAGTTCCCATTTACTAATTTGGTTGGATTCTTGGCCCCCTTCCAAAATCTCAAAGGCCCTTACCCCTATCCATGAGACGGTCCTTTCCTTTGCTTCCACGGAACGATCCTTTCCTCAACAGCCAATTCCTTTCCCTCCACGGAACGATCCTTTCTTGAACAGCCAACTCCTTTCCCTCCACGAAACGATCCTTTCCTCAACAGCCAACTCCTTTCCCTCCACGAAACGATCCTTTCCTCAACAGCCAACTCCTTTCCCTCCACGGAACGATCCTTTCCTCAACAGCCACAGCCTTGCCCTCCGCACAATCCCCCCCCCCCCCCACAACAAACCACCTCCCATATCAGCGATCCGATCCATTTCTAACCAGCCGAATTCCTCCCCGTATCGCAAACTTGAACCCACCTTTCCCTTCAGTATATACCCTCTGGTGCTTTTCTCAAAGCCCCGCCCCTACAAACCACTCCCCAAAAACAAGCCCCCTACATAATGCACAACTAGCATGGCATAGGAAAGCTGGAGTAGAGAAAGGGGGAAGGGGGGTTCAAAGCGGGACACCCCCCCTCTCTCTCTCTCTCAGAATGGTCAGCGAGGCTGCCAACTTAACGTCCATTTTGTTTAATCTCCTCTTTCTACACAACACGAAGCACAAACACGCATTAACGCTTTAATTTTGTTAATAAAAACAAACACAAACACACACACATATACAGTATGTATATGTATGTATGTATGTGTATTTGCAGGCTACTACGAGGTCAGGCACAGAATGTTGACATATGAGAGAGAGAGAGAGAGAGAGAGAGAGAGAGAGAGAGAGAGAGAGAGAGAGAGAGAGAGAGAGAGAGAGAGAGAGAGATTTACCTTTAAAAAACTTCACAGGAGGCCAAACATTAGTATAAAGTTAACGGTATATTTCTCCATAAACAAAAACAAACCTAAACCCAATAACCTACCAACGAGAGTAAGTGGAGTATCTGGAAAAAAAGACTCCGCTAGGCACTGTGCTTTTATTTATCATTCAAATTACCGGCCCCCAGATGCGTAGGCAGGGCATTCTCATAATCAACAACAACAACAACAGCCACCATGCAAAATGGTGAACCCAACTTTTTCCGTCGATCCGACGATTACCCAACACCCGGAAACAGGAAAAGGCCACCGCGCCCCAACACCAATAAGATCATTTTCACTTTTAAAGCAACACAGAGAGGAAAGCGTCGTTTTTCTGAAGAGACAATTTGATACGATCTTTGTTCTTCCACAGAATGCATTACTGCAGACAACGTGTGTGATCTTCATAGCACAAAATGCTAAGAGAATCTTATGAATGGATTCACCCACTTGTGAAGAGGATTACCTCGTCGAGGGCCTCCCGTTTTTACGGTATGCTCTTTGACAAAAACAATTCACACACGTCTAGTTCTCTCTCTCTCTCTACGCCCTAAAAAACGACACACAACAGACACCTAACAACTGAGCACCTAATTCACTGATTAGGTCAGTAGATGCACCCGTTTGAGAGGTGTGTTGCTTACGCCCGAACACCCGAGCTACGGGAGAGAGAATCTACGCAGGTTTACTAATCTGTGGTAAAAAAAAAAAAAAAAAAGTGCTCTCACTCCAAAATATCTGGGTTTTTAAAAGGATGATTGTAGCGTAGAGGCTAACATATTGGGTAACGTAAATGTCCATAGGTAGCACCGGGATGTGGCCTAAGATGAAGCCTGAAATATAGGGAATGGAAATGTGACGGTCCACGAACCACATAAGACCATTCTCTTGAGAAAAGAGAAAAAATCATAAAAAATTAATACATGGAGAAGGGTTCATCTTTTTAAGGCCGGGTGGATTGCACCCGTCTTCAAGTCCCAAGACTTCGAATATCTTACATTAATTTGTGTGTGAAAATCGACTCGTATCACGGCCATAAATCAACCGAAGCTTACTGCTAATTGCCAGTGAACCAAATTTCGCATTTAAAGAAGCCATAAAAGCAATTTACATAGAGCGGACAACACCAGTGTCTAATCTAGTAAAACAGGCTGAGCCCTATACATACAGTATCTCATAACAAACTGCAAGGAAACGGTAGTAATATCTCTCTACCTAACGCTCTATCGCTTGCCTACCTAACCTTCAAAATCATTCAGTTAACAGGTCTACCTCTTATCTATTCAACGCTTTCAATCGTTCTTCCACCGGTGTAAATATGTGGCCTAACTAACCCAAACTTCCCAGTGTAACTTAATCTTACAAATAATTCACCTGTGACAGGTCGGTTTAGTGCCTATCTAAACCAACATCACAAAGGATTGATCTTGAACATATAGTTTTGTTACATGGCTAACCTGCAATTCCACTTCTTGTTTACTGCCCGTGAATAATTTAAAGTAAACTTATTTCTAAGCAGGGTTACCGATTGTTGTTGGATTTAGGCCAGCCAACACGTCTAAGGATAGGCCACATAAGTACTCCTTACCCTACACACGCCTTACGCTGACCGTCCACTCTTTGAAAATTATTGAATAAAGTTCTGTACATCGGATCTTTAACATCCGATGTACTGTACAGAGAAGAAAAAAAAGTTTACAGAAAAAGTTGAAAAGTTTCAAGCAAAAATGGTAGCTATATTACAGACAGCTATGTTCAAACTGACGAAAGCATCCTACCGTCAAGTGCTGTTAAAAATTTGTTTAGGAACAGTATTTTGTGTATAACAACAATACCGTCTTATGCTGTTAAAAATTTGCGCATAACAACAGCATTTGTCAAACTGAGATTTAATTCACAGACGCAGATTCAACAAACCAACATCTGAAACCACTAACAGACTAGAATTTGAGGGATAAAAAATCCAGCTATCCTTTGATGATTATCTGAGACATACGCAATGTTACTGTTACTTCCGTGTTACATTTCAAGGCTGAAATCTTAATAGGACACTTGTACATCGTAACCACTGGGAATGTACGCAATGAAGATCAAACGCAAGCATTTCGTGTTGTGCAACAGTTTTGAGTATCCAAACTAATACATCAAAACGTCTATGTTCTTCTAATCTACATGGAAACATTATATACATACACATACAGACATTTATGTAAAGCTTGATCCGGCAGCAACTTCGAACTTGTCCTTAATAACTGATTACATAATCGTATGTAATCAGCCAGCGAAAATCTAGGGGCCTTGTAAATCTATCTACAAGTTTCCGGCAATGAACCGTAGTTTCTAGCAGTCTTCCCTCTTCTGATAAGATTTGGGGCACCGAAAGTAACTATTTGTTCAATCTTTCCGAACATAATGTTCAATAAGGACATCGGTTGGCGTGACACCGTAATTGCCTTATCTTCATGATTTTCTTTTCTTTTTTCTTAAGAACCACTTCCGCTTCTTAGACACGATACGTATTTGAAGAACTTTTCACTCCGTCGTTCTGTTAAGCACAATGGAGAATTATCACTCAATTTATCGCACATTGTCATGACAGGAAAATGATTACAGCAGAAGTCTCTTTGCCCGTATCCTTTTAGAGTGAAATTACAGACTAGCGTGAGTGGCTGGGGGTTTTTGCGGTGAAGCATATCATCAAGTATTTAAACATTCCGAATCGTAATGTACAAAGTCTTGGCCGCTTATAGGCGCTTGATGAGCATATTTACCGCAAGGCCGCAGAAAAAACAGTGAAATATATCGATCTCCGGGGAATATCATCTCGAGGTGCTTACGGGAGCAGAGACGTACAAGTTCAACGCAAAGAGTATCGTGAAATCTAACGCAACCAGTCAATAACGGATGGTACAATGAAGTATTCGCCTTTTGTCAGTTTACAACACGGATACAGAAGTTCCTTTCGCCTTGATCGTCCATATTTCATTTCCTCGTTTTCTAAGGCATGTCGAAATCCACATAATCAGATTTTGTGAAAAAAAGGAAGCATTCCCTAACCGGAATTTTCAGTAAAATTTCTGTATCAAAACGAAAAACTATTGGCCAGTAAGGCGTACTCTTATGTGACTAATGAGAAAGCATGCGCGTGCACAAACACAAAATAAAACACACAGATATATATGTGTATGAATTTTCATCACATCAGCACACCCGGAAAATACCAATGAACCCGTAAGCAAAGAAAATAATAGAAGTCTTCCAGCAAAGCGGCGGCTAGAAAGGTCAAGGAACGGGCCACTCACTACATGTTATACATTCATTGCGTGATTGACAAATCCAGACGCCTGAACAAGCAATGTCTGAAGAGTTCCGCAAAAGGAGAGAGAGAGAGAGAGAGAGAGAGAGAGAGAGAGAGAGAGAGAGAGAGAGAGAGAGAGAGAGAGAGAGAGAGAGAGAGAGATACTAGATAGCTAGACAGGAACTGGCTAGACTACATGCGTTTCATGGCACAGTAAAATGTGGTAATGAAGATAAGACATTCAATACAAGTAAATAAAAAAAAAAAAAAAAAATCTATCCCCTTTCTCCATATATGTAATGAAGAACACGAGCTCACTGTCTCAAACACAAAGGTTAATCAATAAGCCGATATTTATCTTCGTGAAGGCACCCCATTGTCAATCGATGTCCTTTTCAAGGTGCTCATTTCAAGTCTGGAGAGCCATATTCCTTTGGAGGACTCCTTAATGCTGGAAAATCACCCAACACCTACTCCATTAACGAATTCCCGTGGGCGAGAAAAAGTTGTAAGGTTCGCGACGCCACCGAAAAACACATGCAACTGAAGAAATTGTAACTTTGATGACAGCTGCTTTTGCGGAAGGGTTGAATTGTCGTCGTGCCATACAAATGAACAACGAGCAACGTTCACGAATGAACTCGAGCTTACAAACTGGTTTTTCTTAAACGCACCGCAATCCTTATTTTACTGATACCAGACTCAGCATCATCATCATCAACTATAACGGATATATTCCCGTACTTCATATTTTCTGAACGCTCGAACCTTTGACGTCAACAATCCCGAGGAAATAAACAATAGGAGCATTTAAGAGGAATAATGCGATGTTCACTAGCTTTCAGCACACCACTGTAATGTTCAGATGACATTCCGGCGCTGTAGTGTTATGAACATCAGTGGACAACGCTCTGCAGTAGACCGCATATCTTAGGGCGTACCAATGCACATCTAAGATTGTACCGCCCAAATCAACGGAAAAAAATGTGTACATATATATGTATATATATGTCTTCTTCTTTATCTTCAGCTTTTCCTATCTTTATATGGGGTCGCTGTTTATTATTAGTCTTCTCCATCTTCTGCGATCATGCACCATTACCTCACTCACGTTCTTCTCCTGCATGTATATGTATATATATGTATGTGTGTGTGTGTATATATGTATGTATATATATATATATATATATATATATATATATATATATATATATATATATATATATATATATATATAAAAATATAGCAAAGAACTAATGTAAGGATACATTAATAACAGCAAATCAGTATCCTTGGGGCAAGAAAACAGACCTGAATAGTATCTAAGAGGAGCATAACAATTTCATCATAATCGGAACATAAAATATGCCAAATGACTGCATCATAAAGCCTGCTAATATAAAATACTTAGGGGCACACTAGGACACAAAAAACTCAATAGCCCTCGCAATCACCCAAAGCATTTTTTATTTGTGGCGTCGGCGTCCAGATTACTTATTCCATTCACAGGAGCAAAGCTTTCACAGAGAGAGAGAGAGAGAGAGAGAGAGAGAGAGAGAGGGGGAGGGGGGGAGGGGGGCGAGACCTTGACCCTATGCATCAATACATCACTAATCAATAGGCAGGAGTAGGCTCCCAATGTGTATGCGCTCCCAAACGGCTAAAAATAAGTTTTTTCTTCTTCTTCTTCTCCCTCTTTCTCTCGCCCTAAGTCCTCCACTTTGAGAGAGAGAGAGAGAGAGAGAGAGAGAGAGAGAGAGAGAGAGAGAGAGAGAGAGAGAATGGAAGGGGGAGAGGTGAAGGAGGGGCTAGGCTATAACCAATCTATGTGATCCCTCAAGCAACTTCGCCAGCATCCCTACGTCAGACTCGCAGTGAAAGTCAGGATTCGAAAATGTCAAAAATAAATATACCTGTTCAGATTCATTTAACGAACAGGAAGTTTATTCGCTTTCAAAATATCAGCGGGGCAAAGCGAATTTATTAAGACTTTCAGGCACCGAAAAAACAGACAAACCCACTGGGGAATTAAACGGACCGATCGAATTCGTCACGACGTGAGCAAAACAACCTTGTTAAACGTATCTGTAGCATCAACTCTTCCCGACCACCTAAAGTCTACTGTAAGTCTTGCCTAGCGGGGCGCATTTGTAGAAGGTATTCCACTTTTCCTTTCACACACCAAGCTGCATTTTCCTTTGGTCCTTGCAACCGAGTTCTACAGCGTTTTTGCATTTATCTTGCTCCAATTTTCATCCTTCGGCCGAGGAAAGACAGTTTCTGGGGTTGTGGGTCAGTGGTCTCGTTAAGCATTTCTGTATCAATAAAAATATTAGTTCTCTTACTGCAAAAAAATGTTCTTAACTGCTGTTTTGATGCTTTCAGGAACAAGCTTGGCACTGGTCCTACTTCGGGGTGTCATGATTTCGAGTCTTAATTGGAATTAGGCATTTTATGGCCACTATTGAACTAGCTAGTAACGCACATCTTAAGATGTATCCACATTCTGATTATACCTCATATGCATACGCGATACAAAGCGGCAACGAGAGAGAGAGAGAGAGAGAGAGAGAGAGAGAGAGAGAGAGAGAGAGAGAGAGAGAGAGAGAGAGAGAGAGAGAGAGAGTGTGTTTCCTTAAGTAAATTTTAGGAATGGTTTATAGGTAAGGATTACCTTGTTGGAACCTTCCGTTTTGATGGTATACATTTTGAAGGAGCAATGAACAAGAGATTTCTTCCTTTTCTCTCGCCCCACCCAATCAGCGATCCACTTCAGTCGACTAACAATTCAGCAGCATACTGGATTTTAGGGAACCAGCCCACTCAACTCTTCTTGTCCAGGTCAAGACTCGAACTAGCGTCTCTCACTTTGTGGGCTGAGTATGCATGCCACTTCGCTACGTGGCCACACACACACACAGAGAGAGAGAGAGAGAGAGAGAGAGAGAGAGAGAGAGAGAGAGAGAGAGAGAGAGAGAGAGTTGTACTTCCCCGTAATCGGTTTAAAATTAACATAAATATTCAGATAAAACACTTCTACCAAACCGCACTTGACTGAGAGAGAGAGAGAGAGAGAGAGAGAGAGAGAGAGAGAGAGAGAGAGAGAGAGAGAGAGAGAGAGAGAGAGAAATATAATTGGCCAGCGCATGTAGGGCCTCTTATCCTTTCGACGACCATCAAATAAACAGAAAAAATAAAGCATCAATTTCCTTCTGAAAGGTCCCGAGTGCATTGCAACTGACGATGTCATCCCGTGTGGCATCCATCAATCCGACTTACATAACCGACGGGATGCTGCAATACCACGCAACACGGATGACATCCAAACAATCAATAATTGAGGGCCGAGTGTCTAGTAAAAGTTCACTCTTCCATATGCCATTCCATAGGCATAAGAATACAGTAGAAAATCCTAACAATGATGTCATTTTTAATAGCGGCAATCCCCTCGAACTTCGTAACTACTAAGCCTAAATCCAGATGAGAAAGAAATGAAGATATTCTAATGCTGGCCGAGATTCGAACTCCAGGGTATCACCGAACGAGGTAACGATATTCACCTGGCCACAAACATCCTACAACGTCGCACCACAAAGACGGCATTCGATCAATCAATACATTACGACAACTTCTGATAGAGATGAACAGACAACGCTTGAAAACTGAATGATCAACTTGCTCACCCTGAAGTGCAATATCGCAAATAAATGATGCTGAGGTAATAAGCATTCGTGTACTTACAATGGAGACTTAGTAAAATCTGCAAGTCGTGCTCAAATGCACACACGTACCTGAAACGAAAAGAAGAGTTTCGGTTAGTACAGAGA
>NC_089788.1:70110219-70182719 GCF_040412425.1 Macrobrachium rosenbergii | reverse complement strand
AGCTATCATTCATCACATTCATATTTTTGAACTGCGCGACAAGCTTTTGCAATTGCACGGGGTGTGCAGTGACCGTCCCATAAAAATCTACGGTGAAATCGAACCGTATTACACTTGCAACACTAAAACCTCTTCCGACAATATATAATCTAAGATTTCCCGTTACTTCCTCCAGTGTCACCGAACCCGACTATACTGTTTTACCGGGAAAATAATTGGATCCAAATGCTCTGAAAAACGTGGTAAGGATACAAACCTTTTATCTCCGCGCACGTCAACTATCATCGCCGCAAATTCCTTTTTAATGTTAGATTAACACCTGAATCAATTTAATTTTTTCTCGATAAGCAATCGTACTGTATACTAAAGAGGCATGTTTATTACAGGAACGCTGTTGCATACACTGTTCGCCGCCAAACTAAATGTCATATGTCTGGAATCCAATGCCGCTAATTTCTTCCAGCATCTGGATAATCATAATATAATCTCTCAATTAACATTATTAACTGTTCATCAGTAGACAACGTTCAACCATTTACATAACGCGAAGAAACATATTAACTATTCTATTTCAGAAACTTGTATAAAAATATAGAAATGGCCATGGTCCAGGTAACAGACTTCCTAAACTTATGCCGCACCAGACCGGGAGTGAAAAAATTATGCACAGCCAAAAACAATAAGAGGTTTGTTTCCAACATAATACTTAAACTCATACAGTTTACGTCAATTCTAGTACAATAACGTTTAAGCTTGAACAGTAATTAGATGTCTTGCGCTGGCAGATTATCGACACCTTTAGCATGAATGCTTCTTACGAAATTATTTAAGTGCTGACACGAGCTGAAGACAGTGTTGTATTAGTATTCTTCCCTTCGGTGGAATAAACTGTTACGTACAATCTGTGCCGAGTATCACTTACGCATAACCAAAGACAGGAGTGGTGTCATACCGCTTTTCTGGTTTTATTACTCAACATCCAATAAAAAAAAAACCGTTCTCTAGCGGGTAGGAGTTTTTCCAAACGAAGGCAACAAATATATTAAAAATCTTCATCACAAAATTCGGTGGAGGTAAAGACCAACAGCTGGCCCGGCTGGAAATTCCTGAGATGTATGCTAATATTGCACCCGCCCAGGTCTTTTTTTTTTTTTTTTTCCTTCCATGCCCCTAGGTTACGTTAGGTTAGGTTATACTAGTACCACAGGGATAATTTGGATGTGAGAACCGTAATGAGGTTATTTTCAAGAAAATTCTATGGTTAGTTTCTAAGATATGGCGGCCCGCTCTTTTCGGGGATAGGTCCTGGTACTCGGTTACATCTTGGGAAAATCCGTCCCGGCTCTTGTGAACAAGCTACTGATATTAAGCTTAACTGTAATCTATGCGTAACTGAAACATGAAATTCAACAGATAAGGTAAGGAACAAAATATAATGAAAACAAGATATCCAATGACTGCTACGTCGTTAGTTGGTTATGTTATCAAGGACGGCAGACTGTAAATCAGTACCACTGTTTCGTGAAAATGTTGAGAGAGAGAGAGAGAGAGAGAGAGAGAGAGAGAGAGAGAGAGAGAGAGAGAGAGAGAGAGAGAGAGAGAGAGCACAAAGATAACTAGTGGTTATACCTTGTCAAAGGTATCTGCACTAGATAATGACAATTAAATAACGCCGGTTAATCAAGATACGAATGTTAAAAACTATATATATATATATATATATATATATATATATATATATATATATATATATATATATATATATATATATATATATATATATATATATATATATATATATATATATATATATATATATATATATATATATATATCAGCAATTAAGAAAACCCTCAAAGATATAAAAAAATAAAGCCATAGCTATTAAATAAAATTACAAACTTTTCTATGAATGCGAAGATGACAGTGAGTCCGTGTATCCGATAATTTATCCATTCTTAATTACTAAAGAAACAGAACGTCATTAAATGACTGGAGAACACAATTAGCAGGAACAGTCTCTCACGGTCGTCTTTATAAAAAAAAAAAATCTATAATGCACAATTATTAAATGCTATAATGACTTCCCACGCGGCTGAATAAAATGCAATAATTAACGTCTCATCAAAACATGAAGTATAATTACTAAGAGGTAGATAAAAAGTCAGTGGGTATGAAGCATCAACACCAAAATGGCCAATGGAATCCGCGTTGGAAAAACAAAACAATTATTATGAGCAAAAACCGAAAGAGATACCACGAAATTTTACTCTGTATTACTGAACCGTTAATGCTGTAACACTAATCGGAAGTCCAAAGTTTTAGCATGAATTTTTTCTTACATATGATCAAGGCATCCACTTAAAATAGGGGGTGACGACTGGGTAGTATTATGTCTCTAGATGGGGCGATGAACACTCGTGCCTCGAATTTTTCTCTCCTTCGCTCAGACGCGATCTCCGCCGGACGGTTGACTATCAGTCAGGTACGAAATTCACTGCTGAGATCAACCAAGTCCCATTAAAAAACCGAACGCAGGTCCTTCCGTTTGTGAGCCGAGCCCACAACTACTACGCGGCATTGTAAACGAATTGGAAAGAAAAAAGCGCAATTTTCTCTACAGTTATCTAGTTGGGTGTTTGGCAACGTATAGATAAGCACCAACGCACATCGATTAGAGACGATATTGTTTTAGAGGCCACTTAAGGGTTACAACAAAATCTTTCGCCTCATACGGTGGGATATCTGTGCATGCGGACTTGAACAGCCAACGGAGGACTAGAGAAATGCTAGCTATATAGGACTGCCATGGCAAAAATAAAATACCGCAAGCATTTGTAATGGTGAATAGAAAATAAGGACCTGTGAAAGTGAATATAACACAATGAACATTTAAGAACGTGAATGTAAACCAAGTTGTACACGTGAACGTAATACAATGAGCATTTATGAAGGAGAATGTAAAATAAGAAGTTGTGACCGTGAACGTAGTACAATGAAGATTTAAGAATGTAAAATAAGAAATTGTAACCGTGAACGTAATACAATGAGCATTTACAAAGGAGAATGTAAAATAAGAAGTTGTAACCGTGAACGTAATACAATGAGCATTTGTGAAGAAGAATGTAAAATAAGAAGTTGTAACCGTGTACGTAATACAATGAGCATTTACGAAGGAGAATGTAAAATAAGTTGTAACCGTGAACGTAATACAATGAACATTTATGAAGGAGAATGTAAAATAAGAAGTTGTAACCGTGAACGTAATACAATGAGCATTTATGATGGAGAATGTAAAATAAGAAGTTGTAACCGTGAACGTAATACAATGAGCATTTATGATGGAGAATGTAAAATAAGAAGTTGTAACCGTGAACGTAATACAATGAGCATTTATGAAGGAGAATGTAAAATGAGAAGTTGTAACCGTGAACGTAATACAATGAGCATTTATGAAGGAGAATGTAAAATAAGAAGTTGTAACCGTGAACGTAATACAATGAGCATTTATGATGGAGAATGTAAAATAAGAAGTTGTAACCGTGAACGTAATACAATGAGCATTTATGAAGGAGAATGTAAAATGAGAAGTTGTAACCGTGAACGTAATACAATGAACATTTATGAAGGAGAATGTAAAATAAGAAGTTGTAACCGTGAACGTAATACAATGAGCATTTATGATGGAGAATGTAAAATAAGAAGTTGTAACCGTGAACGTAATACAATGAGCATTTATGATGGAGAATGTAAAATAAGAAGTTGTAACCGTGAACGTAATACAATGAGCATTTACGAAGGAGAATGTAAAATGAGAAGTTGTAACCGTGAACGTAATACAATGAGCATTTAAGGAGAATGTAAAATAAGAAGTTGTAACCGTGAACGTAATACAATGAGCATTTACGAAGGAGGATGTAAAATGAGAAGTTGTAACCGTGAGCGCAATACAATGAACATTTACGAAGGAGAATGTAAAATAAGATTGTAACCGTGAACGTAATACAGTGAGCATTTAAGGAGAATGTAAAATAAAAAGTTGTAACCGTGAACGTAATACAATGAGCATTTATGAAGGAGAATGTAAAATAAGAAGTTGTAACCGTGAACGTAATACAATGAGCATTTACGAAGGAGAATGTAAAATGAGAAGTTGTAATCGTGAGCGCAATACAATGCACATTTACGAAGGAGAATGTAAAATAAGAAGTTGTAACCGTGAACGTAATACAATAAGTATTTATGAAGGAGAATGTAAAGTAAAAAGTTGTAGCCGTGAACGTAACACAATGAGCATTTATGAAGGAGAATGTAAAATAAGAAGTCGTAAACGCGAACGTAATACAATGAGGATTTATGAAAGTGAATGTAAATACGTTGAAAACATGAACGAAATACAGAGGATTTGCGAAAGTGAATATAAAATAAGTTGTGAATATGAACATAACATGCGCATTCACGTTACTGAAAGTAAAATAGCCTGTTGTGAACGGTAACAGAAAATGAACTATTATGAAGGTGAGTGTAAAATAACGAGTTCTGAGAGTAAACAAAAAATTAGCAACCGAGGTCAACACAAAAGTTTAACAGTAAGTGACCATAAAATGTGCATCTCTGAACGTGAGTGTGAAAATGCGCACTTGTGAACGTGGAACACAATGAATTTTCTTCAACCAAATTGTGAAAGCAAGAATAACCTTCAGTACAGCAGGACACTAACGCGGGGTCAAAACTCCATGGGATCTGGCCGTACTATTTCATAATTCACGATACAGTTTTTCTTTTCTTCAATAATTTTTTTAAAGTTTTCGACGCATTTATCATGGACTTCATAACTTCTGGCTTTCCTGACCTTTAGCAACTCTACCGATTTTATTCATATGCGTTATTCTATTGATTCGCATGTCAAAGCTCACAGTGATATCTGGAATAAAATTTGCACTCATTTTACAATTCCGATTCTTAATTGGTTTCAACTATTTTTTTCGACAGCTTCCGCATTCACCTCAAGAGATAAGACTTTCTTTACAATTACACAAAAGCTTTTCCTATATGCGTACGTTAGTAAATATTACGAGTATTATAACAGGTGATGATCATGAAGTACGTACACAACCACAATAGGAAACAAGTAAAAACCGCTCCGAAGTTACTTCGGCGCAATCGAGTTTTCTGTACAGCGTATAATGCTGTCTAAACTCTCAGCCACGGCCCATGAAACTCTCAGCCGGCCGTGGTGGCCTGTGTTGTTGAGGTGCCAAACGCACGATCATGGCTAACTTTAACCTTAAATAAAATAAAAACTACTGAGGCTAAAGGGCTACAATTTGGTATGATGATTGGAGGGTGGATGACCAACATAGCAATTTGCAGCCCTCTACTCTAAGTAGTTTTGAGATCTAAGAGCGGACAGAAAAAGTGCGGATAGAAAAAAGTACGGACGGCCAGACAAAGTCGGCACAATAGTTTTCTTTTCAGAAAACTAAAATGGAAAGTCTGATAGGAGCTAGTAATGTCTTCTAACTGTCAAACTCACAATCACGTCAAGTCTGATGATGCCAATTAGACGAATGTACTTTAGTCCCAATCAAGTTTTTCATTTTTTCTTTCATAGCTATGTACACAATTTACATAAGTATCATTTCACTGTTATCTTGCTTCGTCATGAAACGAACATTATTAAGGAAGGTAGGATCTTGAAAAACAATAATAATACAATAATGCTTTTTAAAAACATCATCCTACGAAATGCAGAAACATGGCCTTGTTCTCACACATTATCCATATCTACAATAATTAAGGTAGCAGAATTATAAAAAGAAAAAAAAAAATAGGGCAGTAACATCTGCAAAAGGACGTGAAGAAAAACATAACATATCACTAATCTTAAATAATACAATATTGGTAGAACAGAATTAATGCATCAATATCGAGCAGAAAACATCTGAAGACTTTTCATTTGCTAGAAGCCAGGATTTAACAGTAACCGTTTTCTCCATTAGAAATTAAAAATAAAATGGGATAAAAAATACGAGGTGATTCTTTGTAACATGCCAATGTTACTGAGGTGGGTCGTTTGCAATAGTAATTTCCCCTTCTGTGTTTGTGTGGAGAGAGAGAGAGAGAGAGAGAGAGAGAGAGAGAGAGAGAGAGAGAGAGTCTGATCTCACGAATATTTCATAGATGCTTAAACTTAGGAGAGATGAGAAATAACTCGTCGCGGTCGTCCACTTTTGATTGGTGAATATTTTAACCGATTAACGAACACGCGCTCTACCTCTTTCGCCAATCAGGCCAAGAATCAAAACTATATTATTCCTTATAACCTGACCGGCATCCCGCGACTTTCTTTTCCAGCCTGACATGTAAAATAGCATGGGGGAATAATTAACCATTCTCCGCGTTCCAAACCACTAGAAATATCATTACACGTGCGTATGCGCGCGTGGGCACATGAGCATATATGGGTATTTCCATCTTTTACTAGAGGATACTTCTTAAAATAAAAATAGGCATTTCCCGGTACGATACTTTGGCACAATTAGTTCATGGCTACGGGGACAAAGCATATGAAACTGACTAAGCAAGACGAAGTCCGCAATTCCTGGTCGCTACTATTAAACTTTCTAGTGGGATGAAAATCCTGAACACAAAACCAATAATAGAGATGACTGAACAGCAGAAGCGAACGTAACATTAACCCATGATTATTGCTTGCATGACTTCCATTCCCTATGCACGACAACTTCGGTCTACGTAAATTTAACTTGACTTAAAAGATGGCATGTGTTCGAAAAGCTGAAAACATCACATCAATTCGTTTGTATACAATTATGTTGTACTGTAATACTGACCTTCTGTAACATCTATCCTTTGCAACTGTATTATGTTAACCTTTTGTAACTATGTCTAATAGTTATTTAATTTCTTGTGGCGATACCGTTTGAAATTAGCTGTGATGTGTGTTTATTTTACGAATTCGATTCTTATAACGCTTTTTTAGTACTATAAAATCATTTAACCTCTCTGATAGCGAACATTAGTTATATTGAAATTTTTCTTTTAAATCAATGTAAAATGTTAAAAATAATCTTGTAATGCTTCTTGCATATAAACACAAAAATACAAATCTTTCAGTCCTGACAAACCATATTTTTTTCCCATAGGTGTTCACATTTTTTTTTTTTTTGTCTATCATGTCTAACTCTAACTGCGTAGTTTTCATGCCGGGTGGAGAAAAAAAAAAAAAAAACAAACAAACTAAATATATATATACACACACACACACACACACACACACACATATATATATATATATATATATATATATATATATATATATGTTATATATATATATATACACATATATATAGTGAATAACTCTTGCCGCTTCTTCATTGAAGAAATTACAAGTTATGTAAAAACATAATCTTGAGAGAGAGAGAGAGAGAGAGAGAGAGAGAGAGAGAGAGAGAGAGAGAGAGAGAGAGAGAGAGAGAGAGATGAATTACTTGAAACGAAGGTGTACTCGCACTGAAACGGGCCCTACTAGCAATCTACCTTTATTTAGTTTCACATACAAACTAATTTTTTTTTTTATCTTAACTGGCCTTAAAACATGACACCCTCCAAACTGCCGACGACTTGTACATGAAATATAACCCCTAATATTTTGCTAAGTTCGCAGACTATGAAAACATCCTTAGGGGCGTTAAGTAGAATTTCACCTATGTATATACCGTATATTCAGGATGTACAGAATTTTAAATATATTAATGATTCTCACCCTTTGGTAATCTTGAGAGTAATCTACAAGGATACTCCTTAACCAAAAAATTCGTTAATATGATCAACGCTTTTGATTAATTCCACAGAATTAAAACTTATTTCACTTAATCAACGGATATCTTCCATAGCGTTTTATAGCTAATCCAACTGTCCAATTTGCATCAAATACTACAAACAGCAATTCAATGGTAAAATAATAATGGCATAAGGAAAGAATACGCGATCAGTGTCAAGTCTTGTGGCCCAACATCCATACTGCTTTTAATAAGGAAATCCTTCCCAATTTAATTAAATACTTTCACCTGGTTTGCCATAATTAACATATTTACTAGCACCACACTCCCAACAACTCCCATTCACAGGACAGCTTAAATTAATGCTATAATCTAATTAAGTAAGATTCCACAATTAAGAAGGAAGGAGAGAGAGAGAGAGAGAGAGAGAGAGAGAGAGAGAGAGAGAGAGAGAGAGAGAGAGAGAGAGAGAAGCGGAAGGAGGAGGAGGAAAAACGAGAGAAGGCGGTAGTAAAACCCAAGGATCATGCGTGAACGCAGAGAGAGAGAGAGAGAGAGAGAGAGAGAGAGAGAGAGAGAGAGACTGATATGCATTTTCAAAAGCACACAGGTCATGCCAGTACTACAAGCAAGTAAAGCGAAAGGTTTTCCTCTGCGTGAAATAAACAAAATAGTAGGGAGGAGGAGGAGGAGGAGGAATGGTTGGTAAAAGTGGGAGCAGAGGAAAAAAAGGGGTAAAAGGAAGTAAGAGCAAGCACAGGAGGCTGAGGAAGGCTAGGACGCAAGCACGACTCGCTGGTAGTACATGTGGCGAGTCCACATACTAGAATCTATTTGCCTTTCTGTCACTCCCTTTCAGCGATTATGCTTACTCTTTCCATTGCTTCCACTTTAATGGCTAAAAATACTCTCTCTCTCTCCGTGTCGGGATATTATTCCATTATATATTGTCAAAGGACGAAAAGAGCACAGCGCTATCACGTCATGTTGTTACGCTTGTTTAACAACATAAATACTGACCATTCCGAAATTAAACGCCTTCAAAGCATAATTTTTAGTTCATTACAAACACACACCACCACACACACACACACACTCTCTCTCTCTCACAGGGATGACTCCAAGAAAAAAAAATTAAAAATAAAAAAAACTGCTTTTTCACCAATGAGTTGAATCAAGACTGAGCTAGCTGGAGAAAATTCACAGAAATGGCCTTTTAATACATAAACACACACATACAAACGTGTGTGTGCGCGGAGAGCGCGCGCGCGTATAACATTTGTAAGCGCGCTTTTGCATACATTTACTTATCATCCCGACGTTCTTCAACTGTATTCGCAAACTCCTCTCTATTCCTAATATCACTACCTCCTCTTCCTCCTCCATCTCTTCTCTTCTCTCTTTCTCTCTCTCCCTCTATATAGTTCTCTGAACTGGCGCTAAGCTGACTCACATCGGGGAACCCCTCTCTCTCTCTCTCTCTCTCTCTCAACCTATTGATTGTAAGCTCTCCCTCCTTCCTTCCCTCCCTCAACCAACCCAATTCCCTTCCCCTAGTATCGAAAAACTTCCCTCCCTCCCTTCACCCGCCAACCCCGCTACATCTCCTGCCACGAAAACCTTACCTCTCTCTCTCTCTCTCTCTCTCTCACACACACACAAGCAGTGCACCGGGTCGGAAGCACAAACAAAAACAATAACACAACGTACGGAAAGCGGCCGTGCATGCGGTTTGCCTTATAACGAGATATTTCTATTTATCGTGTAATTCTCAGGAGAGACAGGGCCTCCAACTTATGCAAAAATGTCCTACAATGCCGTACAATGCTACAGATAACTTGAGGAATACGTAACATTCTTATATATGACTTTTCGTGCGATGACTGATAACGAACGTAGAAGGTAGGGATTACTTGCTGAATGAAACCTAGCATCGTACTCCTACAATGGACACGCTCGTTACCCACAAACTGGGGAAAATATGACGGCGCTTCAAACAAACGAAAATGAAAACTCTTTCTCTCTCTTTCAGATTCTACTTTGCCTGCGCGAGTGCGCTGTAAAACGGCAGCTTCCAGTAAGTACCAGAAGTGATACACTGTGTAGAGCAGAAAGCTGGTTGGCAGCAGCAGTGAAATGCGGAGGGCTAAACCCGTAGAATAAACACGGCGGAGCTGAATATCATTTTCCCCGATGTTCACATGTTGCACACATTCCCTTCCCATGATGCATCTTTATCAGGACAACGCCCTCTACGCAACCAAGGCTGATAAGAGCAATATTACGAATATTTAAAACAACACTATGCTGCTTCTTTTTTCGTCCGCATCCTGTGTAAATATACAATATACAGTATATATATATATATATATATATATATATATATATATATATATATATACAAATATAAGAGAGGGGGAGAGAAATATTTAAAAGAACGCATGCTGCTATTTTTTCCTTTCGCATCCTGTACATATATATATATATACTGTATATATATATATATAATATATATATATATATATATATATATATATATATATATATATATATATATATATATATATATATATAATGTATGTATGCATGTATGTAATATACCACAAAGGAAACGGAAACACTGGAGTGCAGTGTTTCCGTTTCCTTCATGGATTTTATCTTTATTTATATATATTCATCACGTTCCATATTTTCGTGATTCAGTTACACACACACACATATATATATATGAGAGAGAGAGAGAGAGAGAGAGAGAGAGAGAGAGAGAGAGAGAGAGAGAGAGAGAGAGAGAGCGAGCATAACTGTAATAAAGTTCTGGCAGCAAACAGGCGATTTGCTGTGATGGGTAGCACAGGCTCCGTGCAAAGTGGCCTGTGCAGGAACGCACATGGAAAACACACAAGTCTGACGATAAAATTGAGATTCTGATGATTAGGCCTACACCAAAGTGAAAGGCGACAATCTTGGTTACGTCTAAAAAATCTCCTGTCATTTTCGAATAATATCGAGCTTCATATGGGATCAAGATATAGGCGATTGTATTCATAGCTTAAAAAAATACATAAATAAAAAATAAACCATATATTTTGTCTATGTCTAGCTATCCTTTATACGCACACGCGCACACACACACACACACACACACACATATATATATATATATATATATATATATATATATATATATATATATATATATATATATATATATATTATTCATAATTATTAGTTGACAGGCCAAGTTCAAACGTCCTCTCATCTTCATGAAACGGATATTAAGCGAAACCAATATTTCCACTAAAACATTATTTCCGATAAACCAACTTGGTTTCCAAGCGCTTAACTCTGGCTTCAACTAGCGACGTCGTCATAATTACGGATAAAAAGAGGTCACTCGGACGACATACGTAAACAAGGAAGGAAAAGCGATCTTTCTGAGGAAGTCGACTGCAAAAATTTGCTTCTTTTTGTTGACATTCCGTCAGTCAAGATTTACCCTCTCCTTCGTTAATAGCTGTGTAAGAAAAGAACTTTAACTTAAACCTGATCCAATTCAACAATCAAATGATCTTCCTATACAATAATCCTCCGCAATTTACTGAGTGTAATTCCGTTATTAGGGGTGACCAATCTTTTTACTGTCACGGTTACGCATCTATAAGATTTATTTTCAACACGGAAAAATTATGGATACTAGCTATACGGCACGGAATATGCCACATAAATGGTCCTATTCTTGGTAAGCATATTGATATACGGCTACTGGATGTTCGTACATTAGCTCTTCTTGAAAACAATAAAGTTTCCCCATCGTACAGTGCGTGGAAGTAGCAACATCAGAACAGTTCCATTCTTACAAAGTTTTTACTCTTAAAAATGTCGGCTATCAATCGCTTTCTTTGGAGGCGGGTAGAACAAGCAAAGGGTATCCTCTTGCTTTCAGCAGCCAAAAATTGGGCCTTCCACAAATTCATTAATTTACGATTAATAAAAAAAAATATAAATAAAAGGGAAACAAGCTAGCCTTAACACGCTGGATGTAGCAGACACAATCAAGTTTCCTTAATCTTTCTCAATAATCAAACAAGAGTAGCCGTGCACTTTTCCTACAGACTCCCAGAGAGAGAGAGAGAGAGAGAGAGAGAGAGAGAGAGAGAGAGAGAGAGAGAGAGAGAGAGAGAGAGAGAGAGAGAATCCTCTGGTTGTTAAAGACAGAATGAATATCCCGGAGCGTGACTCCGAACTCGGCCTATGAAATATTCACTCATCAGAAGGCAGGCCTCTCTCTCTCTCTCTCTCTCTCTCTCTCTCTCTCTCTCTCTCTCTCTCTCTCTCTCTCTCTCGGAGGTAAAAGACGAAAGGAATCGTCAGCATATGCGCTCAGTACAGGTTTTAAATCACTGCTATGCTCCATGAAAAGTCTAGGAAATTGTACAGAAATTTTTTTTTTTTTTTTTAACAAATCACTAAAGGAGATTAGGGGTGCGAGAATCCCAGGGATGCCTGGATATCGATTACAGGGAAAGGATGCAACGATAACTACTTTTGCCTCCAAGGAATGTCACGAGAAACAGATATCAGGCGCGAGTTTCATAGCGACTTCGTCACTAGAAACAGATATCTGGTATGAGGTCAGCAAAACTTAGCGCATCTAAAGACATCAGATATGAGTTGGCCCAGACTGTGTGTCCTTCTCTGGTGCCAGAGAATAATTACAGCTGATTGCAAGTCATTCATGAGCAATAAACTACAATCCCAACTAAAGTGAGATTGTTTTTGGAAAAACTGTCTTAACGACCTGTGAGTTAGGGATGTGGTGTTTGGAGCGCATAGGCCTGCTTACTTTTAGTCATCAGTAGCCAATGCCTGGCTCTCCCTGGTCCTGGTTTGGGTAGAGAGGAGGAGGAGGAGGAGGAGCTGATATTTTGGCCCATCCTTTGCCTTAGCCACTCATGAGCTACATTTATTTACAAGGTCAAATTTTGAGTAGGAATTAACTGTAACCCTAAGTTTTACTGGAAAAGCAACTGTATATCAACTGTGCTTGCAAAAACAAAACTTATAAAAGCCAAAGAAAACCATAATTAGAAAATTTAAATAAAAAAAGAAACAAAACTATCGAGTGTGTTTTTAAAAATCCCGATAATTACAACAATCACTACGCATCGATCATGCCATATAAAAAAAAAAAAAAAAACTATGGAGGCGCCCTATCGCCGAGATGGTGTGGAGCGAGCCACCAGCCATATAAGCTATCTCCCGGCGCGGTATCGCCGGAGGAGCCCATCAAAAAGATAAGTTCTGTCTGGGCGACGTGCCGCCCTTCCCTCACCTCCTCCCCTTTCCATGACCTCACACCCTCCCTAGCCCCTGCCCCCCTTGCATTACCCTTTAATGCATTCCTGTCGATAATGCCTAAAGATCGTGCACGCAAGTGGAACGTAAGGGAAGGCTTGAACGTTCGTATCATTCTCAGAGAGAGAGAGAGAGAGAGAGAGAGAGAGAGAGAGAGAGAGAGAGAGAGAGAGAGAATCTGAAGATACAAAAATACTAAAATGTTCCCTGTTTTTATCAAGTATCATAACAAAGGTTCCTCCTAAAATTAAAAATGGACCGATATTATTTACGATCGATATCCTGACACTGAAGCCGAAATGATAGATCATGAACTAGTCTCTTTAAATGAGACCATGAAATAATCTCTAAATGAGATACGGTTTCATGATATCTATCATACCTTCATCAAATGGTCTCTCATTTAAAGTAAAAAATATGAATGATGGTAAAGACGAGAGGACCCGAGTATGCAGGGATGCTGGTCAACTCCGACCCAAGGGATTTAATACAAATACCAGCAAGTCGGAATGTAAACATACATGCGTACTGTACATTATACAATTGTAGTTTATAACAACTTCCCAATTTGACCATATAGCTACTACATCCCAGAAACGACGTCTACTCTACTCTTCTTGGAATGAAATTGAATGGAATATGAGTTTAGGCCAAAGGCCAAGCACTGGGACCTATGAGGTCATTCAGTGCTGGAAAGCAAATCGAGTAGGTAGGTAGGTTGGAAATGTGTAACAGGAGGAAAACCTCGCAGATGCACTATGAAATTGTTAGGAAAGGGTGGATAGCAAGATGAAAGAAAGATAATATGAACTGAGGTACAGTAAAAGGAATAAAAGGGGTTGCAAGATGAAAGAAAGATAATATGAACTGAGGTACAGTAAAAGGAATAAAAGGGGTTGCAGCTAAGGGCCGAAGGGAGGCTGCAAAGAACATTGCGTAATGCCTACAATGCATCCCGTTAGTTGCATTGACGGCACTAACCCCCTACGGGGCTCTACTCTTCTTGAGAAATTAATAAAAGGAGAATAATATTGGACAATCAATTTACTAGAATTTCCTCATACTTCGGGATAGTCTCGCAAAACAGAACACACCTGTAGAATTGTCACGAGTTGATTTGAGAGAAATATCAGATGAGAGAGAGAGAGAGAGAGAGAGAGAGAGAGAGAGAGAGAGAGAGAGAGAGAGAGAGAGAGTTATGAATGGTTTCAAACAATGGGCTGAGAATTACCTGAAGGGGGCGTTTTGCCTTGGTATACATTTTCAAGAACCACTGACCAATCTCGTCTACTGTTTTCCCCTACTCTCCCAAGTCTATCTCCACTCCAGCAGCAACCCACAACAGTCAAGTAATAGAAACCAATGGGGACCTTTTTTTTTGTCACACTATACAAGCAAATGACAGACTGCAATGCTCGAGCCAAATTCTAAAAATACCAATAATAAATGTATTGCTACCATAATACAACTCTCCTTGCATTTACTAATTTACTTACATTTATATCTATTTATCTATTTATTAACTTGTTAATTTACTTATGCCTTTTTTAACACGTGACCTTTCTTTCTGTATTTCCCTTTACCTTTGATATATCTTTCTAATGAACACCATATTTTTTCTGTCTAATGAACACCATATTTTGGAAGCTTTAATTTCAAGTCAATGGCGGCCCCAGTGGGCTTGTTCCAAGTTGATAGGGTTCATCTAAATAATAATAATAATAATAATAATAATGATAATAATAATAATCAGCACATCCCTCAATAATGCTTGAATGTTTTATGGTAGACGACAACAATCCCCGCCATTCCCCTTCCCCTTAGTTAAACTAGCAACAAACGTTGCACGGGTCTAATGCTGCAGCAACTTGTCACAAAGCAGCCCAAGACACACCAGAGCGAGCATGTGAGCTTTACCACTTTGGCACACTGCTCTCACATCCAGTCCATGCAGAGCAGAGGCCTACGGTTTGGACAAATAGGCCTATGGAGCAACATACGCTACATAAATCTTGTGCGGGTAGCCACGGGGAGAGAGAGAGAGAGAGAGAGAGAGAGAGAGAGAGAGAGAGAGAGAGAGAGAGAGAGAGAGAGAATCACAAACAAACAAGTAAAAAATGCGCGGAAGACTTCGGTGCAATCGAGTTTTCTATACAGCCGCTACAGCGTATAATCAAGGCCACCGAAAACAGATGTGTCTTTTGGTGGTCTCGGTATAATTTCGTATGTGCCGTGGCCCATGAGACTTTAACCACGGTCAGGTGGTGGCCTATCCTATACCGTCGCCGGAAGCACGATTATGGCTAACTTTAACCTTAAATAAAATCAAAACTACTGAGGATAGAGGGCTGCAATTTGGTATGTTTGGTGATTGGAGGGGTGGATGATCAACATACCAATTTGCAGCCCTCTAGCTTTTTAGTGTTTAAGATCTGAGGGCGGACAGAAAAAGTGTGGACAGAATACAGTGCGGACGGACACAAAAAGCCGGCACAATAGTTTTCTTTTACAGAAAACTAAAAAGCTATAAAGTACTCAGCTTCAGTTTCCAATGACAGAAAGATTTCAACTTTATCATACGTACAGCGCAAGCCTAGATTATCATTCTCAAACTATGAAGAATTATTCCTGAATGAGTCCACCTACGAAACATTACTATTCCCTTCTCGATATGGACTAAATATGGAGAATCTAAGTTAGATTAATTTTAAACGGTCATATTTCGAGTTCAATAACATTATTATATATATATATTGGACCAATACGGCACAGACACTTAGAAAAAAAGGTTTCTTTTAGTCGCAATACTGTTACGTGGATTAGAAACCTTTTCCTGACGGAAAAGACGAACGCATCACCACGCCTACTTAAGAGCCAATATACTATTGTAAATGTTTTCACACGCACCACATTGCGAAAAAAAATCCATTGCTCGTATTCCGATAATTAGTTGGGTGTAATCCTTTTTTAGCTTCAAAGGCTACAAATACAACATATCTAAGACAACATATTTTATTACATCTCTTCAATTTCTTTACCTGATTTTCACAAGATTTCGAAAATTAAATTGTATAAATCCTCAAATGGGTTATTTAAATCCTGCAGTGCATCTTATGCGTATACCACACAGAAAAGCAGAAAATAATTTTATGCAGTCCACGCATATCATTAAAAGAAAAAAAAGCCGAACAGTTTGCGCTAAGGTGAAAAAATAAGTCGTAGAGAACCCCCGTCCCCCGAAGAATTTGTGCTAAAGTGAAAAAAAAGAGAGATTTTTTCTAACGTTAAGCGTTGCAAAGACCAAGAGACATTTGAGCGTTCAGTTATTCTTTCCTCTTAAAATGATGTTCCAAAAGTTAATCCTGGTAAATCTATCGCCTGAAGGGCTTCCCCACATCCCCCAACCCCCCTCTGCGTTTGTGTGTGTGTGTGTGTGTGTGTGTGAGAGAGAGAGAGAGAGAGAGAACTGTGTAACTAACACGTCATGGCCTGATAAGGAAAAGAAACTCGGATTTACTCAGAAAGAGAACAAGTTTGATAACCCAAAAGATTGCCTTCAAATACAGTATCAGCGACACTTTCAGAGAGAGAGAGAGAGAGAGAGAATAGCAGTCTTATATGGCTTCTCACAACATTGCTCATTCCTCCTATACCATTCTCTTTAACACAGTTTCCCACTACGCTCTCTCTCTCTCTCTCTCTCTTCGTAAGTCTGTATGCTTATGTAAAAGCAAACCTGTATCTAAAAACTACCAAGAATATCTACAATAAATTATTGCACCAAGGAGAGAGAGAAAGAGGGGGACAATAATAGTGTGTGTGTGTGTGTGTGTGTGTGTGTGTGTGTGTGTGTGTGTGTGTGTGTGTGTGTGTGTGTGTGTGTGTGTGTGTGTCTTTTGAGGTGGTTGGGGGGAGGGGGTAGACCTCCCTTACGGATCTTTTACACAACCCTCGTTTCCTCACCTAGCACTGTTACAGTACCATAGAAGCCATAATGAAATATGAAATATTACTTATTCTAAATACTGAAAATATCTCCTTTTAATTAACAAAAAATTTTTGACACTCCTGAATGAGAAATCTAATAGTCTCCTATAAAAAATGTGGTAGTTATAAAAAATAAAGTAAAAAAAATAAAAAAAAAAATGAAAAAGTTCCCAATATGGTGTGCTCAAGGTATTAAGAGAAACCTTACATCGCCAAGGGGGAAGATTCCTAAAAAAAAAATTAAATAAATTTTGGCTTCAAGACCATTAAATTTCTCGTTCCAAGTACCCTACTTCTCACGCCAATACATGTAGTTTTTTAAGTTCACCGTAACCCTTTTTTCCGTCACAGCCGCTGGGGAAGGCGACCCACCCTAGACTTCCATAGGACTGAAAAGTTTGGGAAGGGTAAGATTAGCAGGACCTAACCCAGGGTCCCAATAAACCCTAAAAATTGGGTTGTAAGAACCAGACATTACATATAGGAATACCGGACATCTTACTGAAAAAAAGGTTACGAAAAGCGCAGGCATTTATTAAAACATTACATGGCTCGAGCTCAAAATGTTTCATAAGCATACATATATAGTACATACACACGATATATATATATATATATATATATATATATATATATATATATATATATATATATATATATATATATATATATATATATATTATATAAATTACTAAAGGTGTACAACAAAATAGCTATTTGAACTAATCTGGATAAAAAAAAAGGCGTTATTACTGTACTTGCTTAATACGATAAATCTATTACATGGCTTAATGCAATCAGTTAAGATGATTCACGTCTTTATTAAAACATCCGACAGGACTATAGTATTTAGTACAGGTCGTTCATTTACATCTAAAATGAGGAATAGGCACACAGCTGAAATCTCTACGAAACCAATAGTCTTCAATTCCAAATGAAATGAAATTAGCAAACGGACCTAAATGCTTACCCCGAGCGATCATATCATTTTGGCGTCATAATTACAATGGCCAACGACGCCGAAAGTACCCTTTGTTATTATAGGAAAATATTCAATATTTCCTGAAACATCACAATACAAACTAGATCGGTAGTGACATGGATCTAAGGAGAATGTTGAACTCATTATAAACAATTCTGAAGGTATTCAGTGTTATTTTCTTGATTAAAAAACACGAGTTTAAAGTACACTGTATATGCACTGACGGAGAATCGCCTGACATTTCCAAAGTTGTAGTAACCTAACCATACAGATTCCTTAATTCAATTCTTTTTGTTTTTTGCCTATTATTAAATTACGTGGTGTTTTTACTACAACTTTAAATTCAGTAAGGCAATTTGAAATGAATAATGCATACGTGACAAATAAACAACAGAACCTGGCATTAAACGGCGCAACAAGCACTTCATTATAAATATTATTCATGTTACGAAACCATACATATGAAACAAACATGAAAAATAACAACCTGCAATACATGCTTCCCCAAAATAAAAAATAAAAAATCCAGTGAAAAAAGATAAGGAAAGTGAGGTTACAACAACAACAACAACAATAATAATAATAATAATAATAATAATAATAATAATAATAATAATAACGCGTTAAACAGACAAAACAAAACACAATTCAAGTCCCGTGGGGTTTTTGAAGTAATATTTACAGCATCCCAAACTTCCCAGCGTCTGCATCAGCAAGGATGCCAAGAGAACCGTTCTTCAGGGTATGAAAAAGACGTCTGGTACTGGCTAGTTTGACGGCCTTGGCATCCATACAGATCGTGGATGCTGGCAGTCAGCGGAGATAATAGCATCCCTTTGAGCGATGGCGGAAGGCTTGTTACAATTTCAAGTGACATTTTGCTAGGTACAACACCTCGGCATAAATTCCAGAGCTGCACGAGAGGACTGGCTAAATAAATGGCCTGAACGTATGTTTTACAATGGCATACGATTTTTCTATTACTGTTCAAGAGTATAAGAGGCCAAAATATTTAAAAGATAATCTACAAAAGAGAGAGAGAGAGAGAGAGAGAGAGAGAGAGAGAGAGAGAGAGAGAGAGAGAGAGAGAGAGAGAGAGAATAAAAAAAAAGGGGGGGGAGATCGAAAATAACAATTGACACGGCGCATGAATGAAAGGAACGCAAGCAACCAATGCAACGCTACTTTATTTTTAGTGATGACATTATAGTAAACCAAATGCTAAGGCGGTGAATGAAAAATACGAGGCCACTGCCCCCACATGTAGCACACACATCACGCAATACGCGAGTAGTTCCCCCCCCCCATCTCCTAACCCTCACCACGACCGTTTCGTGCCAAAATGCCGTAAAGCCACGCTGAAACTGATCACTAATTGCTGCTTATGTAATTGTGGGTTGACTAACTCCGACGCCGATAAACTGGAGAAAGGTTATTTCGCCTCACCCACGGCGGCAGCGTTTATTTTCGGGGGAATGGCACACTTAACTACGCACAAGGTTCTGCCGCTTGTGTTATGATAATCTGCCGTCTAGTACGGGATTTGCAGAAACGTTGCTGATGATACGCTGATTGTGTAGCTTTGCCGAATGCAAATAAAGGTGGATAGTAATAAGAACATAAGTCTATTTGTACGACAGTAACCAAGATTTCAATCGACCCTCTGAGAAAACTGTAAATACGAAATAATGACGATGGAAAGGAAAAGACTTCATGGAAGGGTAAAGAGAGAGAGGGAAAAAGAGAAATTTAAGTAAAAGGAAGGACAGCAGAATGTAATGTAGGAGGAGGAGGAGGAGGAGGAGGAGGAGGAGGAGGAGAGGGCTGTGACAGAAGACCAAAATCGATCGGGAGGAGGGAAGGAGAGGAGCGGAGAGGAGGGGAGAGGGGAGGAGAGGGGAGGGGTGGAAGGAGGGGGAGTGACCCAAAACAAGCCATCCCCCTCTCATTGCTACAAACCCTGCACACGCACACTCTCAAACCTCCCGAAAATCTCGCAAACCACCCCACCCCACACCCCACGAACACCCTCGTATGGGAGGTTCAATTACCAACAAGCTACTGTGTGTGTGTGTGTGTGTGTGTGTGTGTGTGTGTGTGTGTGTGTGTGTGTGTGTATTAAGGTTGCCTGGGAGAGTGCATCACCCAAAACATTCTCTCTCTCTCTCTCGATGATATAATCCACACACAACACAGGTAGTTTAAAACTGATACGGCTATCGACGTCACACTCTCCGCTCGTATGCAATCCAACATCATCAACACGAAACCATTTATGCGTATTTCAGGAAAAAGGGTTAGCGCCTAAGCCCGGGCCGTATCACGCCAAAACGTTCGCGGAATCGATCTCTGCGGGGGGAAACCTGCTAATACTGTCAGGTAACCTAATACGCAACACCTCACAAACGCCGGTATGAAATACTATATTAAATCGATGGTGCTCTCTCTCTCTCTCTCTCTCTCTCTCTCTCTCCAAACCCAGCTACGCCAAGCCAAACGTTGTACGGGAGGCGAAGGCAGGTGCGTCTGCATCTACGCGGCTACGTTGTTGTGTATGGGGGCCCATCGACAATGCTGCTGCGAGTGGTAGGGAAACAGAGAAGGGAAAAACCTTTTCAACGACGGATAATGCCAGAGCTCGAAATCGATACATACAAGCATATTATATATATATATATATATATATATATATATATATATATATATATATATATATATATATATATATATATATATATATATATATATATATATATATATATATGAACACATACAAACGCTACAGCCATTTATACAAGTATGGATCATTCACTGTCAAAATCATGTGCGTAGCGGAGCGAATTTCATCGTAATACTGACATGAAGCTATATGCACTCATAGGCTTAACAGAGACCGAAGCTAAAATTAAATGCGTCATATCTATTAGAAATAAAGAACATGAGTAAAACCACAAAAAAAAAAAAATTTACCAATCTAAGTATCAATGAAAAATAACAATGTTTTTGCTCATATTACTAAAGAAAATAATGAATACTGCACATTACAAAGTTAAGAAGCACACTCTTGTTCCATGACGTAGCATATGCGTGTCAATGCATCGACAAGACCATATGCTTGGAGACAACAGAAAACCCTTTATGTGCTTTCTAAAGAAACATCTTTTTTTCTGACACTTCTACCTAAACTTACTGTATGTACACTGCAAATTTATTCTCGTGGATTTTTCCAGCACCACGGATTGACTTCAAGATTAACCATTAAATAAAACTGTTCCAGACTTCCACTTAATTCTGACAAGCGAAAGTGATCACTATTTACAAGATAGTGCAATAATCATAAGAACAGCACAATCTTACACCAAACTCTCCTCTTAGATCAGGAGAGAGAGAGAGAGAGAGAGAGAGAGAGAGAGAGAGAGAGAGAGAGAGAGAGAAAAAAACTATATGATCACTTACTCTACTTCTCCATTTAAGCGCTGCTAACTAGTACAACCTCCGGCACTCACCTGCAAAAAATGAATAACATGGATTAATGAATGATTACAGGGAAGAAAATGAATGGAGCTGTTACCTTCTAACAATTGTGCTATCATCAGATATTACAGAAAACAGCCTTCATAATCATGCGTCACAACGATCTAAAAACGAGAGAGAGAGAGAGAGAGAGAGAGAGAGAGAGAGAGAGAGAGAGAGTCACGGTCAAGACCGTGAAAGAGGTTTAATTATAGTATGGCCGAGAGAGAGAGAGAGAGAGAGAGAGAGAGAGAGAGATTGCAGTAATTATAGACCAATTTCTACGATCGATTTCCTATGAATCTAATACCTAATGAGTAGTGTCCTTTAGAAATTTAAACGTTCTATATGAGATAGGAAATTCATGTGATAATTATGCTGCTTTCTTGAATATAACATACAAAATAATTTTGTAAAAACCAAACATTCCTTCTTTCAACTAGAAACATTACACACACACACACATATATATATGTGTGTGTGTGTGTTTTCGCTTTCAGTTTACTAAGCTATCTTCAGAAGATGTCTTAAAGACTAAGGGCGTAACTGGTCAGAATTTGTACCCAGTGTTTCATTTTTGTCTGCGGTACATCCACGCACATAAAAAATACAGATATATGTAAGTTCCAAAAGTAATAAAGTAACCCACTGAAATGATGTAACTAATCCTAAAATAAATTACATAATCCCGGATAGATGCGTTTCGTTTCTACGAAAACATATCATCATTTCAGAAAATGGACCCGAGACCAACGTTCCTATCCTGATCATCATATCAAACACAAATATTATCATACCATTTCCTGTGTTGTTATTTATATCGTCGAATTACTGTCAAAATTCAACATGAATATGCATGTGGATCTAGGCAGGATTTCTCAGAATGCATCAGTAGATCCGCCCGAAGAAAAAGAAGATTGACGCCACAACTAAGTGTATGTATAGCTTTTCTAACTTACCAGTTTATGCAATTCTACTCGTTACGACTTCACTTCCGAACATTTCTTTCTAAAACAAAAATAATAAATGTTGCACAAAAATTGTATTTTCTCTAGGTTTTCAAACCAGAGCCTTTTATATAGGAGCAAAACAAAAGGACTTCCTTCGTAAACAATAAATAATCTATTCCCATAACTACAAGTATATTCACACAGCTTTTAAACTCACACAAGGTAAAATTCCTATCATGTCAGAGGGAGACAAATTACCAATCATTTGAAAGGTACCAGTTGTGTGTGTGTAATACAGAATTGGCAGGAACTGACTTCACCTAACACAACCATTTCCAGCTGCCTATCTCCCCTACATCTGTTTTCACCTACAAAAAGTCAATCATCCAACTACAGAGAAATTACGGTTCATTGATTTTAGCTGCTGTTGTTGTTGACACTCGTGAGCGAGTTGGCATACGGGTGTGTATGTATGTATGTATGTATATCTTAACTTCTCGAATTGTGGCTATTACAATTACACATGTATGTATGTATGTAAATGTATATGTATATATATACACACATACATGCCCATTTACACAAATGTGCGTGTTCTGTAGGAGATGCGTCACTCGAGTGAATAAGCCGCGTTATAACACTGTTTCAGAACAGAGGCGCATACGATGATAGGCTTGTCGATTACAGCAGAAATCAAATTATTTGGTGTTACTTTCAAAGTAATGGATTTTTTATTTGTTTGTCATAGAACAACAGTAATCGGATAACAAGTACCGCGCTTGCGCGCTCCATCGGCAGCATCGGGAGTCGGCGATTTACGGTGTGTGTGTGTGTGTGTGTGTGTGTGTGTGTGTGTGTTAAGGGAAGGAAGGGGTGGGAGGGTGGGAGGGTGGGAGAGGATGGAGGATGGGGAATATTCCGTCCGGCGAAAGCTCGAATTATTTTTGCCTCTTGTAATCCGTGCGCCTATATAATCCGCAAAGCCTTACCTTTACGCGTCATGATCACCGAGACAAAATACCGAAAAGTAATGGAATTCGGTAAGCGCGCATAAATATGATTTTTTTTTCCACTCCTCTCTCCCTCTCTCCCTTTCGATTCTGTGCTCGGTGAAACAGAAATGTTGGGACGTTAATTTTATTTGTTAGATAATCAGAATTTTTCGTGCGCGCTGAGAGAGAGAGAGAGAGAGAGAGAGAGAGAGAGAGAGAGAGAGAGAGAGAGAGAGAGAGAGAGAGAGAGAGAGAGAGGATGGTCGATTTGCCGTGTGTGTGTAATCAGATGAGCTATTTTTGTCTCGTGTGTATTAGAGAGAGAGAGAGAGAGAGAGAGAGAGAGAGAGAGAGAGAGAGAGAGAGAGAGAGAGAGAGCATATACACATCTACGGCGCCCATATCCAGCAGAAGGGGAGAGAACCCACAAGCAATGACCTTTAAAATCAATAATCAAATCGCCTATCTAAAATTTCCCTTCGGTTAAAGCCACCACCCTATACATAGACCATAAAGGAAACACCTCCCCCCCCCTCTCCCTTCACACACACACGACTAATACGTAAAACACCACTAAAACAACGACGAAAGGAAGGAAGAAGCACTGAGAGAGAGAGAGAGAGAGAGAGAGAGAGAGAGAGAGAGAGAGAGAGAGAGAGAGAGAGAGAGAGAGAGACGATAAAAAGATGGCAATGAAATAAATCATGATAAAAGATGACGGAAAAGGGAGGACTGGGAAGGGACATGATGAAAGAGAGCAGTGACCGCGAAAGAGAGATCGATAGAGAGAGAGAGAGAGAGAGAGAGAGAGAGAGAGAGAGAGAGAGAGAGACGGAGAGAGAAAGGGGAGGGAAGATAGTAGGGAATGGGAGGAAAAAGAGGGGAGGATTAGATTGCAAAGGGGAAAGAGAGGGAGGGAAAGAACGTAGAGGCACGGGAAAAGGCAAACTGGGTGAGAGAGAGAGAGAGAGAGAGAGAGAGAGAGAGAGAGAGAGAGAGAGAGAGAGAGAGAGAGGAAAAACTATGACGATAAGAGAGAAAGAGAGACAGAGAAAGAGAGAGGAGAGCTACGTTGTATACAACGCGACCCCCCCCACAGTATCTCTGGGACTCCCTCCCCCTCCCCCTCCTCCTCCTCCACGGAGTCGGTGATAGTAAACGGACACGGGCGAATATAGATCGGAAATATGGTAGCCAAGTGAATTCCTTCTCCCCTAGCCAACACCGTTCCTCCGCTTATAATACCTTTAACCCTCGTCGTCATCGGCAACATCATGGCAACTAGGAAGAAATACAACAAAATTACACGGCACATTTATAGTATCTATAATAAGTATCCATAAATACACTGGTGTATAACTGAATCACGAAAATATGGAACGTGATGACTATATAAATAGTTCCGTCGTTTCTCTTTCCTACGTGGCACTGCCTTTATTTAAATACACTGGTGTGAATCGCACTGAGATATACTGTACAATATAAAACAATTACCAGACAAAAATCTTTTTAAATATGCTATGCAAGAGAGGCTGAATTTCCCTCTTCATTCGTATGGGTAATCGGGGGGAAAAAAATCTTACCAGTCGTTAACAGAAACTTACAAGTTACATTTAGCATAACTACAGAAACTATCTGTAAACACACGGATGCGAATCGTGCTGTGAGATACTATATAGAACAATTACCAGAATAAAATCGTTGTAAAAATGCTACTAGATAAATCGGTAATTTTTTCCAGTCGATAACAAAATGAAATTACATGGTACGGTACCTATCTTTATAACAAGCATTCACAAATAAACGGAATCGAATCGTACTGCGGGCTACTATATAAATCATAAAAAAAATCTCTCTCTCTATAAAACTCTACGAAAGGAAGGCAGAATTCCATTCGTAAGGAAAATGAGGGGGATTTTTTTTTTCTTTCAGTCGATAAAATCAATCGCAGATATGGAACACGTCAGTTATGGTTACAGTTTTATGGGGGGGGGGAAAAGATGACGATGGGAGTTTGGCTGGAACTCACGGGAATCGGAAGCGGACGGCAAATTACATAGTTTGATTTAATGGAGAGAGAGAGAGAGAGAGAGAGAGAGAGAGAGAGAGAGAGAATAAAAGCAACCTGGGAGTTCGGGTGTACGAAGAAATCTGAACCAGAGATCATACCTCGATTAGTATAGCACGTGTTAGTAAATGATTAGCCTGCCGCCCTATGGATTTTAAATGACAGACACGATACTAAACCGCAAGTTCTTTCCACTAAATGAATGGAAATACATCGGAGGCGTAATTACAAACAAGCCGCAATACCTAACCCCGGCAATTTCAGAGATGAGTAACGAGTAATTACAGAGCACTGAAATATTCCTCGCATTAAAGTGCATTACTCTTGGATGCATAAATGGCGCATATAGCGTATCAATGACATACTGGCTGATGCTTGCGGTTAAGGATAAGCATATTATTATTATTATTATTATTATTATTATTCAGTAGATGATACCTATCCATATGGAAAAAGCCGACGGGGGGCCACTGACTTGAAATTAAGCTTCCAAAGAATATGGTGTTCATTAGGAAGAAGTTAGAGGAAGTAAAGGGAAATACAGAAAGAAGAGATCTCACTTATTGAAAAAAAATTCATAAATTGATAAATATATAAAAAATGCCTTCAAATGCAAGGAGACTAGTATTAGGGTAGAAATGCATTGCATCTTCGCTTGAACTTCTCAAGTACCAATTGCACGACATCCAAAGCGTGATAAAAGATTTATACCGACCTCCTGATAGATGACAACTGGACAGCATAGGTATAATATATTTTTTTTCATTATTAAATTTCACAAAAATATTAATACTGACTTCCTGATAGATGACGAATTATTACTGGACAGCATATTATAGGATGGCATATATTTTCAAGCTTAAATTCAACTAAAAGATTAATATTAACCTGATAGATGACGAATTATTATTGGACAGCGTATCCTTCTTCAAGCTTAATTACAGAACACTAACATCTACGAATAACGTGTAACCAGAGTTATGATATCACGAGCAACGGCATTAATAATAATAATAATAATAATAATAATAATAATAATAATAATAATAATAATAATAATAATACTAATAATAATAATAATGCATAGTTTCTCTTTCTCCTTGTCGCTTGCTGTTAAGCGTTTTTCATAGGTTTCTACTATATTCGTTTCAAAACTAAATGCAACCCTGAAATCAAGCTAACCCTTTGAGCACGCGAACACAGAAACAAGCATCTCAAGTCCATTGAGTTTCACACTTTTCTTCTTACATTAACTTCTACTTTTGCGCAAGTCTTAACCAGGCAAACGTTGAAGTAATAAGCCCGACATCAAAACTTGTCTCCACCCTCACTCAAGAATCAAAATTACCGGTACCACATCCAGATAAACAGCATCGAACCCAACTAAAGCAAAGGTAGTTCTTCCTGTCGTTTCTTTTGTTATAATATCTAGGTCTACTCCGCAGTAAGTCAAACGCTAAAATACCACCAATAGGTTTATGCATAAGAGAGATACGTTGCACATATAAAATGTAAATCGATTACTACTGCAACTATAATAAAAAGGGAGTGGAATGGACTATGGAGTTTAGGCCAAAGGCCAAGCACTGGGACCTATGAGGTTATTCAGCCTTGGAAAGGAAATTGAGAGTAGGTAGATCTGAAAGGTGTAACAGGAGGAAAATCTTGCAGCTGCACTTTGAAATAATTGTTAGGAGAGGGTGGACAGCAAGATGGAAGAAAGATATGAATGGAGGTACAGTAAAAGGACTGAAAGGGGTTGCAGCTAGGGGTCGAGGGGACGCTGCAAAGAACCTTTAGTAATGGGGCAAACGTGAATACTTAGGCAAGGCACAGGGGGAAAAGGATCGTCAAGTCAAAAGGGCAATGAGATAACGGAGCACCGGCGACGACTGGTATCGATACCAATAACATCAGTGTGATCGGTCTCTGGTTCACTTTAACAAGTTTACTAGAAAAAACGCGGTAATTACTAGCGTAATAAACCTATATGAAACGGCATATTGGGCAAAGACGCCCATAAATTACACGGTGGGCATCAAAGTTACCAGATTTAGAAAGCACTTCTAACATGAGGACCTAAGAGCGGCAATCATGCTTCTTATCTCTTTTTCACATGGTCAAAAAAAAAAAAAAAAAAAAAAAAAAAAAAAAAAAAAAAATTCCAAATAGGGTAATTGGATCTTTTCATGCCAATGTAGCTGATTAAACCAGCAGAATGTAAGTTACATAAGTTATAAACAGAAGAATATGTTATGGAAATTTTGTAGTTATATGACCAATTCTCAAGCGCTATACAACTGTACAAGGCAAAAGGTCACCTAAGCAATCTTGAAACTATAAAGGTGAGGTCATTACCGGCATATTATTCTTCAAGATTTACGCGGCAGAAGAAATGCCGAGAAATTATTATCATGCAGAAGAAATGCTAAGAAATTATTTTCTGAGAATATCTAAATCGAAGGCTAAAAAAATAACAGAAAGCTCACGGCCCTCAATGCCCGCCCGTGCCACCCAGCTAAACTTGGGAGTAGCTACATCCTACCAAAATTCGTCCCAGACATTCTACGCTAAACTTTGTCCCCGATTGCGACCCTATCCTGGTCGCAGGGACGGCAGTTTGAACTAATTTGAAGAAGCTGAAAATGTTAACGGCTCAAGCGAGCATAAGAGTCCACTCTCTCTCTCTCTCCACGTGACGTCAAATGCCACCTTGAGGACCAGATAACTACAGTGCCCTGGAAATTTCAAATGCGATTAGAAACGCGGAGAAAAGCGGATCCCGCGCCCTCTATAAAGAGATATAAGGCAGCTTGATATGACAGAAAATGAACTGCTGCAACACTTCAAGTAAGAAACACCTACACGGACGAAAACACACACACACACGCACACTCTCCCTTACGATAAAAATTCTGCCGGTAAACCACTACGAAAGTGGAAAAAACAAAGTACATGACGATCATTTGGCATATTTCTAACATGATCTCGATCGGCTAATGACACCTGATTTTAAATCAGACAACAAAATATACTTGAAATAAAAAAAAATGTACCTGACATAGGGATAGCAATCTCTAAGAACTTCCTGATGCGACGCCAGACCATTTTTAAAAGATTAAAAGCGTACGCCATCTCGCGCGCCTTGATACTCTTACGCAGCCAAACCCGATAGTAAATATAGCAGAGGCGTCCGTTATGAATGACCCAACCGCATTACCCTCTACGAGTTGTGAATGAACAAGAGTAGGAGGCATCGACTCAGCATTCCACTCTTCACAGGCGGAGGAGATAAGAGCCACAGGGATTAGATAAGATCGATAAGATCTATAAAATAACGGCCGACACTTTCTCTCTCTCTCTCTCTCTCTCCCCCCACTCTACACTTTACAAGGAGGTGACACTAAAAGTCTACAAGGTACATTCATACGCATCAAGGAAAACAGAACGTTTCTTAAGACTTCTTCAGAATATGCTATTAAATACCTAGAGAGAGAGAGAGAGAGAGAGAGAGATTATTTATGAATGGATTCACCCACGTGGGTAACGATGACCTTCTCGACGATGTACTACCCAGTCGCGTCTCCTCGTCTCTTTATACCCCAGGCTGCAACCCACAACAATCGACTCACGACCAACAATACTTCGCCCCCATATTACCTCCCCCTCGTCCGGTTACGGAATCGAACATTGGTCATCTGGTTTGTGAGCTACGCGGCCATAAATAGGGTGAACACACCTTCGACGCATCACCGGTGAATTCCATGATGCACCGGCCATAGAGAGAGAGAGAGAGAGAGAGAGAGAGAGAGAGAGAGAGAGAGAGAGAGAGGCCTATCAGTAACGAATAACCGTTACCACGGCAAGCTGATTACGGAGAGGCCAAGGGATTGCTTAAGGCCACGTTGAAGTCAAGTGTAACTTGGAGCTATATTGAGATGCTTAAGGAAACTACAGCATTTAAAAAGGAAAAGAAAAACATATAAATATAATATATATATATACAGTATATATATAATTTCAGTTTCAAATTCTACCCAAGGAAAAACCACAGGAAATTTGAATAATTGTTTGTATAATAAAAATTGGACTAATTAGACTATTATGTATTAATGCACTCATTTTACTTTTAGTAATAAAGTTTATAGTGTCATTATTTTGCGACAGTGGAAAACAAAACATAGAAATACTTGGGAACTACAATAAGAAAGAAATATGTGAACTTTAGATAAGCTTGTCTTACAACACGCCTCAATCCTCGCTGGATAAAAAAAAATTCTTATCTGTGTTGTTGATGAATATTCCTTCCGGGAAATATTCATTCTCTTTTACTTATTCTCTTATCGTTCTGGTTAAGGCGTGTATCAATTTAAGCAATATAACAAAAAAACAAAAAAATCTTGCTTCAGATAATCAGGGAGGAATACTAATGGACCAATGCATCATTTTATGAATTTACCGGCGGATTTGATAACACGCACACAAACCTTAGTAACGTTGCCGCAAGCACGCAGGCGATACAAACAAAGAATCTTAGTTTAGAGAGCTTAAAGCGTAATAACGGTAGTCCTACTGGCATTTTTCGGATTGCTGTAATTCTCAACACACTTCCTTGCATATTTTAACGCGACTGCCTGTCATCTGCTAAAAACTGAATACAAGCGCCATCTGTAAGTGTGTCATCACTTGAAAAATGAACAAGGTTTATTATTAAGACGCTATTCTTTTAATATTGATGTTGCACACTGGGTCCGATTCTACTGCACACTATCCACAAGATTTGGTTCAGAAGACCAGGTCGTCAGCGTAAGAGAAAATCGTTGTTCAAAATTTGGGATACCCTGAGATCGTCGTTGCGAGTTTACTTTAGCTTACTACAATAATTTACTAATTTTTTGTCTATACTGGAGATGTGGACTTCCCTAATGAAAATTTTTCACTCTACAAAACTACAGCCTCGGGTAAGTTAATATATACAGCGTTATCAAATCCTTTCAAAATTCGCTTTCCTTACGAGGAATGAACTTATTTATACCAACTAAACGAATTCACCTCTTGCTTTCAATAGCCTCACAAATATATACGTCTTATTTGCATTCTAATCTTTAAAGCTACCAACTAAAGTACCCAAGATTCTACACAGTCCATACTGGTCTACATGCATACACAAGAAAAGAGATAATATCCATAGCTGTACGTAGGGGATAACAAGCATAGCATCGATCTCAAGACAACGTGACAAGCAATTTTGATGTCACAAATCAGCACTAATGTTAAGAGAACGTGGTACATTTTACCTAGTCTACTTTGATTTGCCATGAGCACAGGTTCTGGACTCGTCAATCTCCGAATGCAGCACATGAAATTTTCGTAGCAAGCAACACACTCTGACCCATTTTTTGGCGAATTGAATTTCTTTTTACAGAGTAAAATTCTCTTTCCCCCATCACTCACACTCATCTGAACAACTGGCTCAAAGCTATCCCACTTCAACCGAAATGGCGTTGCAATCTGGAACAACTACTGCCGCCTACGGTTCCAGAAACGAACCGCGGACTCCTCGCCATGATGTCCTTGTCTTGGACATAAGAAAAGGAGGCCTTGAAATTTTTACCAATATACCGTACCCTTTAAATCACAGAAGGGCATTCAACATAGAACAAGAGGTTATATATATATATATATATATATATATATATATATATATATATATATATATATATATATATATATATATATATATATATATATATATATAAAAAAATGTGTAATTATAATTACGCACATACAAAATCCATTCGAGTTACAAAAATATGACAAACGTTAATTATCCTAAACAAGCCAATATAAGTTACACCAGAGTGACTACCTTCAAAAAAATTTGGTCCCTGCATCTACAACGACAATAAAGAAAGGACGAAGATTCTGCACTCCAGGAAAAACTCAAACTAATCAAAAGATCTCTTTTGAACTTATGACATGAATGATAAAACACGAAGATGGCCACAGTTATTAGCTCCCTAGATTTTTGCATAAATCGGAAGTACCTCAACCGAAAAGTGAGTTTTAAACAAACCCGAAAAGACTACGTATTTCCATAATACATAACTGTGGATTACTGTATATATTATTACTGTACGCATATGCATTCCATATATTTCATGAATATTGTCCGTTACATCACATATCACCAATAATAGCGCCGTGTGAAGTTGCAACAATACACTACCAATTCATCGTCCTCGACCATACGTAAGATGGATGGGAAAAAGAAATGTTGAAATCGAGATCATAATCGGTTTTCTTAAAACAAACTGTTAAATTAATAAGGAATACGAAGTAGACTACTGAGCAAGCAAAAAATGCCCCAGAATAGAAAGAAATAATGAAAATCCATCAGGTCGCAGCTATAGTAGAAACTGGTGTATCTGCAGAGGATAGGCTATGAAAACAAAACACGTTAAGGTGAAACTGGCGCTCAAACACACACACACACACACACAAAGGCGTGCAAGCAAAAAGGGTAAACATAAAACGCTGCTGGGAAAAAGCAAAATCTTCGTCTTGAGTCGAACATCCATGATCTAAACTGAAACTGGATGGGGACATAATTACAGTAGTAAAATTTCCACTCTATTCTGTAACGCCTTTAAAACCAACAATTTTTTTTTTACTTCTACGTCATATTACCCATGAAATGAGGACAATTTGAAGGAAACGAAATGCTAAACACAACATATTGCACAAGACTGAGCATGATATGCAACTGTGAAACACGCCGTGTATCAAAATTGAGAGAGAGAGAGAGAGAGAGAGAGAGAGAGAGAGAGAGAGAGAGAGAGAGAGAGAGAGAGAGAGAGAGAGAGTCGTCGAGGCTGTAGCCTACTGAGCAGCCTCAAAGTGAATGAAAATGACTGATGCCGAGAACGTTGCTAAACAGCAATCCTCTTTCCAGAAATTTAAAAATGGCTTTGGATAAAAGGGAACATCAAAATTGCATGCAACAATTATGTGCACGCTTTGCAGAGATTTACATTAAATCATCTTACACTGCTCCCACAACACAGTGCTGTTCGACAATGATTCCGAGACTACTACCAGGCTTGCCTAGCAGAAGAAAACATTTGCAAAGGCCGAACGGCCGGCACAGGCAATGCATTGCGATAAACGATTACTTTTTGTTATTCCCGTCGGAACCAACGACGATTTTACACTTGGAATTCTTCTTACTGACCTAATCATTCAAATCATGAGCTCAATGACCTAGCACTTCGAATTATAAAAAAAATTCCATGTGATAACGCAGATGTCATTGCGTGTAATTTTACACTGAAATACTTTCACCCTGAGTCGCCACTGAAGACCAAACCATTGGTTCGATCAGGCTTTAGCCACTGATGCACAATTTACAGATGCCTATGCAATTCCTAGACACAATCTGAAATTTTATAACTGAACTACTTTCACCTTCGCGCAAGATACTGTAGACCAAACCACTGGTTCGATCAGGCTTTACCCACAAATTAAGACACGTATACAATTTCTAGAAGCATTCCCAAATTTTATATATTATGCACAAACATACATACAAGCAGACACATGTCTGCGACAGGTTCACACCAAGGTCTCTGAACACACAACGCCCCGATTGCATTTCCACGAAAGCAGAATAGTGCCCAAGCAGAAGAGAACGAGCGCCCGCTATAAGCCGTTGAGCGGTGGGGAGCGGAGGGGGAAAATGCAGAAACGAGCAGAAACGATCCCCAGAAACAATGACAGCCGAGAAAGAAGAGCGAAAGTTATCCATGCCTCATTCAAGCGCATCTCCTCCATCCTGTTTCCTTTGCCGTTATTCACGCCTTCGTTTTCAATGGCGAGAGCCCATCAATTCCCGCTAATTTAGCGCTCATACGTCATCATGGTCTTCTGCTTGCTTTGGTCAAACGGCGGCGTGCGGTTTCCATACAGACGTCTACTACTCAATTGTTTGCGATCCATTTCTGTACCATTGCACAATGTTCGTGGAAAGGTAATGAATGGCATTGGTACGTCAACATGATTCATGATGAAGAATGTTATCTCGGATATTTTTTACATATCCTGCATTTTTAAATTACAAATATACCTGGTCGAGCAAAGGCACTTATGAATTATAATTCCCTTTGGGTGTAGTTATTTCCCAGATAATTAATATATTCTATATATATATTCTATATATATATATATATATATATATATATATATATATATATATATCTATATATATATATATATATATATATATATATATATATATATATATATATATATATATTTATATATATATATATATATATATATATATATATATATATATATATATATATATATATATATATATATTATATATATATATATTCTAAAAGCGGACCAAGATCATAGATCCAATTCATCGACAGCAAGCAAACAGGCTTCTGTGAGAGAGAGAGAGAGAGAGAGAGAGAGAGAGAGAGAGAGAGAGAGAGAGAGAGAGAGAGAGAGAGAGAGAGAGAGAGAGAGTCCTCATAAAAGAGAATCAACAAGATCTCGACCTCGTCCTACTCCTACTGCATGAATGCTCTACTAGGGGTTTGTGGGGACGCCGAAGGGAAGGCGCGCACATACATACATACATACATACACACATACACACACACACACATGCCACCCCTGATCCAGGATGTGAAGCTTCCGGGAAAAATGGCGCCCTGCTTCCTTCTTCTCCTTCTCCTCCTCCTAACTCCTACTCATGCACACCGCTGCTGTTTGCTGTTGACTCTCTCTCTCTCTCTCTCTCTCTCTCTCTCTCTCTCTCTCTCTCTCTCTCTCTCCGCTATTCGGGAATGACACGGAAAATAAAATCATTCCTATAGGCATGAAGAACGCTCCAGATAGTCAGGTATGGCGGACGGAATTTAGCCTGAGAGAGAGAGAGAGAGAGAGAGAGAGAGAGAAGAGAGAGAGAGAGAGAGAGAGAGAGAGAGAGAGAGAGATTCACCAGCATTCCATACCCATAAACAGTTTGGATTCGACGGGGAAATTCGAAAAATAATTACTTAGCCAAATTAATGCGGGGGCAATTCATGTAGTACAATGTAATTTTATCAATTATTTCCAAATTCAATGGTAAATTTGGGAATCAGTTAAACATTTCTCTCTGGCCATTAAAACTAATAGGAAAATATTACCTAAGTATAGTTTGTATATGTATATATATATATATATATATATATATATATATATATATATATATATATATATATATATATATATATATATATAATCACACTTTACTTTCACTCACAAATCAAGAACAGGCGAATCCTTAAATATCGTTCAATAACTACGTAATTCACTATACCTTAGGGATAATTTACACCCAGACGGAATTATAACTGATAAGTGCTTATGACCCGGCCAGGATTCGACTTCGACCGCTGCTGATATAGTGAATTCGTTATTTAACGATATTTGTGACGTAATATCTTTATATAACCACGACGCTGTTGTAAGAGAGAAAAATTCAATTATATATATATGTGTGTGTGTATAGTGTTTGTGTGTGCGAATTAATAGACTGAAGTGAATAATGTCATCTAACCCACCGCGAACGCATGAACAAATGCTATCAGCTTATCTCTGAAGCAACTTCTAACCGCCATTGCTATAAAAAACTAGAAAAAATGAAAAAAATATTTATCGACGCTATCATGATAAGGCTCTAAAAGAATGATCACTCTGGTTAATAAATAGAAATAATAAAATTCAGTTTACCGGAAGAAGGTATGTAGCGTGTTACACACGTGTGCAAAAATTCTTTGGTACAACAGCCGTTTTAAAGATTAGACGTTTGTAGATTTAAAATCGGATCGAGGAAGCATCGAACTATTTAGAAAAAAAAAAGAAAAAAAATCTATTACACCTCCGTGCATCCACAATAATTCTTTTCAATTAGACTGCGATAAGTAAATTTTTGTCCCAATTTATTCTTTCACCAGCCAGCAACATGTGAATTTTTGCACCTTGAACTCCGCTTATTCTAAGTTTCTCAGAATTATGTTACCAGACTAAAATGAAATGTTTTGCTGTAAAATGATATATTGCCAGGCAACGTTATATCTAAATAAACTAGTTTTCCTTTGTACTCAAAGAAAAAAAAAATGGGGTGTTATGTACAACCAGAAGTTTTCAGCTACAGATAAATATAATGAAGTACAAAGAAAAGGAGATATATATATATATATATATATATATATATATATATATATATATATATATATATATATATATATATATATATATGTGTGTGTGTGTATATAAATATATATTGTATATATATATATATATAAACCCATTACAGTACTATTCGTTAGAACCCTAAAAACCGCTACAAATTCATAAACGCACGCTAGAAAAAAAAATTCCTTTAGCGACCAGAATCGGCGTGCTACATCTAAATATGGAGAATGAGTCTTTCGAGAACTAAGCGTAAACAGAAGAGAGTCAAGATAGTAAATGTACGTCGACTCATTCATATTTCTGAACTATATTTTGAATGGACGTTCGTAACAATTACCAAGTTATGCTTTACGCGTCCTGCCTTCTGTGAATGGTCGAAATAAATATTTATGGGGCGTACACGTCAGGGAAAAAAAAGAATGCGTTAATGAATGGTTTGAGGGTAGTCAGCGTGCATGCTGTGAATAAAGTAGTATGCCTGAATTCAACGTGGGTATTAATCATTTATAAAAATTATTACTCTAATAATGAAGTTTGAATAAAATTTACATGACAAAAAAAATGCTTTTTTCAAGTATAACGCGTACGCACGGTATCCTATATATAGATATATTGGATACAAAATTTTCTACCTTGTAAAATTTGAGTTACAACTTGTAATTATGGAATAACGAGGACAAGTCGCGATTTGGTTCATTTGCCGCTATATTAATTTTACAGCAAAAAACTGGGAGACTTTCTTCTTGTAAATAAATAAAAAAAAAAAAACATTGTCAACACTTAATCAAACTACGCTTGACCTATATTAATATTAAAAGTAGTTTACTCATGGCTTCTGCAACCGAAACACGACCACATTTAATGATCAATGCTTTTTTTTTTAAGAAAACTAATCCCTCCGAACTACTGAGAAAAATAGCTATACTTAAATCTAACGAAACCGTTACAAAACTTTATGCGATAAACGACGGAGTTTCGGTAGGTTTTATTTATTATTATTTTTTTTTTTTTAGAAATACATTTTTAGTGACCAAATTTCATTTGGAAATCCATCAAGTTTTATTGCTAAATTCACTTGGGGTCATTCATTTTACTTGGGAAATCTACAGGCTTCAATCTCAGAATTTTACTGGGAAATCTACTTCGGTTATGATACTTATCTGAGAACTCAAAAGACTTCCGTCATAAATTTTAACTGGGGTATCTAGACTACAGTCACAAAATTTTACTTGGAAAATCTAGACTTCAGCCACAAAATTTTTCTTGGGAAATCTTGACTTCAGTCACAAAATTTTTACTTGGGAAACCAAGGGTTCAGTCATAATTTTTACCTGGAAAATCTAGACTTCAGCCACAAAAATTTACTTGGGAAACCAAGGGTTGTCATAAATTTTACTTGGAAAATCTAGATTTCAGCCACAAAATTTTTCTTGGGAAATCTTGACTTCAGTCACAAAATTTTACTTGCGAAATCTAGAGTTCAGTCATAAATTTTAAAGGGAAAATTTGACCTGTCATATTTTACTTGGAAAATCTCGACTTCTCATAAATTTACTTGGGAAATCTAGACTTGTCATAAATCTTTCTTGGGAAATCTAGACTTGTCATAAATTTTTCTTGGGAAATCTAGACGTCATCAATTTTTCTTGAGAAATCTGGGCTTCAGTCATAAATTTTACATGGGAAAACTACATTTGTCATAAATTTCACTTGGGAAAACTAGATTTGTCAAAAATTTTACTTTGGAAATCCAGATTCAGCCATATATAAGTCTTTGGGAAATCTCGATTCTAGCTAATAAATTTTACTTGGAAATCTAGACTTCAATAAAATTTTTCTTGGGAAATCTAGATTTCAGGCATAAATTTTAATTGAGAAATCTAGTTCATAGATTTTTCAAAGGAAATCCAGGCTTGTCATAAATTTTACTTGGGAAATCTAATTCATAATTTTTTCTATGGAAATCTAGACTTCAGACTTAAATTTTACTTGGGAAATGAATGTTACTTGGAGAAAACTAGACGTCATAAATTTTACTTGGGAATCCAGATTCAGCCATAAGTCTTATTTGAGAAATCCTGACTTTAGCCAATAAATATTACTTGGAAAATCTAGGCTTCTTATGCAGAGAAAACTTAACTTCAGTCAAGTTTTAAGTGAGAAATCACAATACTTCAGTCAAATTTTACTTAGGAAATATTGATTCCCGTTATAAAATTTACCTGGAAAATCTAAACTGTCATTAAAAATTTACTTGGGATATCTGAAGACTTTAGCCAAAAAATTTTACTTGGAAATCTGGACTTCAGTCATTAGTTAACTTGGGAAACGTAGCCTTCAGCAATAAATTGTAATAGTAATAAATTGACTTCAGTCATAAATTTGACTTGGGACATTATAAATTGTTAAAAAATTTTACTGGGAAATCATGGATTTCAGTCATTAATTTAACTTGGGAAATCTAGACTTCAGCGATAAATTGTAATAGTAAAAAATTGACTTGGGACATCTATATAAATTCAGTCACACTATTCTACTAGAAAATCCTAGACTGTAGTCATCAATTTTACTTGGGAAACCTAGAATTCCGTCATAATCTTACATGGGAAATGCAGACTTCAGCCATATATTTACTTACGGCCAACTTGGGAATGAACCTAACATCTAAGACGACACCACCACAAGCCTACAAGAACTGACCTTGTCGCCACAGTGGGTGGTAGCCATGGTTGCTGAGATGAAGTGGGATGATGATGATAATGAAGAAGAAATGGAGAACAGATCATCATCAGCATCATAATCTTCATTTTGTATGAGTGAGGACCCAGCAGTGGGAGTGAAGACTACAAGTGAGAGGGAGGCCAACATAACCAACCAAGCTCTAATCCCCCTCTCTCTCTCTCTCTTTCTCACCACGTGGCCATTATAGTCCTAAGAGGAACTGCTGCTGGTGGTGTGGGCGTTTGCAGCCGGGACTCGCATCACATTTCACTGATCACGTATTTCCAATTTTTTCCCTGGTTATGAATCCGTGAAAATTCAACAAAAATAATCACCTCACTTTGTCTAGACGGAGAAGAATAAACTGAATTCGGTGTCAATGGTAGACCACGCTACATTTGGATGTAAATACAAGGGGGTGGGGCAACTACCGTGCACTTAAGAAATGGAGTTTGGGGGGAAGATTTGGAGAAGGGGTGGGGGAGGGGGTTATACATGGACAGATTTCCAGCCGAGATGGGAGGGCATCATTTCGATCTGTGCGTGAGTAGACGAAGCCAAAGGCAAAAACTTGAGGGGGGAGGAGGAGGAGGAGGAGGACCAGGAAATATTGTTGGAGGTTAAGGCGATGGTGGTGGAGGGACGATGGGCCTGCGTAGCTAGCGTTTGTACGTGCGTACGTCTGTGCGGCTGCGACTACGACACCAACACCACCGCCATCCTCACAAGGGGGCGAGGGAGGGGGGGAGGGGGGGGAGGAGAGAGGGAAGGAGGGCGGACTCCATCACCGTCATCAGCCAGCCACGGCCCATCCAACATTCCCCCTCTCCAAAACCCGCTGCCACCGTTACCTAGGCCTAGTGGCAACACCCTGTGGTGCCCTCCTCACCAACCCCATGTCCCCCCAAAGGAATACCCGTCCTCCACCATCGAAGAGCCCTCTATCTCTCTCTCCTTCTGGCTTGGGATAAACAAACGCACAAACACATACACACCACAGCAACCTCGCATGGCGGGCTTCATCATCACCACCACCACCAGCACCACCACGATATGACGACGACGACGATCATCTTGTCGGCGGGACTTCTTCCTTCATCACCACCACCATCATTTCTTCTGAGCGTGGAAATGACGACGTAGATGCTATTTGTGATGTCAAGATCTCCAACCGATATGGCGGACAACTGGTAAGAGGAAGAGGAACGGCTCCCTCATACACACACACACTTCGCCACTACCGAAGGGAGAGAAGGAGGCGGCGGCGGCGGCGGCGGCGGCGGAGGAGGAGGAGGCCTCCCTCCCCACCCCACCCCACACACTTCCGCCACACAACATGGCCAACACAATTTTGGGGTTGGCGAGGGCGCGCGCGACCCCCGTCCACACCGACGAAGGCTTCCCCTGAGGCGGCCATGATCGAGAGAGGGCGCATTTCTGGGTATTCACGGGAGGCCTGGGCGTCACCTCCGTCCAATTCACTGCAAAGAATTAATTCCAGAGGGTCAATTCCGCGGCTGGGCAGGAAGAGCGGAGCGGCGCGACCTGCCGTCACGGCTTCTACCACCACACTACCTACCAGCGTCGTAGTACACTGCTTCCCACCAACACCCTCCCCCAACACCATTACCACAACCACCACCATCACCATTCGCCCGTCGGACCCCCTCCCCCGTCCACCCCTCTCCGGGACACCACTCCTCCCCTCCCAAAACGCCACCACCAACAAACCGTCCCTTCCCCAAGCCAGCCAGGCCGCCCTACCACCGAAAGACAGCACCCCGTCTCACATCGGTCCCAACGCCCCACCCCGAACCTCCTCCCGAAGGTCGGACGGACCCTCGCTCTCGCTCTCTCTCTTTCTTTCTTTCTCTCTCTCTCTCTCTCTGCACAACGACCATCCACCCTCCCTCCCTCCCTCTATCACTCTCTCTCTCTCCCTCTCACTCCCCCTCCCTTCCCTCACACCCCCCTCCCCACATCCCTCCCGACAAACCCCTCCTATCTCATTGCTCATTCCTCTCTCGTCGGGATTTTCTTGCCTCACATTTCTCTGCTTTCTCCGCCGGGTAACACAGCGCCCTGGCTTGCTCTCTGCTATGACTATTATACTAGCATCTCTCTCTCTCTCTCTCTCTCTCTCTCTCTAGAATAGATTAATGCTGTTTATCCATCTCTCGAGCCTAAGACTCCATCACGTGATTGCTCTACTTTCTTACTGCCCTTTTGAATTTCGCTATGAAGGAACTGATAAAAGCTGTACGTTTTGCCACAGCACACGTTAAGAAGGCGAACGCCAACCAAAGCAAAGCAGCCTCTGAAAAGTTATCTGTTTTCAAAGCCATCAGACTACTCTTGAGCCGAGGCAATCATTATTTCAACGATCGTGTGGATGCATCGTCTACGAAAGCTGCTCCTCTACAGGGAGTGAGTGCAGGACTTGGAACACGTGGGAGCAGTCATCACTCTGGAATATGGCTGCTAAAAATATAGCAGTAAGAGGTACCACTCTGGAATATAGCTACTAAAAATACAAGAATAAAAGGTACCACTACGGAATATGGCTGCTGAAAATATAGCAATGAAAGGTACCACTCTGGAATTTGGCTGCTAAAAATATGGGAATAAAAGGTACCACTCTCGAAATTGGCTGCTAAAAATATACCAATAAAAGGTATCACTCAGGAATATGGCTGCTAAAAATAAGAGAATAAAAGGTACCACTCTGGAATATGGTTGCTAAAAATATAGGAATCAAAAGTACCACTCAGGAATATGGCTGCTAAAAATAAAGCAATAGAAGGTACCACTCTGGAATATGGCTGATAAAAATATAGCAATAAAAGGTACCCACTCTGGAATATGGCTGCTAAAAATATGGGAATAAAAGATACCACTCTGGAATATGGCTGGTAAAAATAAAGCAATAAAAGGTACCACTCTGGAATATGGCTGATAAAAATATTGCAATAAAAGGTACCACCCTGGAATACGGCTGCTAAAAATATAGCAATGAAAGGTACCACTCTGGAATATGGCTGCTAAAAATGTAGCAATAAAAGGTACCACTCTGGAATATGGCTGCTAAAAATATAGCAATAAAAGGTACTACTCTGGAATATGGATGCTAAAAATATGGGAATAAAAGATATCACTCTGGAATTTGGCTGCTAAAACTATAGAAATAAATGTAATCACCGAAACATAAAAATATAAAAATAAAATGTATCACCAAAACTTAGAAAAAAAAATGGTGAGTGCATGAGAGCTACAACAACAAAATCATAAGCATGCTAAGTATTTTACAAATATTCATCAACGACACAATTGTTTTTAATAGAGGTGAAAATAACATATAAAAATATTATAAATTTTAAAGTAGAAATATGACTGCTAAGCATTTCATGAAAAAAACCAAGACTTCTAAAAATCTGAATATTAACAGAAAATAGGCAGACAAGGAAAAAAAAAATATCGCACCATTAGAACTGATAAGGAATTTTAGAAACACAGTAAGGAAGACAGGCTGTTATCTGCTATAAACGGCCGTAAACGATTGCAAGTTATTCTATTCTAATAACGAACCCGAACCTGGGAACAAATACCCAATATATTTTTATTTTTTCTCGAAAGTGGGTGCTAACTCATGTGGCATGCGCCCGTGCTGCCAGAACATTCGTTCTGCTATTGTATACTTAAGGGGCAACTGTCTCTATTATTATTATTATTATTATTCAGAAGATGAACCCTATTCATATGGAACAAGCCCACCACAGGGGCCACTGACATGAAATTCAAGCTTCCAAAGAATAAGTGTTCCTTAGGAAGTAAGAGAAGGTAAAGGGAAATACAGAAAGATAGGATCTTACTCATCCAAAATACAAAATAAATTAAGACAATAATGTACTGAAATGCAGGGAGAACAGCATTAGGGTAGTAATGCACTGCATCTTCGCTAAAACTTTTGAAGTTCCAATTGCATGAGAGGTCGCTTCTTGTTCCATCGTCGTCGATGAGATTCAATCGGCTGAAGAGTAACAGGAGGCAAACGTGACACAGCTGAGCACTCGTCCAGGAATGCGAAAAATAAGGAGATTGCTGAATCTTTCGTAACAGAAGAATGACAACACAAATTCACACAATGAGAAAATAATATTCATGCCCAGGATGGGACTGCAATCAATGGTTCACACAAACACACATATGTATGTATGAATGCATTATACATATAAATACATATACACATTTATATATATATATATATATATATATACATACAGAGAGAGAGAGAGAGAGAGAGAGAGAGAGAGAGAGAGAGAGAGAGAGAGAGAGAGAGAGAGAGAGAGAGAGAGAGAGAGAGAAAAATGATCGCAATTTTTGAATATCCCAAGTTGGCTTCCTTCACGTCAAGATAAAATAAAACTCGAAGAGAGCAATTTTAAATTTTCAAAGAGTAATTTTCCTTCCCAAAAAATGGTAACAGTCTAGTCAAAAACCCAATATATGGGGAAAAAAGGAGTGGGCGCGAGACAGGTAAATTTCAGAAAACAGCAGAGCAACTAGAAGCCCGGAGAAAACGAACGATCAGTCCCACAACTGACTGACTGATGATCGGACAGGCCAGGAAAACAGGAGAAGGAAGAGGGTTCTAAAGCCTTGAAGTTTGGGGGATAGAATCCACAGTTCTGCCTTAAAAAAAATAACTTTCTAAACTGAACTGAGACATCGACCTACTCTAGCCTGATTCTCCTAAATGAAATGCACGACCTCCATATGGGAAAAATCCTCCTTAAAAATCATGCAGTAAATAACGGCCACGGGATTACCTTGAAATTGTATTGACATCGACCGCTTAGTTTAAAAGTGAAGAGTGAGAAAACCTCAAGTCGCTACACGTAACAAACCAGTTTAGTGTGTTTTGATTAAAACTCAGGAGTTTACTGTATGCAACCTTATTCCCTTTGCTTGTAAGAATGAGCACTGCGTTTTGTTAAAAGTACGACTTTCACAGATCACCTGTCACCTCGATTAAGCCATCAATATCCCATCAACAAACGTGGATTCTCAGAATGAGGTATGATTTTCTTTATCACGCCGAAGCCACAAGGAGCTAATGAAATTCTTACTTCTAAAACCTGAGGCAAAGTAAAACTTACCAATGAAAGGATGAAAACCAACTATTGACAACTGGAACCAGGAAGAATTATAAGCAAAGCCAAGAACTGGGTTGTGGCCTAAATACACGTGACAAAATTCGCTATATCGAACTTCTTATCTAGTAACTGCACGTTTTCTTGTTCAACCTCGACTTTAGCAATAATACAATTAGGAATATTTGCCCTGATAAGGCGCACTGACGACTGTGAATACGGCATGACTTATGGACAAGATTTCATCCTTTTCAAACAGTCTAACCTTTCTGATTACCGGGGCGTCTGAACAAAACACATCATATAGATACGCTACGTATATTTTCACCTTATTCCCTCATTTTACCTAACTTCAGGCCTCCTTCACATCTCGGCATTGGATTGCTTATCATGGCGGTCTTAGCGCACACATAGCCTACATCTACTGGAATATGGTTGCCAACTCCTACTACTTGTAAGAAACTTCTTGGAATCTGTTCAATTCAAACAGAGGCAGAGCCTATCTTCGAAGCCTCGCAATGCCAAGGGAAAAGGACCGTGCACCAAGCCCCCATCAATAGCTCTTATGACCTCCTAAGGTCACAACGGAGTACAGTCGTTAACTGCCCGTCAAAGAAATTTGGCGCCCGAATACAGTTCTAAGCGGGAAGGCTGATGGGACGGGCAGAGTAATGTTCTTCACACAGCCTAAGGCACGAAGAAATAATAGAGAACAAAATCTAGGAAGAACAACCAAAACTTCAATGATAATAGAACGAAAAGTCCATCTCCACACAAGAATTCGACTACAGAAAGCTGTTTCTATTATTTATTATTATTATTCCACGACAATTTACATAGAAGCGTGAACTCCAATAATCACTGACAACCTCGAAACTTAGTAACTATTATGCAACTCGATGATGAGATCAAAATTAATAAAGAAAAAAGGAAGTCGTTGCATTCAGGACGTCACATTTGCAACAAGCACCAACGCACATTTCAACCTGGCTGAAAGACCCGATTAACTGTTGTAAAGGAAAGCCGACAGAAACGGCAACGGAATATTACCACCTAACCCCGTTGCAACAAGAAGTTGGGAGGCAAATTTTCCTACTTGTTGCTTAAGTAGAAGTTCAGCCTGAATATGTGCAATTACTAGATCGGAAGTTCGACGACGTATTGTATAATGCATAATGAATTACGTCTTATATACAACTCAGTTTACGCCTTGTGTTGCATAGAAACATGAAGAAATGAGGGATCTAAATGTCTCCTTGGCTAAGATTAGGCTGGTAGAATAGAATACAGAATTTAGGCCACAGGCCAAGCGCTGGGAACTATGACGTCACTCAGCGCTGAAACTGAAATTGACAGTAAAAAGGTTTAAAAGGTGTAACAGGGGAAAAACCTCAAAAAAGGTGTACCAGGAGGAAAACCTCATGGCTGCACTGTGAGTGGAAAGTAAGAAGAAAGAATGAGATTATGAACGGAGGTACAGTAATAGGAATGAAAAAGGTTTGCAGCTAGGGGACGAAGGGACGCTGCAAAGATCCTTACTTAAGTAATGCCTACAGTGCACAGCATGAGGTGCACCTGACGGCACTATACCCCGCTACGGGATTGGCTATGATTAGGGTTCGATGGTACAGAATAGCCTAGGTGAGTGACAAGGGGACATCCTTGCCCAATAAGGGGAAAGGGCACAAAAAAGTGAAAATGAATGAAGGAATACTCGCTGACACTTAACATGTTACCACAACATCAGCGCAAATGGTTGTGGACAAAAAAACAAACGCAGCAACGTCATGAAAACTGTTTTGCAATGCCATAATAATCAACAAGGTCATCCGGAGACGCTGACGAAATTCTGATGAGACAAGACACACTCTCGTCCTTATAATGATTAACGGCGTTTGCGGTTACACGCACCTGCCTGTACTCATGCTTGCGATTTCCAATTTCCAAACACTTTCCTACGCCGTTTTCACATTCATGGGTAACATAAATAGACACGAATACCGAGGATTCTTCACATAAGACACATTACCCTATCAAATCCATAATAAGAATATCAGCTTGGTGGGCTAATCTACTTTCGTTTTAGAAAATAATATAAATTCTTCGGTAACTGACAGTCATTCATTTTGAATTAATAAACCACGCATGAAATCATACGCGCCGCGAGAAGACGGACTAACGGAGCAATAAAATGTTTACCCTTGAAATATGCACGCACGCATGCACGCACAGCACACCCGAGACCGAGGTCGGTCAGCAGAGTCATTCGATACAGCGCTATGACTCTCGAGTACAAAGTCTATTTCCGAAAGTTCTTTGATGATATTAATCCCATTCAACGAAAGATAGATTCCATTCACTGAAAGACACACAAGCAAAAAGTAAATAAATAATTAAATAAATAAAAAATAAAGAAATAACATAAAATAAAATAAGTGAACAGATGGAAAGCGCGATCCGAGAAAGGAATAATACGATCAGAAAGGAGGGTCTACCAGTAACAAAACACTTATCCTTTACGTACTTCACATTCTCCTTCCTTCCTCCACCATCAACTTCACAAACTCACACACACACACACACACACACACACTCTCTCTCTCTCTCTCTCTCTCTCTCTCTCTCTCTCTCTCTCCCTTCCTCCACCTCCTCCTCCTCCTCCGAATGGCTTGGCTGGGAGCTGTTGCTCCTACGCGCTTGCATTCCCTCACCTGTTGACAGAAGGTCTTTCGATGACATCTATAATCTCTCTCTCTCTCTCTCTCTCTCTCTCTCTCTCTCTCTCTCTCTCTCTCTCTCGCAACCATTAGCGGTGCATTACTCACTCACCACCCCCCCCCCCTTTTAAAATCCAAAGAAAATACTACATGCATCCAGCTTCTCGCTTAGCTAGACGAATTGGGCATTTCAACAGGGGGAAGAAAAAGGAGAAAAAGGAATAAAAAAAAAAAAAGTTAGGAAAACCGTCTCTCATCAGCGCCATCCTTCTTCTCGAAATGCTTTGCAGCTTATGATTTGACCAAGGAGAGCTCTCGTAGGAACTCGGAACACGCCTCTCACGAGAGCTCTTTGAGAAGTTTCCAACGCCCCCACCTTTCTCTGGGAACTACCTCTCTCTCTCTCTCTCTCTCTCTCTCTCTCTCTCTCTCTCTCTCTCTCTCTCTCTCTCTCTCACACACACACACACGAGGCAGATTTAGTGAACCATTCAATGCTATGTTAGTCTGAGATAAATACACAAAATCCGAACAGTAAATTGCTTTCATGGTAAAAAGACCTAATTGGTCCACACAGTTGTCAAAATTATGAATGGGAATGAAAAGATCAAATATCACAATGGTGCAGAGGCTACTATTTCCACACAGAATCTATGTAAATCACAAACTTGTAAAGATTCTGTATGAATCACAAACTTGTACGGAATCAGTGTGAATCACAAACCTGTAGAGAATCTGTGTAAATCCCAAACTTGTACAGAATGTGTAAATAACAAACTTGTAAAGAATATGTAAATCACAAACTTGTACAGCATCTATGTAAATCACAAACTTGTACAGAATTGTAAATTACAAACTTGTACAGCATCTGTGTAAATCACAAACTTGTAAAGCACCGATGAGAAAATCACCAACGCGTCTCTACAAAAACGGGATTCCAGTCATGAAAAAAAAAAAAACCTGTAAAATGGAAACCAAGCAGAAATTCTTTCATCAAAAGATTTACAGAAGCTCGCTTGCCTAACACGCCCACGCCGGTCGTCGGTGGGTGGTTTTACGCAATGTCAGCTATTTTTGCTCAAGCAACTGATCACGGTTCAGCTAGAATGCATTGGGACTTCCTTTCTGCACAGCTTTCTTTTTTTAATGGGAAGAGTGACATGACAGGACAACTCGACTTCCTACGAAAGCTCGTCGTACAATTAATCAAGCTTGAAAGAGGGAAGTCTCTCATCACGGGAGGTAAATTCCGAGGTTTGGACAGATGACTCACCGATGAAATGAATACGCAGGGAACGGAATTATAATCAGTAAGCAGCCTGATGACAGACCCGGGACGAGATAAAGGACTCATAACGGCATGACGTCACCTGCTTACACAGCGATAAATGACAGGGCAGAGTATCATCACAGGTTTCCACTGCCCACATCTGTCTCCAAGTAGCGAGTTCCTCGCAAGCAAGAAATAAAGCTGTGAAGACAGCATCACAGCAACAAGGGTATGAGACAAGATTTAACATACCCTGAACACTGTTACTATGACTGACGATTCCGTGTCATGCGCATTACAAAGGTTCTGACAAAGTCCTTGATAATTTCATTTGTACTACGAAATCTAAAACTCCTGTCCACAATTCGTCTTCCAGACGCAGAGAATAAAAAGCAAGTTCTCCACGATTACATTTCGTTCCTCCTGAGCGGCTCCAAATAATCCGGTACATTCACACACAAAAGGAAATAAGCAGCCCTGGTTTCCTGCAATTTCCTTCCGAACATAAAACATCGCTGAACACTGAACGCGTAGCGGGAACAAAGTTCTACAAAATGTGAACCTTGGAAGACGTGCAGCGGGAACTAAGTTCTATAAGCAATGTGGGCAATGTTCGTGCGTCAAGAACAAAGTTCTAAAACAAGGGAACAAGGGAGGCGATGTGAGAACCTGTGGACATTGTTCGTCCGTCAAGAATAAAGTCCTTAAACGAAGGAGCAAGTACAACAGAATTGTGGACATCGGACGTGCAGCGGAAACCAAGTTCTACAGCATTGTTGGCAGTGTTCGTGCGTCAAGATCAAAGTTCTATAACACACAAAAAAAAAGGGGGGGGGACAAGGAGGCGATGTGAGAACCAAGTTCAGTAGAATAGGGACATCAGACGTGCAGCGGGAACCAAGTTCTACATCACTGTGGTTAATGTTCATGCGTCAAAAAACAACTTTTTAAAAAAAGGAACAAGGGATGTAATATGCGAACCAAGTTCAAAATAGAATAGTGGACATCAGACGTGCAGCGGGAACCAAGTTCTACAGCAATGTGGGCGATCTTCGTGAGTCAAGAACAAAGTTCTAAAACAAGGGAACAAAGGAGGCGCTGTGAGAATCGAGTACAAGCAGACATCGGACGCGCAGCGGGAACCAAGCCCTATTAGTTCGTGCATCAAGAACAAAGTTCTAAAAAACAAGGGAGGGGACACAGGGTGTGATACGAGAACCAAGTTCAATAGAATAGTGATGGGAGTGTAGCGGGTACAAAGTCCTATAGAATAGTAAACAACGGGCATGAACAATGAACAAACGTTTAGCGATAAAAAGACCATGGGCGTGAAGATGGAGCAATGCTCTGAACAACGAGGACCACGGACATCAAAAGAACAAAATTTCTAAGAAGAACATCATCCTTCAGTTTTAAGGGCCTTGCTGGGAACCTGAGAAACACCATACATGATAAAATAAAAAATCCAACAATTGTTTTATTAAAAACGGTGAATAATTACGAACTAGCAAATTAACTAAGCGGTTTAAGAATAACAAGTGCCATAGGAAATATGAGGTTTGGAGTGTCATTCCCTTAGTATACACATCATATGTGAAAATAAGATGTCTAATGTCGCCTGACACAGGCATACAGAAAATGGCAGAAAACTGAACCTTCCCATACAAATAAGGTCCGATTTTTGGTATGCAAAATTAAGAAAACAGAACAGAATACAGAATTTAGGACAAAGGCCAAGCGCTGGGACCTATGAGGTCATTCAGCGCTGAAGCTGAAATTGGCAGTAAAAAGGGCTGAAAGATTTAACAAGGGCAAAACCTGACAGTTGCCCTTTGAATCAATTGTTAGGAGAGGGTGGAGAGAAAGAAAGGTTGTAAACATAGGTACAGGTGAGAGAGAGAGAGAGAGAGAGAGAGAGAGAGAGAGAGAGAGAGAGAGAGAGAGAGAGAGAGAGAGAGAGAGAGAGAGAGATCCGGAATACACCGAACTTCAGCTCTCACAGTAAGTGATGGAAAAAAAAAAAAAAAAAAATTGCCGCCGACAAAGAATAACCGGTAAAAATGAGCTTCAAATGATACATTTACAGACCCTCGGTTCTTAACATACTAAGAATGAATTTAAGAATGACTCCCCCAAATGGAAAACCTGTCAGCCGTCATTATTTTCTAGAGGAAAAGGAAATCGGTCATTTCAGTGACTCGGTACCGCTAGTTATAATTGACCTTGACAATTGTATTTTTTTTTTCTTTTTTCCCCGGGGGAGGGGGGTTGTGTGTGTGTGTGTATTTTCTACGAGAACTTCCATTGCCAAAATGCCTCTTGGGATCATGTATTTTTTTTTTTTTTATTTAAACCCGTTTGAGCGGTAATCAGCAGATTTCATTCAGATACATTAAATTTTAAGAGAAATAGCCAAAACCCCCTTTCCACTTGGGAATATTACCTGATCCGATGCTCCACACACCAGCCCTATGGATTTCTTCATAAACCTTACCTGCAAAGAAAAATAATGCACATAAGTATTTAAAAAAAAAAAATTTTCTAGTTCTTCCAAAATACTTTAAAATGTTTTCAGTTTTTCCAAATTACCTTATAATGTTTTCATTCTTCCAAAATACTTTAAAATGTTGTAAGTTCTTCCAAAATACTTTAAAATGTTGTCAGTTCTTCCAAAATACTTTAAATTGTTTTCAGTTCTTCCAAAATTCTGTAGAATTAGCTATAGCCACGTTCATTTCTATAGTATTTACTCAAATGCATTTAACATATTATGACCACAACGGCTAAGCAATTTCACACCAAAAAATAGGTTTATTTGTTCTATATATCACCTCAGGACAGACATTCATTTAATAATTAGTAACAAAGTGGCTTCAACATTAGGATTGGACAGAGATGATACCGAGAATTGTCTACGTACAGCTTGACAGTTCTTCAGGCATCAGCCGACTGGAATCTTACCCTGGGAATGAAATCTTACCCTGGGAAATATGAGAAAATAAGAGGTATACCAAATCTGAGCGCTGTAGCCATTTGATCTTGGAACACATAAAAAAATCTATTATCAACATCAAGACTATTACTACTTTCAATTCTTCCCCTCCTGATACTTATAGCTAAATACTATCGTTCTCTAACTGCTACTATCGCTGCTGCTACTACGAATAGATAAGACAGTGGAAATGCAAATGAACAAATGCTGCCTCTTTAGCAAACTCGAATTTACTAGGACTTGGCACCATGGAAGGGGTGGGTACCATTCCAAATTCATTGTAAGCCATAGAAATAGGTGCTTAGTTTAACTGAAAAAGTCGGGAAGAGTCGCAACATGAGATTTGATCTCCGGTATCACTGGAATTCTCGTCAACAGATGAAATGGTGCTTTGCATGACTGCATGTCTCAAGAATTCGTACAACAAGCAAGCAGTACCTTATATGCAAGCATTGGGAAGCAAAAAATGTAAGTGGTAACAGACACATGAAAAAAACGAGCAACTTGGCTCAATGAAGTCAATGGGAAACGAGAGAGAGAGAGAGAGAGAGAGAGAGAGAGAGAGAGAGAGAGAGAGAGAGAGAGAGAGAGAGAGAGAGAGAGAACAACGGACATAAAAAGTCCGTGAAAGATGACCAAATTTTCGCAACGTCTATAACCTACGGTTTTACGGTATAGGGTAATTTACAGGAACTAAAGAACTGTATTATTGTTCTTAAGAAGCAAGTAAAAAATGCGCCGACGTTTCTTCGGCGCAATCGAATTTTCTGTACACACACCAAAAATGGATCTATCTTTAGGTGGTCTCGATACAATGCCGTATGAACCGCGGCCCGTTGGTGGCCTATCCTATATTGTTGCCAAAAGCACAATTATGGCTAACTTTAACCTTAAATAAAATAAAAACTACGGAGGCTAGAGGACTGCATTTTGGTATGTTTGATGACTGGAGGGTGGATGATCAACATATCAATTTGCAGCCCTCTAGCCTAAGTAGTTTTCAAGATATGAAGGCGGACAGAAAAAAATGCGGACGGACAGACAAAGCCGGCACAATAGTTTTCTTTTACAGAAAACTAAAATCAGAAAGAATTTCCAAATGAATGAATTGCAAGGAGTGGGAGATTACGTAAAAGAAGCCAGGATCGGAAATGAAAAGTCTGACAACCGTGAACTCGCAACGTATTCATCAGATGCAACAGAATACGAACATGATTATCAAAGTAACAGAATTACGGCTGGCCGAATTGCAACAAAGCAAACCTGTAATTGGCCATTGTGGTTTAAACATCATTCAAAAGTGAATATCTTGAACACCGACGATTTTCCTTCACAAGCACAGATCGGGTTAATTTTATCCGTAACTTTCCTAAAAAAAAAAATTATTAGAACTCTTTCCATTGCACAGATTCATGCTATTTAAAGCGACATCTACACTGAAAAGACATGATTTTAATACTTTTCGCACGGGAGGTTAAATTTAACTAAATATAACATTTAATAGGAAAAGAAACACTGAATATCCTCAAAGCAGAAGATAGAAATAATTTCAATTAACACCAAATAGAAGATAGAAATACATTGTTCACGTGTTGATGTCTCTGTCACTAGTCAATTAGTCGTAATACCATTAAAACTGCCAAATCACGAATAAGTATCCTTGAATGTATGAATGAGTTTCTATTAATAAATTTTCACAACAATGAATAACCATTCACGAATATATTTTTACACTAGAATAAGACCTTCCACAACAAAGGTTTTACACTGAAGATTCACGAACACGTTTTTACAATATTTTACCTAACGGGTAACCTTCCAAAAATAAGGTTTTAAAATGATGTATAACGCTTCCATAAAAATGTTTTTCAACTGATGTAAAAAAGAAAAAAAAATACGAATAAGTGAGTTTAAGCTGACATACTTTAAGCTTTTGCGAATAACTTCTTACAATGACGAATAAGCTTAAGTAATGTTTGGACACTGATTCACATGCTTCCAAAATTACGATTTTACTCTGACAAGTAAGTTACACTGATAAATTTCTACATTGACAAATAAATTGTTACTTTAAAGAATAACGTTCCATTAATAAGTTTTAAATATTAAGAGTGACTTTCCATGAATAAGTTTTAAAATTAAAGAATGACCTATGAATAAGTTTTAAAATTAAAAGAAATTCATAAAGTTTAAATATAAGAATGTCCTTCCATGAATGAGTTTGAAATTTAAAGAATGACCTTCCATGAATATAATTTTTAAATTTAAAGACTGACCTTCCATGAATAAATTTTAGAATTAAACAATGACCTATGACTAAGTTTTAAAATTAAACAATGAACTATTAATAAGTTTTAAAATTAATAAAGAATGATCTTCCATAAATACATCTTATATTTAAAGAATGACTTTCCATGAATAAGTTTTTAAAATTAAAAAGAATGACCATTATGAATAAATTTTCACGTTTATGAGACTTCATGAATTTTTACATTAATGAATGAGCTTCATTGAAAAATGTTTTACATTAAAAAATAACCTTCCACAAGTAAATTTTTATACTACGCATAACCTTCCACATATACGTTTTTATACTACGAATAACCTTCCACAAATTAGTTTTAATACGGCGAATAACATTCCAAAAATAAGTTTTCATACTACGAATAACCTTCCACAAATAAGTTTTTATGCTATGAATAACCTTCCATAAATAAGTTTTTGTACTACGAATAACATTCCACAAATTTTTTTGTACTACGAATAGCCTTCCACAAACTAGTTTTTATACTACGAATAACCTTCCACAAACTAGTTTTTATACTACGAATGACCTACCACAAATAATTTTTACACTGAATAACCTTCAAAACAAATTTCTATGAATAACCTTCCACAAATAAGTTTTTACACTATCAAATACACTTATCTAAACAAATTTTTAAAGTGATGGGTTTTTATATTAAAGAAAAATCTTTCACTAATCAGCTTCCACAAAGATTTTACACCAGAGGAATAAGCTTCAAAGGCTAAAATTTTACACTGACAAATAGGCATCCCGAATATGTTTATTTTCATTTTTTTTACAGTGACAAATGAGCTTACCTAAATCATTTTTTACCCTGACCATGTTTCCAAGAAAGATTTACTGGAATGAATAAGTTCCATGAATAAGGTTTTACATTAGTGAATGAGCTTTCGTGAATAATTTCAATATTAATGAACTTCCATAAAAAAAAGTCTCTACATTAACGGATGAGCTGTAATAAATTGATTTTTTACATTATTGGATTACATAAGATTTATATTTAACAATATAAATACTTAACTGATTAAGTATTTGTGTTGTCGAACAAACTTCCGAATAAGCTGTACACTAACGTATAAGTTGTCACAGCTTACACTGGCAAATATATTCAAACTGATAAATAAGCTTACAAGATTATTTTTCAGCTTACACTGGCAAATATATTCAAATTGATAAATAAGCTTACAAGATTTTTTTTACACTGACGAGTAACCGTAATAAATTTTTACAATAAAGAGTTTCTATGAATAACTTTGTCTTTACAAAATCAAGCTGTCTTTGAGTTATATCAAAAAGGCAAAATCAAGTTAGAGAGGAATTAAAGAGAAAGGCTCATAGGCTAAAACGAGTTTAAAACAACTATGTAGCATAACTGTGTAGGAATAACTATGCCACAAAAAGAGAGCGAAAACAATAAAACGCAACAAAAGAGAACTTGTTGCATTATTTGTAGAAAACTTGTTGTCTTTACGAAAATCATTCGAAGGTTTACTTCAACGAAAGAGCTTCTATGAACAATTCTGTCTCTACGAAAATCATTAGAAATTTTTACGCAAATTGCTAAGCGTTCACGAATAAATCTGGCATTAATGTACGGGCTCTTTCCATGAACAGATGTTTGTATTAGTAAAAAGGATACTCTGACACCCCCGAACGTAGAAGTATCACGCCCCCCTCAAGGCCTGCAGCGCCCCTAAGCCGATTTCGCGTCACCTCATCTAAACAACCAAAAGATGCACCGGGTTGAACTTCAATCTGCCGAAAGCTCCTTTTCATCGATTCCTCTCTGGGCTTTGAAAATACCTTCCGATGACTTTTAGTTTTTTTTTTTTTTTATTCTCTGGAGATATGCAGTCTTTGAAGAAGACAAACACACCTTCTTCTTCTTCTTCTTCTCATGCCTTTATTGTTTCTATTTGGTCATGGCTAGAGCTAGGCATAGGATTGGGGCAACTAACCGTTTATAATTTCGCACCTTCAAGATTTAACTGGTATTGGGACTGCTACATCAGCTGACAGCGCGCGCGCGCACACACACACTACTATATATATACACACACACACACACACACACACACACACACACACACACACACACACACACATATATATATATATATATATATATATATATATATATATATGCACACGTTAATAACTCACTGGAATGGTGAAAATGAAAGGCCACGTACCATGCGTTTGCTTGTATTACGTAAGCGTTTTCGGGGTACAAAGTAAAATGAAGAAATAATCCGTAAAAGAAACTTTACAAAACAACAGATTGAGGCCACTAACAAGCAGAGCATCATCATTGTATGTGTATATGTACTGTATGTATGCGTGTATATATGTATGTATATATGTATGTATATATGTATGTATGTATGTATGTATGTGTGTATATATATATATATATATATATATATATATATATATATATATATATATATATATATATATATATATATATATATATATATATATATATATATATATATATATACATACACACGTTTTCGTTTGCGGAACATATATTTGCAAGCGCCCAGATGCGGTAAAGAAGTTATAAAGGCGGGTTTATTATCCATGTTCTAAAGTTTAATAAACAATGTTTTGATGCATATGAATGTTTACAACTATATATCCAAAAAAAATTCGAAATGTGTATAACAATAAGGATACTGGAATGTTATAACAATAAGGATACTGGAATGTTATCACAATCTTAATCTTCTAAATAAACCTTCTTCAACATTCCAGCCAGGTAGAGGCAGCAGATATGACGTCTTATTCCAAGTTACCTTGAAAAATGTACCGCTTGGGACGTTTTCAAAATAATGGAACATTAATCTTGAGAATTTAGGACATAACTTATACTTACGAATTTAGATTACCTTTTTGGGGCTACAGAACCAAACCAATGCTCCCCTTACCGTTTCGGATTACATGTCAACTAAATCCGGGCACATTTTCCCCGAGATGTAACCGAGTACCGGGGCCTTCCCCTGAAAAATGCGGGACGCCATTTCTTAAAAACGAACCATAATATTTTCTTGAAAATAATCCCATTGTTTCACATACCCAAATTCCTCTTGGGCTTCTAATCTAACCCTATCCTTGGAGCACGACAGTCACACACACACACACACACACACACGGCTGGTGCAATGCTAGCATGTATCTCATGATTTTGCAGTCGGGAAACCTTTTATTAAAGTTCTTGCAGTTCTGAGCTTCCTACATCAATCGTAAAAACTTTATGGCGCTTATTTCAATCTTAAGAATTTAAAAATCCGCTTTAGGCATTTAATATTAAAAAAAAAATAGCGCCTCAAATGTCCATTGAGCATTCAACAGCGCTTATTCTCTGATCGGATCTTCTCGTGACCTCAAAAGTACAGAGCATTCCGTGAGCTTCTTAATCTTAAGATTTCAAGTCTCTAAAGGCACGTGTGATAAATCAAAATATTTAGAACGCCTCAAGGGTGATATTTAAAACTTGCAACCCTCTGAGAACAAATACATAAACCATGGCCGCTATTTAAATCTTGGAACCCTCTGAAAACATGGATATAAACAAGTATTGAATCACTATATCTAAATGGATTAAAAGACAGTATTAAGTTTGGTTAACTTTGCAGACTTGGTTAACTAAATCTGCATTTTCATCGACGAGCCATAAAAAGAATGACTCGTCTGCTTAGTGATTACTTCGCATTTCTTCGAAAAATTACCGGCGTCTGTGATTCAAGACTATGAATTCATTACTTACTTTATCAACACCGGTTTTGAAAATGCTATTAACTTCCGACTAGGAGTTTTTATAATTTCCTAAGTAATTCATTTAAAAAGTTACTGCTTGTTGCTCAGCAGTTACAGCTATAGTTCTCTAGCAGCTCAAGCATGTGCTACTATTAATACCAAAACGTAAACAAGTAAAAAATGCGTCGAAAATTCTTCATCGCAACGAGTTTTCTGTACAGCGTATAATCAAGGCGACAGTGGTCTCGGCATAATGCTGTATGAGCCGCGACCCCTGAATCTTTAACCAAGGGCCGGTGGTGGCCTTTCATACATCGCTGCCAAATGCACGGTTATGGCCAACTTTAACCTTAAATAAAATAAAAACTAAGGCTAGAGGGCTGCAATTTGGTATGTTTGATGATTGGAGGGTGGATGATCAACATAACAGTCTGCAGCCCTCTACCTCAGTAGTTATTACGATCCAAGGGCGGACAGAAAAAGTGCGGACGGACAAAAAAAAAGCCGGCACGATAGTTTTCTTTTACAGAAAACTAAAAACGTAACGCTATCAACTTCCCAACTACGGTTTTTTGTGAATGCCTAATAAATCCACTTAAAAGTTGCCGTTTCTGTTTGTTGCTTAGTAGTAATAGCTATTCCCCAACACTCCAGACAAGTTTCTTCTTTTTAAAAACTTTTAACATTTAATATTGAGAGAGAGAGAGAGAGAGAGAGAGAGAGAGAGAGAGAGAGAGAGAGAGAGAGAGAGAGAGAGAGAGAGAGAATTTTATTTTCTAAATGATGATGTGGCAGTAGAGTGGACCTACCAGGTAAAGAAGAAAAAAGAAAGGAAATGTAATGTATATCGTGGATATGATCACTATTTATCACGAGTAAATATTTTTTTTTTATAACCATCACCCTCAATTCCCATCCTAATAAGCCTGCGAATGTTTCCACCTAACACTATGATCTCATCACTCTCCCGCTTGTTTGTAATTCAACAAAGTAACAATAATAAAATTGGCGAGCTTCAGAAATCACACACACGCACACACAATCATCACCACGTTTCTACAATATTAATAAATATGAATAAAGCCACAAAAAAAATATCCAGTGCATACATACTTCTCCTGACAAACCATCACCATTTTCCCATTTATTTCTAGTAATGAGCAATACCTACATTTTATTAATACGTTTTTTACGGTGCCAAGGGTCTTTCGCTTCCTTCACTGCAACACTGGAAACCAGCATTCCTGACAGTTTCGTGAAGGTTCTTGTCTTTCTTTAAATCCTTAAATTCTTTAAATCTTTAATACCAAGAGGACTTCAAAGGGAAATCAGCCAACAGAGAGTGAGATAAGTTCAAGAAAAAAAGACGATAAATAAATAAACATAAGGAAATATAAAATAAAACCGATACACCTAAAACTGGTGCCCTTCAAGTTTAGAAGAACTGTAATGCTTCTATAAAAGCGGCTTTGCATTTTACATCACTGTCAAAACATCACTGACTTTGTCAACTAACCGTTTCTACAAGCAAGTTAAGTGTTGATTCCCTTTAGCTTTACTGATATTTTATCTGTTTATATACATTTCTTTTGTTTGCAGTTCTGTTTTTCTTGCCTGGTTTCATATTCATGTCCTCGTGTTCAACATTAACCGAGTCCCAGTACAATCAAGCGCATATTCCTTTTCTGGCAGTGGCTTGTGTCGAAATGATTCTATAAAAACAACTGATGTAAACAATTCTACAAAAACAATTGAAATAAACAAACGGCCAAAAACTTCCAATTACTCCTTTTCAATTCCCAAAATTTTATTCCCATTTTTTTTTATTTTTGGAGGAATAAACTTCTTTCGTACATTGTCCAACAATGTTCAGATTTTCAAAAGAAAGGTCTACAGCCTCCTTAGAGGTTAAGCCCATATTTCATTTTTTTAAACTTTTTTTTCTTGTTTCTTTTAACCATGAGATATCGCATGTTGGCAGCAGTCTGGCCATTGGCGCTACATTTAACATTATTTTCTTTACCACAATGCCGTAAACACATTACTTCTTAGCAGTGTTGCGCATTCACCTTCAGTTCACAGAGCTGCAAATTCATCTTCTGTACTGTGTATTCACCTGCCATTTGCAGTTTATTTCCATGTCTATTTGTCAAGTTGCATATTCAATTTATATATAAAGTTGCGCATAATAAATTATATTTATAGAGCTACATACTCAATTTAGAAATAAAACTGCGCATAATCAATTTCCTTTTATAATGCCACATATTCAATTTATGTATAAAAACGTAAGTAATAAACTTCCGTCTTATTGTGGTACAATTTCAATTTTACAAATGTGATGAATCATATTCAATTTATATATGAAATGTTGCATACCAAATGTCTGTATATTTCGCTTAATAGTAGATTTCCTTTCAGTCCTTCAAATCGATTTTTTATAAATGATACTGCATATTCCGTTTCTATTTGTAATCCTGTATATTTGAACTACTTGTAATGATGTGTATTAATGCAGCGTATTCAATTTCTATTTTCAGTGCAGAGCATTCAATTTCTATTTGTACTACAGCGTATTCAATTTCTGTATAAAGTGCTTCGTATTCACTTTGAAGAGCTGAGGTATTCAAATTTCTATGCGGGACTGTGGAATGGAACAGAATATAAAATTTAGGTCAGAGGCCAAGTGCTGGGGCCTATGAGTTCGTTCAGCGCTGAAAGGGAAATTGAGAGTAAATAAGGCTTTAAAGGTAACAGGAAAACCTCCCAATTGCACTATGAAACAAGATGATGAAAGAAAAATAAATATGAACGGCGGTGCAGTAAAAGGAGTCGAAAGGACGCCGCAAAGAACCTTAAGCAATGTCTACAGTGCACCGCGTGAGGTGCACTGACGGCACTAACCCTTTTGGTATGCAACTGTGTATTCAACTTATATGGAGAGTAATACGTATTCAATTTCTATCTGTAGTGCTGCCCTGTCAATTTCCACTAAGCGCTCATTAATTACTTCCAACACATATGTTACTCTTTTCAATCTAAAAATGAAAAAATGTGAACGGTTTGCTATGAAGTACGTACTATACACAAACGAAAGAAATAACTGCACTGGTATAATATAAGTGTGCATGTATGCGTACACTAAAGGTATACACCAGCACTAAAAAAAATTAAGTTTTTATCAAATTCCACCCATCCGTTAGACGCGAAAGACAAATATATAAGTACATAAACGCCACTGATAAAAACTATCGCACTCCTAAATTATTTACGCAAATGAAGCATCAGCAACATCGCTCCCATAGCCTCTCCTAAATGTCTCTAATAATAATAATAATAATAATAATAATAATAATAATAATAATAATAATAATAATAATAATAATATAATAATAATAATAATAATAACTATAGGGCTTCATTGGGTCGATATATCAAATTCTCGTGGCAAACCTGTAACAAGTAAAACATGCGCCGAAGTTTCTTCGGCGCAGTCGAGTTTCCTATACAGCGTATAATGCTATATGTTTGAAACTCTCAGCCATGGCCCATGAAACTCTAATCCGCGGCCCATAAAACTCTAATCCGCGGCCCATAAAACTTCAGCCACGGTCCGGTGGTGGACTGTGTTGTTGGTATCTTTAGCGCTACCAGATGCACGTTCATGGCTAACTTTGACCTTAAATAAAATAAAAACTGCTGAGGTTAGAGGGCTGTAATTTGGTATACTTGATGACTGGAGGGTAGATGATCAACATAACAATTTGCAGCCCTCTATCCTCAGTAGTTTTTTGCATTCTGAGGGCAGACAGAAAAGCGGACAGAATCAAGTGAGGACGGACAGACAAACAGCCATCTCAACAGTTGTCTTCTACAGAAAACTAAACTGGCACGGTGACTTTTTTATAAGCGACAACCATAGCCACATGCAAAATACAACTATCATCAGCAAAAGAGAGAGAGAGAGAGAGAGAGAGATTCCACCCACCTGGGCGTGGGGGATTACCTCGTCGAGGCCGCTTCCCAACAACGAGTGTTCACGAATTATTTGTCAGAGTAATTGAAAAGTAATCATTAGATCCGACTTCAGAATTACACGTTGGTGGCATCGCATGTTTTCTCGTCCGAGAGAGAGAGAGAGAGAGAGAGAGAGAGAGAGAGAGAGAGAGAGAGAGAGAGAGAGAGAGTGAGAGAGAGAGAGAGAGAGTGAGTCCCACATTAGTGTATAATTTTTCAGTATATATCCATCACGAACAGGAGCCTAACCAGTCTAATAAATCCTGCCATTCGATCACCAAAGGAGTATGGATCTCTGTTCCTTTTGATTCCGCTAGTGGAACAGGAACACGCACTTCCTGTTCCTTTCGCATTTATATGGGAAAAGTATAAAGTAGGAAGGTCAGCGAGAAAGAATAAAGAATTAAATAAATCGATCGCACGAGGAATGAAAAGAGAAGCTGACATGATATTTTGAATATAAGGAGTACTGCTGTAGTAAAGGTGAGATGTAGATCTAATCTACAGAGAAATTTATGATCATAAGAGCGGTTATGCTTCATCCCCATGAGAGAGAGAGAGAGAGAGAGAGAGAGAGAGAGAGAGAGAGAGAGAGAGAGAGAGAGAGAGATACAGTATATGGCGTACTACTGTAGTAAATGTGAGATGCAGATGAGAGAGAGAGAGAGAGAGAGAGAGAGAGAGAGAGAGAGAGAGAGAGAGAGAATGATATATTGTATATAGGCATACTACTGTAGTAAAGGTGAGATATAATTCGACACAGTAATTCATAAGAATGTTATGGTTTCAACCGCAGGAGAGAGAGAGAGAGAGAGAGAGAGAGAGAGAGAGAGAGAGAGAGAGAGAGAGAGAGAGAGAGAATGACACATTGTATATAGGCTTACTATTTTCCTAAAGTGAAATATAATTCGACATAGAAATTCATAAGAAAGTTATGGTATCATTCATCCCCAGGGGAGGGAGAGAGAGAGAGAGAGAGAGAATACCCGCTGATCAATAAAATCTAGTTATACAAGACTTCCAAAGTCGTGCAAACCCTAGTAGCTCTAACATTCAAACGAGTAAATAAAACCTCGGGTCAAGTTAGGAAGTTCTTTTTTAAACTGAAGAGAATGAAACTTTAATTGGAAAGTTCTTATTTCAACCTTTCATGGGTCAGGGGTAACAGCATAGTCAACTGATGAGGTTTTCTTGGTACAATCTCTCTCTCTCTCTCTCTCTCTCTCTCTCTCTCTCTCTCTCTCTCTCTCTCTCTCTCTCTCTGTCAAGAAGCAATGATCAGGTGAAATAATAATAATAATAATTCTATCCAAAGTTAGATATCGGTCCAACAAACCAAAATAATACCATAATGTACGTTATCCCGAATAACACAATCTTAAACTACTACTACACCAAACAAGTCACTCTCCTGTCTACATATAATATCAATTTCTGCCCACCCTCAGCAACTTATCTCGGGTACCATACAACCATACTTTATTGTGATAAAGTATCAAGACATGAAAAGGGGATGCCCAGAAGACACCAATTTAAAGCGCAGTAAGTGGCAAAGTTTACCTCTCAAGTATGGGCTCCGTTCAACTTCCTGAACTATTAAAAATTAAAAGAGCAGTAAGCTCCAAGCCTCAATGCTTACGTAACTATGATATTAGAGAGTAGTAAACACCGAGCTTCTGAAGTTTCTATGAATTGTTTTTAGCATTAAGCACCAAGCTTCAGAAGTTTCTATGAACTTAATGGAGCAGTGAGCGCTAGGCTTCAGAAGTTTCTATAAAATTACTAGAGAAGTAATCACAGAGCTTCAGAAGTTTCTAAGAAATTTTTGGTGCAGTAAGCACAAAGCTTCAGAGGTTTCTAGGATATTTCTGGTGCAGTAAGCACTAAGCTTCAGAAGTTTCTAGGAAATTTTTGGTGCAAAAAGCACTAAGCTTCAGAAGTTTCTATGAAGTTATTGGAGCAGTAAGCACTAAGCTTCAGGAGTTTCTATGAAGTTACTGGAGCAGCAAAGCACCAAGCTTCACAGGTTCGTAAGATATTAAAAAGTTGTAAATGCCCAGCATAATTGAAATGCAGTAAACTCAAGCTTAATTATAAATAAGTAAACCCTAAGCTTTATTAAAAAGCAGTCGACTCTAATCTTATTTAAAAAGCAGTAAACGCAAAGTTGAATTAAAGAAAAACAGTAAGCAACAGCTTCACTTCCTAGACAAGTTCTTACTTAATGTGAAGATACCTTGAACAAGATGACCACCCAGGTTGCTAAATTACTTGCATATACGTCCACCTCAGTATCTATTCCTTGTTCTCTGTTTTTACATAACTGAATTTGAATTATAAAGGTCCAGTAAATGTTCCTACAGGGAAATACATGGTAAATGTTGAAGATTCCTTTTAATTAATAAGCAAAATTCGGGTATTTCAGAACAGAACAGAATAGAATGTATGGAACTTAGGCCAAAGGCAAGCGCTGAGGCCTATGAGGTCAATCAGCGTTGAAATGGATACTGACAAGAAAAAGGTCTGAAAGGTGTAACAGGAGGAAAACCTCGCAGTTGCACTATGAATCAATTGTCAGAGAAGGGTGGACAGTAAGATGGAAGAGAGAGAGTGTGAACGGAGGTGCAGCAAAGGGGATGAAAGGGGGTTGCAGCAAGGGAATGAAGGGCTGCTGCAAAGAACGTTAAGTAATGCCTACAGTACACATCATGATGTACACTGACGGCACTACGCCACTACGGGATACGATCTTTCAGTTTCCACCCCATTGTCGATGAGGAATAACCAAACCCATCTAACTGCTACTATTGCTGTTATCGTTACTATTGATACAGTTACTGATTTAAGACAGACTTTTCATTGTAGTTGACAAACAGGCGACCTTCACGACGAGGGAACAAGCAGAGTTTAAAGATGTCGACATTTTGATCAACTCAACAGTACTAGTGATTACAAAAATTGCATTTTGCAACACAACTACGCGTTGGATTTCGTGAAAATTTGCACATAGCGATTTTAGAAACTGATAATACTGGAAAATCAATACATATACACATACAAACATACATACACACACGTATTTATGATATACATATACATATGTACACCCATATGCCCATGTCCTACTCTCCCCGAAGCTGCAACCCAATCACAGTCGACTAACTCGCAATAACTCGCTGTACTTGGGTAAACAGCCACTACGAGTTGTTTGAAAAGAATGGTCAGAACTTGAGTGGGTAACCAACAAGAAAATCCAGATACAGTAAACATACAAAAACCCATTGCACATTCACACAGCAAAATGTGGGGCTTGCAACCTCATTCCATAAAAACTTGCCGAAAACCGGAAGGGTGTGTCACCATCGAAGGGGAAAATGATGAATGAAAAGAAAAAAAAAGTTTGGGGATGTTCAACTTCCTGATCATAGGAATGACAACATAATGTATGGATAGTGTGTGTGTGTGTGTGTGTGTGTGTGTGTGTTAGATTCTATAAGTATATTCTCCTGCTTTGAGTATTCTATAAGTATATTCTCCTGCTTCGAGTATTTCTGATAAGGTCACTTCGAACTTGAAATATTAGTAGTTTTAAGACTTCGCTGAGAGAGAGACAGAGAGAGAGAGAGAGAGATTCGTAAATGCACGTGTAAAAACTACAATTTCGGTAACTTGTCCTTGAAAGTGGCACAAACTATTTTTTTCTGATTTTTATACAAAACTAAAACTCATTACTCCCAAGAGGCAATAAGGGAAATGAATGCCAAACATGAACATGCATTCTGAGTGTACAGCTAATGCACTTCATGTTCCCTACCGACCTCCAATCAACTTCTAAGAGCATTCCGGTTCATGACTTCGCACATACAAAAAGGGGACCTATCTTCAAGACCATATCTATACATGATAGGCAATAGCAGCCGAGAAGTCAAGGGAAGCGTGCCAGACATACTGACAGACAGGCAAACTGTCAAGTCTCGTTTTGTGTACATCCAGGTACATTGGTCTACTGTACACTGTAATAGGCAGACTGAAATTCCTCCTAGTATGGATGACAATTTGTGCGAGACACTGATTTACTAACGGACTATCTTTGAATGAAGTCTGCCTGGAATCCCTTCAGTTTGGGTAAAAGGAGTTGCAATGTCAAGGTATGTATAACAAACTCAATGCCGGACTGACCAACATATACAGTATTATGTAATGACATCAATCAGAGATGACTACAGTGATCGAGATATAGAACTTAGCGTCTACTTTGATAACTAAACATCCTTTCAATCACTACTTTATAAAAATTAACATGACGGATCATTGCCTATCACTGGGACTTTTCATCCCCATTCATGCCCTGATATGCGTTGTATTTACATGAAAAGCATGAACTTTTACCGTTGAAAAAGCAGTGAGTGGAAAGACTGGGCCGGAAAGAAATTACTGAAGACAGAGGGTTCGAGGTCACTTGTGTTGGAGAAGAATGCTGGAAGTGGCAGGATGATGGGAAAGGTTAATGGCTTAAAATACGTGCATACTATGAGCAGTAATGGTCGATGGAAACATAAAACTAAAGTAACTATAAAATTAGCCAATAATTTTCCTAGCAAATGTAAAGACCAGGCAAAACCTACTGGGTACCACTTGAATACTTTACTTACTGACAATAATTTAAAGAATTTTGTATAACTTGTGACCTCACGTGTACTGCCCTTACTTCGAGATCAACCTAAATTATCTGAAACTAATCAACCAAAGATATGGCCTCGATATTTCCAATAAATTGAAAGGAGCTTGGCAACACGAGAGTTGAGCGGTCTGATCTGTCCATCGTTCTGCTCTAAATTTCTTCCATAATTTGGAATCATCTGTTTTCCTCTGCCTTCCACATAATTTTAGCTAGTCAAGGAAATGCGGTGTCTTACTCGCATTAAATTTAATAATTAATCTAGCTACTGAAAATGAATGATTTACGACCGCATATCATTTACCTAAATATGTGCATAACAAGATGGAGGAAATTTAATCTGAACTTAATACGTTATACAAAATTCTTAGACAAACTGCTTTACCATCATATGATCTCTGATCAAACGAGAGAGAGAGAGAGAGAGAGAGAGAGAGAGAGAGAGAGAGAGAGAGAGAATTCGGTATATGGACCAGATCAAAACACGAAGGCTCTACTACTCTACACCCATGCAACTTGTGTTTCCGATGTTCAATATGCAAAACGGGCGCGTGCGCATGCATTTTGTATAAAAGATCTGCTCAAATACTAATTCTCTGACTAAAGGACACGCACAATATAAAAAGGCATCCTCTTTAATTGTGTTTATTGATAACTTTCCATGGAAATTCATTCTCTCTCTCTCTCTTTTCCAAAACATCATCAGCCAGCAACCCTGCGCCTTACTCCACCGACCCCACACCATCGACCACCAATGCTGCCATCTATTGTTCGCATAATGTATTATTCTCGACATCTGCCCGCCTTACACACTTTCCATGAACTACACGGACTCAGTGTGACTATTCTACCTCCACCACCTACAACAGTGATGGTGATTTTGCTCGTATCTTGACTCAATATAGGCAGTTCTGACGTTTCTGCTGTACAGAACTCTGGCTTTCAAACCCCTGACCAAGAGCTGGCCTAATCAATTATACTCAAGTTGTCACCAGCCAAAAGGAGTCTTGGTGGTGCCTTACTGACGGCAGCTGGATGGTTAAAAGTGTTATTAACTGCGAGGAGATCTGCCTTTACAAGAATGCACTAAGCCTCTTTCCATGCACATCAAACTGATGAAGGTTCAAATATCCAGTAAAAGGCAAGATACTGGGCTACAATCATTCAAAGTAACCCTAATCATAATAGTCATAACTGCTTCAATCACTCAATGTAACCCTAATCATAACACTATGTAAAATATTTCAAGATTAAAATCTTATTCTGACCGTACAATGTACAGCAATTATTGCATTTGTATGTGTATTTGATAATGAATGATGATCATTTACATTGTTTAACAGGGAAAAAAGAAAAAGAAAAAACGGCATTCATTCATTGGCACTATTACTACTGCTGCTGCTGCTGCTACTACTACTACTAAAAGTCTTGCATTCTCTCTCTCTCTCTCCAGTGTACTTCATTTGGGTGCATGTCTTCCACTCGCGATTGTACGCAAACAAATTCTCACGTTACTGCCAGCGACAAAATGCTGCAACGTACAAGCACAACCTTAGGACAGAAAAAACTACAGTTATCTGAACTGGTATGGAAGAATAAATGACTAAAAGACATCTCAGGGCTGGTGACAGTATATGTCCATATATACTGCGTCATGAGCATTGACGGTAGGCGGGTGAAGGCAATGGAGGCGGAGAGAGGCTTCTGTTTACACTGACGTTGCATTCATCCTTACTCAAGGGCCTAGCGATATCTACTACGCTCGCTCAAGGAACCCCAACAGCATAACGCTCCGGACGGGGCACCACGGTGGCTACTACGCTCCTGTTAGGGCACCAGGGTGTGGACCTCGTCGGATATCAAACCCCCATTACAATCAATCAAACTTAATCATTCGAAAATTGCCAGTTAAACGTGATGAACAATTACGGCCGCGGTAAAGACACGGCACCACACGAGGCTGCTGCGATAACGACTTAAATAAAACCATCATCGTCTTGCCAGTAAGGAAAAGCATGGTAGGGTCGACAAGAAGTAGGTTTGGGTCCATCCAGATGGCAGCACAGTCTGACTGCCTGACCTCATAATAACATCGCCTATCATGAGTCTTCTCCTCAATGCACACAAACCTCAAGCCAAAAATTAATCCCAAAATTAAATACAATTACGACAATGGGCAATGAAGACTATGGTTCCTTCGGGAATTAAAAATATAAATACATACAAAACATACATGCTGAGAGACAGAGAGAGAGAGAGAGAGAGAGAGGTTGGTTCCTTGCGGGTGCGCTGAGTCGCTTGGCCATATTTATCTAGTGAAGGAATGTAGTGCGGCACCATGTGATCTTCCCGGGATGGAATTTGGCCAGCAAACTCTCCCTCACCCATTCAGTCACTCACTCTCCATCTCTCTCTCTCCCTCGCCCTCTCTATGCCATACACAAATTACACAAGGCAAGAATTCTCCAACGCGAAAACTAAGTCATCACGCATATCGTAAAAGAGAGAGGAAAAGACCTAGCCATGATCTACTTAGAAAAGGAAATTTGGAAACCTTGTTTCTTCAAGAACAAAATGGACCGCGGGGCTGCAATGGCAATACTATGGCGCTCTTTACCTATACGACGGAAAAATGAATTTTGCATACGAGCGTGGTGTGTACGTCCAATCTCCCAGTGCCCATGACTTGCGGAAAACTGACGAGCAAGAAACATGCACAACATGCAACCACAGTGAGAGAGCGAATCTGCCTAAAATCTTGTGAATTAACGATGGCTTAACGTATGAGAGTAGAAGCAAAGGTAAGAGGTAGAAGGAGCCAAGACTGTAGTAGTGACGGTATAAACTATAAAGACGTACAGAGAGAGAGAGAGAGAGAGAGAGAGAGAGAGAGAGAGAGAGAGAGAGGAGGGATAGGGAAGGGAGGGAACGAGGGGAGGCGTATGCGAGCAAGTCTCCACCACCACCTGGCGGTCACCACCGCAGTTAAACGGGTCCCTATCACAACCAAACCCCCCCAATCCATCCCAGCATTCCCCCCCGCCAACCAACTCACTCATACACCATCGCTTCCCCACCGCCACCCCAGAGCACCACCCAACCAATCCTCGAACTCCACCACCAACCACCACCTCTTTCGTCCAACAGTTACGTTCAAATGGCTCTCCAACTATACACTGTCAGCAATGCAAGGCACCGCGACTCTCTCTCTCTCTCTCTCTCTCTCTCTCTCTCTCTCTCTCTCTCTCTCTCTAGCATGCTTGCACACACCTAACACCAGGGGGACACTCGCCTCTCACACAACGTTCCCTTTCAAAAATAATGGCGATTATGTCTTTCTTTATCAGCACATTGCAGCTTATTTATAAACTCTCACTAGATGGCTAAGCCATGATCTCCACCACTCCATCGTCCCATCACATTCTCCCCCCCACACCCCTTCCCTAACTGCCAATATCACCCCCCACTAAAATCACCCCCTCCCCCTCCCCCCGAGGAAGCTACTCGCTGTGCCTGTGAGGACGAACTCACACACGCACATGCATGCAGGACAATGACCTTTTTGTACCTTAAAGAAAACAGAGGTTCGTTTGCAATGCCACGCACCCATCATCCACCCCACTCCCGGCATCTTCTCCCCCTGCCCCCTTCTCCTCAGCCTATCCCCCATCCCAGATACCGAGCCGGCAATCCCCGCATTGTTGGAGACTGCTTACTGTACAAGCTTGTAAAACTTAGCGGGGCGAACCCTCGGGGGAACGGAATAACACATGGTCGCACTGGACGCCGTAGAAAATAGCGACTTGTTACCCGCAGTGTCAAGCTTCGGAATTTTCCTTTTTGCTCGTCATCAACAGCAACCAGAGTAACCGTGCTGAAAGCTGGACAGAAAAGGAAAAACTTCGCGTCATGACGGATATCGAGGAGGTATTTCATTCAATGGTACAGGCCGGTCTTTGAACCCACATTCTCTCTCTCTCTCTCTCTCTCTCTCTCTCTCTCTCTCTCTCTCTCTCTCTCTCTCTCTCTCAGTGTGTGTGTTTGTGCGTGCGCGTCCACCGTAAGCTACAATATACTTTGCTCTAAATCATCAGCTGTAATGTTTTAAAGAATGATTCCTGTAGCACGTATGGTTCTATGGATTAATATAATTACCAACGCCAGTGCATACCTACCTACGTTCCAAGACCCACCACCACAAAAGACCCAGAAATCCTTTACCCCAAGGGCGCATACTTCAAGAATTTATGACGAAACTGAACACTACAAGCCGTCACAGACCCGAAGGCAGCAACAGGACCTGAACGCAAATAAACAAAAATAACAAATAACAGTACAGGAAAGTGGTCGTTCCGCATCATAAGTCAGTTGGAAGAATGCAATGCAATGCAATACAGTTGTAGCTTACTTCCACGGATGACGTCCAGTACTGTGTGTGTTTGTGTACGTACAATGGAAGAGATTGCGGGCTACCACATTATTCACTTTGCAGCAATTTAAATATTTCTATTCCCTTCGATCAATTTTTTTTTTCTTTTTTTTTGCGTGGGATGAGGTTGATGGCTCTACACACTGACCCACAGTCGTCCATTTCATGTCATGGTGGAGCCTGACTTTTCTTGTATGTCACCCATCCATGTAATGACCAGACCCCGACGTTGCTTAAATATTCTGAAAGAACGACGGCCGTATTGCGTACAGGCTAACTGCCAAAAATGCATGAGTTCGAATCCTGGTCAGGGTAGGTGCACATTAGTATTTTGGGATGGTTTGTCGAGTCAAAATTTATGAAGGTCGATGATTCTGTAGTGTTAGAGGGCAAGAAGAAAGGGAGTTCTAGAGAGTAGTTTTAGAAAGGTGGGACCATAACATAAAAAACCAAAAAGAGTTCCTGCAAATAGAGGTGAATGGGGTGTGTGTGTGTGTGGGGAGAAATCGACGCACTGCTGACGACCCTTCAGTGAAGTAGGCATATGAAGGATCAAGTGTGGCAAGTTTCCTGCACAGGGGGTTTCATCCACCAATTAATGCATCAATGTGGCACCAAGCACAAACCTCTCTCTCTCTCTCTCTCTCTCTCTCTCTCTCTCTCTCTCTCTCTATATATATATATATATATATATATATATATATATATATATATATATATATATATATATATATATAATACAAACATAAAAGCAAAATTTCAACCTTATAAACAAAAGCATATATGTCCACACACGCACTAAAATAAATGTACTATCAAATAAACAAAAAACAAAACAAAGCAAAAAAATTCCCAAACCAACGAACTACGTAAGGGACAACCTCTCTCTCTCTCTCTCTCTCTCTCTCTCTCTCTCTCTCTCTCTCTCAGAGCGACCTTGAATCCCGACCAACATACCGAGCATTTTATAAAACTTGCCACGGTCATTGAACTTCGGCGCAGCCGTAAAAAGTAAAACTCGGCGAACGCAACGATTTACTTCCTCCGTATTTAGGAATGCGAACTTGGGAATCGACTCGCCTGCCCTGGGGGGAGAAAAAGGGCCGGAACGCGATCTGGTCGTGGAAGGCATCGTCCATTGTACTGTTAATATTTATAATAACTGGAAGTTAATCATACATTACATAAAAAACAAGACGATAATAGGCAAAATATCCCATATGATAATGCATCCTCAGAGATATAATTAATAATAATATATTTGTAGAAAATATCATACATAACAAAAACATAACAATAATAGATGTAATGTCCTACATTATTATGCATCCCTCAACAACAACAACAACAACAACAACAACAATAATAATAATAATAATGAGATATCATGAATAATGAAAACAATGCAACATAACAGATATAACATCCTACGTGAGAACGCATCCTCAATATCATTAATATAATATTAATAATCATAATATTAACAGGGCGGTATCATACACAACACCAAGACAATGAGAGAAAAAACCTACACGATAATAAACATAACCTAAATTTTTATCCCCACATCTTTCATACATAAGATGGCCGCCCCTACCCAAATAACATGTCACGAGAAAAAAAAAAAAAAAAAAAAAAAAAAAAAAAAAAGCACTAAATGTTCCATTTAGGCGCGCATGTCATCCTTCTCCTCCTACAGGATATTGTTTACATCCTTTTAAGCTCGGCTACAGTACGTAAGAACATACAGTACGGTTACAAGGCCCACCGGACTTCATCTAACACGAGCAGTACAAATGAAGATCTTTACGTGAGAAAATAATCATAAATGCCGGCAAAGAAAGCGACGTCAATAACCTTGCATATTATTCAAATAGGATATCATTCTTTGCGGGAGAAAGGAATGCAGCTTTCATCAAATATAAAGACCATCTGGCGAAAGGAATACAAAAGAAGGTTAAATTCATAAAACGCTTAACTGACACAAATATTATATATATATATATATATATATATATATATATATATATATATATATATCATCACATTACCACAGGTGAAAAATAGGAGACAGGGTGTAGGTCTGACCAGTTTCGACTCTATTTCCAAGCCTTCGTCAATGGCTGGGAAATACAGTCGAAACTGGTCAGGACCTACACCCTGTCTCTTATTTTTCACCTGTGGTAATGTGGTAAATGAATCACGTACAAAAATTATAATCATATATATATATATATATATATATATATATATATATATATATATATATATATATATATATATATATATATATGACTGTCAGAGAAGGAGATAAAACAGAAATTGCCACGGCACACATTTACCCTCGTGGAAACGAAACAACGCTTACAAAGAATAACTATCAGAAGTAGAAAAAAGCTTAAACCTCTTCATATGGATAAATACACGAAAAGAAAAGCCTAAATTTAGCATGTAGGTGATCGGGGTAAAAACTTACGTAAAACTTCCGCAAATAGAACCTCCTTCGGGGATTCTTCACCTACCAATAACGCTTTCACAATACAGAATGCC
>NC_089788.1:70095219-70105219 GCF_040412425.1 Macrobrachium rosenbergii | reverse complement strand
ACACACACACATATGTGTATGTATATATATATATATATATATATATATATATATATATATATATATATATATATATATATATATATATATATATATATATATATATATATATATATATATATTGCACTCTCCAGTTCGTTTTAAAGGAATACCGACGATGGACGCAAGATTACAAGACTGGCAGTAGTGATTAGGGAATCGCATGTGTCACCGATTGATCTTTTCCAGAAGGCACAATGAAGGAGAAGGAGGAGGAGGAGAATGAGTACGAGGCAAAAGAAAAAAGAAGATGGCGGCGCAGAAGGTGGGTTTCTGAGGACGGGATGGAAGGAAAGCCTACTGAATCTATTAAGACTGATGTCCCCCCCAAAAATTATTTGTAACTTACCCCAGGTAATCAATTATTTATATTTATATTTATATAATAAAAAAAAATTGAACAGCATTATTGTATATTTGCAGGATGATTAACTGGTAAAGTAAATAATTTACAGGTTTTTTTTTATTGTTCATTCTATATAAAGTTGATAGCTAACACGAGAAGATATTTACATTGACAATTAAATATGTATTCTATTAATTAACAACACGTGTTTCATTTTCCCCCTCTAGTTCATAACAACACTAATAGCCATCACAACTATACATTCAAAAGTGACAATAATTCCCCCAAAATTATTTACAGAGAACAAACGCATTCACAATCACAATGTAATGTCTAGTCACTACGCACATCGACAATCATGAAAAACGTAACCAAGAAAAGCCATTTCCTGGAACCTTCGCCGCGAGTGCCTGATTCATTTGGACCCTGAGAGAGAAAGAGAGAGAGAAAGAGAGAGAGAAATCGTACTCCGTAACCCCCAGTTAAATTTCTACCAACTGCACTCCCCTAACCACACCCCACGTCTATTCTCTGACACCCTCCTTCTCCACCCCCAGCATCACTGCCCCCAACTCACAGCCAACAACCGCCCCCTCTTCCACAAGGGACGATCATCAAGCAATCCGCCTCCCGACACGGCCGTGTGCGTGTAGACGTGAGCACGCAAACGGTGGCCAAGGTACGACTCGGGACGTGAACAACTATCAAAGAAGTACTGCCGGCCATCTCGAAAGAGTTCCCGCGAACGACTGACGGAATTCGCTGAATTACAGAATTCAGACGTACTGGCACAGATACCGGGAACGCTCGTGTCTTGGCGTTTGTGCGTCGTGTGAACGAACGGAAGCCTTTGCATGTTGGAAATGGCACAAACACACACACATACACATACACGCAGGCATAAAACTGTGCGAAACAAATAAAAATAGCACCAGAGTCATCGGGAGGTTGCATGTACCAATTACTCTACTTTCTAACTCAAGCCTCAAGCAACAAAAATGGCCAATTTACAGACATTCTTTCCTTTAAGAAGTACTACGATCCTGCTCCCAGGGGGTATACGGGGATGAGTGGGGATTAGGGATTGGGGGCGAGGGGGCCAGAACTTATGCGTTCTTACGACTGACCAAACACTAGACCGATTTGCAGTTTCCAACTTTCACTTCTTGACAAAATCTCAATGTAACAATAATAATAATAATAATAATAATAATAATAATAATAATAATAATAATAATAATAATAAGGTCAAAAGCTTTTATTTTCAATGAAGTTAACCACGCAATACAAACCAGTCTGGTGTAAAAGGAATAATCCACGGACCAACGAGCGAATTGCATTACATGCCGACATTAAGATCAGGTCCTAAGGCTCCAGAGAGAGAGAGAGAGAGAGAGAGAGAGAGAGAGAGAGAGAGAGAGAGAGAGGTGGATTACTTCGTCGAGGCCGTCCCCTGTGTGAACTTGGCCATTACTTGTTGCAGCTATTGAAAGCAACGAAGTTACATCAGACTTCGAGGCTGAACACAAGGTGCCACAAGAGGCCAGATTTGCGCTCCGTACAAAAGGCTGGTGGCACTGTATCCTAACCTCATCCAGTTGGGTCATATGGAAACTGTCAAACTTACTCTCAGGACCCATCAAATGGGTTCTGCGTACGCTTCAGTACAAGCAGTCTAAGTGGCGTTTGGGGTCAGGGCAAAAGTAGGTTACTGTAGAGGGCATCCGACATTTTTCTAAGGCCGTGGTGGAATTTACAAACAAATTTCTAGTTTTAAGAAGATTCGGAACCAAGTCCTGTTTGATTTTGTAAATGTATAGCATTCATACCTCCGCTGGATGCTACATCATGTTTATTTTCTGAATAATAATAATAATAGGGCCTGTTGCCAATAATAATAATCGCTCTCATCCTACCACAGTGAGGAAGGTCAGGTCACACGAGTTCTCATATTTCTTGTGGCCCTAGTCGTTTCATCTGGTCAGTAAATTGGGTTTGAGGACCGAGAGAGAGAGAGAGAGAGAGAGAGAGAGAGAGAGAGAGAGAGAGAGAGAGAGAGAGAGAGAGAGAGAGAGAGAGAGCCGAGTTAATGAGGAAAACTGGAATACACTTCGATCAAGATACCCACTAAACAAGTCCCCACACTTCTACCTGACGATGAAATGACTTCGACCTCTCCTACAAGAATTCTCCCCGAGCAACGTTATCAGATGAAATTCTTTCGTTAGGGCAAACGCAAACAGATGTCCCCTTCAGATAACGCGCTCGTTAGGGGAATAACACCGTTATGTTCTCGTTGCTGTCCTGAAACATCCGTGTCACACTGTATATACTTGATGTTTACTTTTCTCGAAGCAGTGCCAAGGTAAAAAAAAATAAGACAGTCGCTCTCTTGATTACTGAACCAAAGATAAATTACCGGGGAAAAAAGGTCACAAAGATTCTAGGTCGTCTAAAAGGGGTGGTGGAACAGAAAAATAGGACGGCAGAGTCATATTCTCTCTACAGACACTACACAGCCTCAAGGCAGGCTAACTAAACAACAACGTCGAACTCCACCTAATCTTACTAGACACTGCCTCTAAACAATCGATATGCTTTCACGCATTTTCGCCTCTCCTTTTTGAGCTCATTTATTATGGAATGCGCACCTCTTCTCTGTAATTGTTTCACCATATTCTTTGGAGGCCTGAATCTTATAATAATAATAATAATAATAATAATAATAATAATAATAATAATAATTTACCAAAGAACATAAATTTCTACTCCTGTTCTTGCTCATTAAGGGATGCCTATATCTCTTCTTGATCTCATTCCCTACGACTACGGAATCTCTTTCAAAGATCTCATTAAAGAAACTGCACCGCCTGATCTCATCTTTTACGGAATGCACACCTCTCCCCTTGACCTACTTCTAAAAGAAAGAAGACACATCACTCTTCTTACTCGTTTCTGAAGGGATGCATATTTCCTCTTGATCTCATTCGCTAAGGAATCACATCTCCGCTCTTCATAACACTAAGGAAACTGCATCTCTTCTCTAGGGAAACCACATCTCACCTTTTGACCTCATTCAGCATGGAATCACATCTCTCCTCTTGATCTCAATTCAATAAGGAAAACACATCTCTCCTCTTGATCTCAATTCAATAAGGAAACCACATCGCTCCTCTTGATCTCAATCCAGTAAGGAAACCATATCTCTCCTCTTGATCTCAGTTCAAAAGGAAACCACATCTCTCCTCTTAATCTCAAATCAATAAGGAAACCACATCTCTCCTCTTGATCTCAATTCAATAAGGAAACCACATCTCTCCTCTAGATCTCAGTTCAATAAGGAAACCACATCTCTCCTCTAGATCTCAAATCAATAAGGAAACCACATCTCTCATCTTGATCTCAATTCACTAAGGAAACCACATCTCTCCTCTAGATCTCAGTTCAATAAGGAAACCACATCTCTCCTCTTGATCTCAATTCAATAAGGAAACCACATCTCTCCTCTTGATCTTAATTCAATAAGGAAACCACATCTCTCCTCTAGATCTCAGTTCAATAAGGAAACCACATCTCTCCTCTTGATCTCAATTCAATAAGGAAACCACATCTCTCCTCTTGATCTCAATTCCATAAGGAAACCACATCTCTCCTCTTGATCTCAATTCAATAAGGAAACCACATCTCTCCTCTTGATCTCAATTCCATAAGGAAGCCACATCTCTCCTCTTGATCTCAATTCAGTAAGGAAACCACATCTCTCCTCTTGATCTCAATTCAATACGGAAACCACATCTCTCATCTTAATCTTCATCATCACGGCCCTGCATCATTCCTCTTGGTCTAATTAATTAAGGCAATGTTCTTCTTTCCTCCGGATGTTATACATTACGGAATCTCATTAACTAAGGAATGCACGTCTTTTCGGGACCTCACTCACTAAGGAATACACATCTCTTCTACTTATCTCATTCACAAAGGAATACAATCTCTTCTGTTGACTTCCTTAACTTAGGAATTAACGTCTTTTACGAATCTTATTCACTAAGGAATACAAGGCTCTACTTCTCTCATTCACTAAGGAATATACATCTCTTCTAATGAAGTCACTAAGGAATCCACGTCTGCTACGGATCTTATTCACTAAGGAATACACATCTCTTCTATTGACGTCATTAACGAAGGAATCCACGTCATTTATGGATCTTATTCACCAAGGAATACACATCTCTACTCATCTCATTCACTAAGGAATACACGTCTCTTCTATTGATCTTATTCACTACGGAATCGGAATCTCGTCTCTGTATCTCAATCACCGACGAATCTGGATCTTATTAAGAAAGGAACTCCCACAAGATCATTTTCATTTCCGGTCAACTTCAGCGACCCTGTTCTCAATAAATAAATTAGTGAAAAAAAAATCGCAGGCTGAATAAACTGTCTACTTAGTGGCTTTAAAAAAAAAAAGAAGAAAAAAAAGAGAGCCAAAGGCTAGGGCTATCAAAAAACTGAGGCCAAGCCAAAAAACCACCTTTTGTACATGCCCAGCCTGTAGAAAAGCATGAATTAAGTGTAACACAAGCCAAGAGAGACTTCCTTTGCTTAGCAATGCTGGGAAGGGAAGTCACCGAAGAGAACATACGAATACAGTTCAGCAAAAGTAGAAATATTTTTCCCCCCCAATACCCAACCCTACAAATGCGACCCAGATGCCAATAATATTATTGTAAAAACAAATTTATATAAAAATCTTTAATATCTGAATGATTTCACATTCATATACAGCAGTGCTGACTTGTTTCAAACGCTACTCGGCGGGGACTGAATATTCAATCCGATTACGTTCGGCAATATTTTTCTGTTTTTTCTAAAATTAACCGCCGCCTGACATCACTTACGGAGAGAGAAATATTTCAAGTCGGTAAGAGTTCTACGCTGAAGTGTTCCACCACGCGTTTTCTACGTAAAGTAGAGAGAGAGAGAGAGAGAGAGAGAGAGAGAGAGAGAGAGAGAGAGAGAGAGAGAGAGAGAGAGAGAGAGAGAGAGATTTTAAGTCGATAAGACAACTACAATGAAGTGTTCTACCAAACGTTTTCTTCGTGAAGCTGAGAGAGAGAGAGAGAGAGAGAGAGAGAGAGAGAGAGAGATTAAGTCGATAAGACTACTACAATGAAGTGTTCTACCAAACGTTCTCTACGTGAAGCTGTGTGTGTGTGTGTGTGTGTGTGTGTGTGAGAGAGAGAGAGAGAGAGAGAGAGAGAGAGAGAGAGAGAGAGAGAGAGAGAGAGAGAGAGAGAGAGAGTCAGTCATGAATGCGGAACTGAAACCACTATTTCCGCTAAGTAAAAGCTTGGATCATTTTTCCACGGAGGTCTGTATGACCGGAAATATGGACACGTTCATAGGAAAAGGATTTGAAAGAAAACGTGCTCTCTCTCTCTCTCTCTCTCTCTCTCTCTCTCTCTCTCTCTCTCTCTCTCTCTCTCTCTCTCTCTCACACACACACACACACGCAGTTTCACTTTCCAATGTCCATCAAGCGGGTACTTCGGTTATGAACCTAAGACTGTTATCCACTGTACCTTGAGGACCTGAGAGAGAGAGAGAGAGAGAGAGAGAGAGAGAGAGAGAGAGAGAGAGAGAGATTGCTGGAGCACAAGTAAAGGACGTGATAGCCGCGCCCCTGTTCTCCAGTCATGCCAGGTGTCCTGTGTGTATCCTATACCACAGTCTGTGGGAGGTTCGTGCGTCAGCGCGTTCACCTCGCAAGGTTCTGTGAGGAGTAGCTGCTGCTCTTCAGAGACTTGACTGTGAGAATTGGAAGAAGAAGAAGAAGAGATTCTTCTTTCTTCTTCTTCATAGTCGTCCTTGGCCGCCGCTGCTTTCCCTCTCTTCTCGCTCTCCACGCATTCCTTGTGCCTGAAACTCCCACAACGCAAGGAATCATAATCCAACAGGAATGTTAATCGTCTGATCATCGCTCTGTGACGCTGCCATTGGGTAGACTTGCTTTTATTTGTAAACAACAGACATAGTTTTCGCATTAGACAGCGTTTCAGTGCACACACAATATATATTTATACATACATATACATACACATCAATATATATTTATACATACATATACATACACATATATATTATATATAATGCACATAATATACAGACACACACACACAAAGTACACACGTTCATTCATCGACGTCAAAAAATGACATGAAAAAATAAAAAAAAGATTCAATGCATCATAGCCTAACCTCGCGAATGTTAATCTCTGAATCAACATTCCCTTCTGAATACTCTCTAAATACGTCTTGGCGAATTTGCCTTCAATATGTATAACAAAGGGAAAAGAAACAGCTTAATTTAAGAATGCTCAAAACTTTTAACAAATACCGTTCTTGCTCAAAATAACACCCATTTCAGTATTATCAGGTGGCCAAGTATTCTGATTCTCTATAATACCGATACCACAGTTATAACTACTGCGTGTTCAAAATACCTCTGGGCCTCCCAAGCAGCCAAGTTAGGCAACGTTGGATCTGGTCAGTACCTGAATGAGAGAGAGAGAGAGAGAGAGAGAGAGAGAGAGAGAGAGAGAGAGAGAGAGAGAGAGAGAGAGAGAGACTGCCAAGTAATACCCGATGCTGCAGGCACACAACAATTATGCCCAATTGGTCGTCACTCGGGTCATGGGAGGCTCTACTTTTTCCTTTTGTAAAAATCGATGATGGAATTGAAATAAACTGTCACCAAATGCTATATTATAATAACAGATATGTGTGCATATATATTACATATATAAATATATATATATATATATATATATATATATATATATATATATATATATATATATATATATATATATATATATATATATATATATATATATATAAATATATATCTCACACAACTAAAAGAAGACCTAGGGCTTACGCTGAGAGAGAGAGAGAGAGAGAGAGAGAGAGAGAGAGAGAGAAACGCCTGCCTGCCTTCATGCAAACTATACAAACTTGACTAAGGCGTCTTGAGTCGCTCTCAGCTCAGAACTGAGTCATCCTCAGAAAATGATTGCCACTATGAGGATCTCCCCCCCCCCCAGCTCCACCCCCTTCCTCCCCGCCTAAACCGTACCGTTTCCCATCCTCCAACCTCCTATTTCCCGTTCCATGCCCTTCCCATCCGAGCAACAAAACTTATCGAAAAAAGAAAAAAAAAAGAAGCATCATGCCAACATGGCTGCAGAAGCGCACATGAACACAAACACAGGTCGTCTCATTCATTCCAATTAATCCAACAGATCATCTGGAGGAGGAGGAGGAGGAAGACTGAAAAGAAATGACGAAGTGAATGAAAGAAAATGGCCGGTGGGGAAGAACGTATAGGGTGGGGCACGAATGCACGGGGAAGGGTGGGGAGGTTTCCCCAGTGGAGGGAGGGAGGGAGGGAGGGGGAGAGAGAGAGAGAGAGAGAGAGAGAGAGAGAGAAGAACGTAGCGCAATGGCCCGTTGTTAGTGGTGGTGGAGTTAGTGTGGGCGTACGAGGGTGGGGGAAGGGAGAGAAGGGGGGAGGGAGTCCAAGGTGAGTGGCTTCCCATTCATTCTCTCTCTCTCTCTCTCTCTCTCTCTCTCTCTCTCTCTCTCTCTCTCTCTCTCTTGCAACTCGGCGTACGTCGTCACCAGACTTCTCTCAAACACACACACACACAACCCCCTCCTCCAAACCCCTAACCCCCCTTAAGCCTTCACCAATTAATACCAACACACGCATATACAGTATATACACTTTATATTCCGAGTGAGCTCTTTATCATTAAAGGCCAAGAATGCTCACAACTCGCAGGTAAGAAGGACCAGCACTGACTCAGGTTAGTTATATCGATGCGAGAGAGAGAGAGAGAGAGAGAGAGAGAGAGAGAGAGAGAGAGAGAGAGAGAGAGAGAGAGAGAATCAAAACTTACATTGATCATCTACAATTCCCACTGTGTATCCAAACTCGTCTGTCCTGAGAGAGAGAGAGAGAGAGAGAGAGAGAGAGAGAGAGAGAGAGAGAGAGAGAGAGAGAGAGAGTCGTCTCAAAACTTACCTCGATCATCTAGAATACCCACTCTACAGACGAACTCGTCTGTGCACCGAAACATCACTCACCTGCAAAGGAAAAAATAATCGTAATTAGGAAACTGAAATAATTGCTTCATACATATGAAAGAGAAGACATGATAAGGTCAGCAAATTAATGGTAAACTTAACAGCAAAGGCATTTTCAGTTTGAGCATCGAGGAATATAACCGAAGACCCAAAATACGTCGCAGAAATAGGCAGAGGTTTCACATGTTATCCAGATTTTTTCCAAGTTGTTCCCTAACGTTATCTATCAAGACTTTTGAGTATTTATAAAGACATTTCATATATTTTGAAGATAAGTTTCAAGACTCATTCAAGTATATTCAACTGACAGCGGTTTCACACGCAAGTTCCTAGCTAAGACGCTTTCAAAAAAATATTTCTTGACGTACTTATACTTCGTTTTCGACACTAAAGCTTTCTAGCCCAACATAAAAATTTTCGGCGCTGCGTTCTGAATAAGGAAGAACAGCTGAACACTTTTCAAAATGATAATCAGAGGTAATCACAATCGGTAGCGAGAAATAATTGCCAGCCTTCTGCAGTGTCTTTCAATTTTTGGACAAAATCATAACAGCAATAAGGCTGAAGAGGACTGTCGACTTAGTCATTGCATCAGCCATAAGACTGAAAAGAACATGTCGAATTAGTCACTGGAAACACTACATTCCCGCACGAACGGTTTTGTCGCCGTTTAATGGAGAATGGAACATGCCTTAATGGTTATACCATTAGAACACGCCTTAATGATTTCCATTTGCAACATACACTGCCCTCTAATTAATGGGCACATAATCTTCATTATCTCCGTTAAAACACCACTTAATGGTGACCCGAACCCAGCCTTCCGTCCTCATACACATCTCGTAGATTAGCGTTTACATCCTAATTGGGATTTGAAGAATTGAATCACTGAGCTTTATAGCTTTATCAATAGCCCCTATTATGACCATACCTCACGAAGCGCAAGCTATCTTCCGCCACACACACACACACACACACACACACACACACACACACACATACGTGCATACACAAATTCAGCCAGTAGCAAGCGGGCCTTCCGTAAATACGCCCCATCCCCCTTCCCTAAACCCTCCTAACACTGACCTGCACAGAAAATCCTTCCTTGTTCTATCTATGATTACAATGACAGCGCTGGTGGAGTTGATATCGGCGGTGTTGGCGGATGATGAGGTGAAGGTTGAGGTGTTGGAGAGGGAGGAAGAGGGAGGGTGAGGGTGAGGGGGGGTGAGGGTGAAGGCGGGAGAGGTGGTGGCGGCAGCGGCGACCGACAGCAAGGGTAGGTAATTTTCAGTCCTGAGAGGAAGCAGCGACCAGCCGACCATATCGCCGCTGTCAACCACCACACTACAGTACACAACAACTGTGCTTCTCTCTCTCTCTCTCTCTCTCTCTCTCTCTCTCTGTTGTTGTTGTTGTTGCAAAATCTAAGGGCAGCTGCTTCATTCATACTACAGTTCCT
>NC_089788.1:70072719-70090219 GCF_040412425.1 Macrobrachium rosenbergii | reverse complement strand
AGCATCTCCAGTTCATCTGCTATAAAAAAAAATATTGGAGGGGGGGCGGGGGGATTTCCATCTGTTCCAGCATACACAGAAGGCACAGGAACTGCAACAACTGTCAGCAGCAGCAGCGGCAGCAGCAGCAGCAGAAGCAGCTGGGCGCGCATGCGCCTCTATACAACTACGTCTTGCCCCTATCCATCATCCTGTCAGTTACTCTATAATTTGGTCTCATGATTCTTTTTTTTTCTTTTCCTTTCCTTTTTCAACTTCCAGCTTTGTTATTTATAAAGGTGTGGATCCAACGAAAGGCGTTCGACTTGAAACCCCATATCTCCCAAACTTCTGACTTTAATTATAAAAAAAAAAAAAAAATTTAATGCCATACGCAGATCACTGGAATCAAGTTCACAACAAAAACTGATCGAATTCTAATGTCCCAATATTGCATGGTATGTAACATATTGTTCTTAACATTCAGCAACTTGGACGTTGAATTCTCTCTAGGAAATGGAGAGGAAGAGAAGGAAAATGTTAATAAATGTATATAACATAATCAAAGTTAAAACTAAAGGCACAAGGACCGACCACACTGTTTACCTTCGCCATCTTCCTACACTTCCTTACGACTAATTTCCTATTGTAACCTCACTCTGGGTCCAGAGTTTATTCTCTGAACAAACCTGAATGTACACTACGTCTTGCTCTAGTAAAAAAAAAAAAAAAAAAAAAAAAAAAAATGCAATTTACGATGAGCTTCCCAGTGAAAGGGTCGCCTTTACTAATATACAATATCTAATCGGTAAACAAGTGATAATATACAGTACATATCAAGTCAAGTCTCGCCCAAATGAAAGACAAAAGTCACCGACGCGTAAGTTTTCCCAGGCATCATCTATAATCAACTATGTACGCCAGAAGATACACGGCATGATCAACTACTAAGATTTTACAGGATATTTATAAGGAAATATGACAAACATCAATTCACACTACATATATCAAAAATAAGAACTTTGCAAATAAATTAGCTCGATGATACTAACACACCGCAGAGGTGGATTTCAGGATTAGTAATTCATAGAAACTATTTTAAGCTTGCAGATACTGTAGTCTAAGAGAGAGAGAGAGAGAGAGAGAGAGAGAGAGAGAGAGAGAGAGAGAGAGAATCACTCGCCAACTATACGCGAGATATCTCATTCCATACACACACATATACAGTATATATATGCATATATTTTAAACGAAGTCGTTTCCCCCAAACAACGTGGCTCCTCCCAAAAGAGGACCACTGGCTCGTTCACATTTTACACACACACACACAATATATATATATATATCTTACAAGCGACATTTTTATTCTTTCACATACTGACCCACAAAAATAACCTAAAATAGAGTTTAAACGTCATTAATGAGCAGCTTAGGCCTGGGAGAGGTCAATGCTTCGGGACTGAACATACACACACGCGCGCGCACACACACACACACACACACACACACGGTCAGCATTCAGGGGCCCATCTCCATTCAAGCGAGGCCTGGAGGAGCAAGGCAACAGCAAGGCATGTAGATCTATCCCAGCCCCCCACCCCGGGACGCTCACCCACCTCCATAGCTAACAGGAACAAAAGGCCACGTGCCAGTGGATATTTATCAAGATCACACACAGTGGTCACGACCGTAAACACCGAATTCACTCTACCTTAGAAACAACTCACATCCAAGGGGAATTCTATACCAGTACACCTGCCATGTCCAGGATTCGAACCTCCTGGTTTTCAGGTTGGTACATATGACATTCAATATATCCACTCAACTATTATGAGAGATTTATAAGAAGAGAATTTTTGACTTGTATATATACAGTTTTAGTTTTCTGTAAAAGAAAATTATTGTGCCGGCTTTGTCTGTCCGTCCGCTCTTTTTTCTGTCCGCCCTCAGATCTTGAAAACCATTGAGGCTAGAGGGCTGCAAATTAGTATGTTGATCATGCACCCTCCAATCATCAAACATACCAAATTGCAGTCCTCTAGTCTCAGTGGTTATTTGATTTTATTTAAGTTTAAAGTTAGCCATGATCGTGGCTAACCGGGCAGCTGAAAGTTTCATGGGCCGCGGCTAATATAGCATTATACCGAGACCACCGAAGGATAGATCTGTTTTCGGTGGTCTTGATTACACGCAGTACAGAAAACTCGATTGCGCCGAAGAAACTTCGGCGCATTTTTTACTTGTTTCCTGTTGAATTCGGTTTCTTAGTGAATAAGCCAACACTACCCCATGCTACACCCATAAAGACTGGCTAGAATACTGGTACGGGTGGGAACACTTAACATACATAATTCCCACATGGTGCAAGATATTCCCTCGTACAGTAAATGGGATATTTAAGGTCGCAGAGGGAAGAACAAAACATCAGTCAACGCTACACTCACATTTTGGCTACCTCATTGTGAGTGAGCCAATCGCTACGGCACTTCCTGGATGTTACGATCAACTATCTATCGTCCACCATTCTTCCTACAGGACCAAACCATATAAAAGTACTCCGATCCACTTTTCAACGTCGGAAACGTTTCACCCACAAGGATATGCCTCGCGTTTTACGCCTTTTCAGTTCTTATGCTGCATATCAGATCCAAACAATCCCTTGCAATAGCTTTTAAGTTTCTCTCATTCGCATTGAACTCTCTCTCTCTCTCTGTATACATGAATACATAAGAGAGAGAGAGAGGCGTTTCTTCTCGATTACAAGGCATTGAATGGAAGGAGTCACGAAGTGAGAGATAAACAAGAGTGCAAAGCTTAACTCCGACTTCTAAAAGGTTAACATAACATCAACAACTAAGGACTGTTGGGGCGTGTGGGTGGGAGGGTGGGGGAAGGCAGGGAACCAGTTACGAAGCAGAGGCAGCGTAAATGAAGGGAGTGGGGGAGAGAGAGAGAAAGAAAGAGAGAGAGAGAGAGAGAGGGGGCGGGAGAGGGGGGAGGGGTTAGTGGGAGAGAGGAATGAAGTGCAACGGGTGCTATGAGTGAGAGGACGATGATAACTGTTGTACAAGCGTCTTACGTCATGCTTCTTCAGCGAGTCTAAAGGATTCCTAAAGGGAGAGTAGGATATTTGAGAGAGAGAGAGAGAGAGAGAGAGAGAGAGAGAGAGAGAGAGAGAGAGAGAGAGAGATTCCTAAAAGAACAGTAGGATATTTGCGCGAGAGAGAGAGTAGGATATTTGAGAGAGAGAGAGAGAGAGAGAGAGAGAGAGAGAGAGAGAGAGAGAGAGAGAGAGAGAGAGAGAGAGAGAGAGAGAGGGCAGCCACAGGGCGTGAGGAAGCATTCGCAAAGACGCTTATGAAGGGCAAAAGGCCACTGTGCCCCTTTTCCAACAGCCATACCAAGGGTCCGTTTGGGACAGAAAAGGTTCGCTGGCGTTAACTGGAATCCCCCAATTCTCTCCAGTCAAAAACCAAAGGTCTACGATCTACATTTACCAATTCCTTAATCGTAGCAATCCATTCATTTCGAAATTAGCACTGAACATTATTCTCGTTAGGCCCATAATCCCCGCAAGGAAACACCATGACACATTCCTTCTGTCTGAAGTCGGGAGCGCAAGCACTCAACGCGCATTCATTTATGAGCTTTGTAAGACAGCACGCATTTACGAGCTCTGTAAGATGCTGCGACCACAGCGTCATCGCGCTTGCTTATACTTATGAGCTTTCAAAGGCACTACAAGATCCGAATCACAAAAAACCGCAAAATGAAAACAAAAAAAAAAGAGTGAGAGCTGGACGTGTCTCTCACGAAACATCATCCCAATTTCAAAATAATCCCTGGACGCAAGAAAAAACTTTGCAAGATTAAAAAACGCATACTAACCGGATACAAGCAAACTCAGTTGTGCAACTGACACAGACACACTCAAGCTTCGACTGCTGTGACACACGTCTTCCGCTCAGTCATTCACTCACTCATTCATTCATTCATCCAACAGGACGTTCCTTAGCAGTGCCTATGTATCAAGTAAGATGACTTGTGGAATACTCGGCATACCTTCGTGTTGAATTAACGAGCACTTGCTCGGACGCGTCATCTATTCAGAGGGAAAAAATTACGTGGGTATAAGTAAGAGTTACATATAATTCCCATAAGAACTCGTCTATGGGTAATTAATGATCTCTCTCTCTCTCTCTCTCTCTCAGCGAATTCTTACGACCACGAATTTTTCAAGTTCGAAATGACCTCATCAGAAGTACTCAAAGCAAGAGGATATAAATAACGAATCAGCCACAGTGGAGAGAGAGAGAGAGAGAGAGAGAGAGAGAGAGAGAGAGAGAGAGAGAGAGAGAGAGAGAGAGTACTCAAGGCAGGAGGATATACATAAGGAATCTGCCACTGTGGAGAGAGAGAGAGAGAGAGAGAGAGAGAGAGAGAGAGAGAGAGAGAGAGAGAGAGAGAGTACTCAAGGCAAGAGGATATACATAAGGAATCTGCCACAGTAGAGAGAGAGAGAGAGAGAGAGAGAGAGAGAGAGAGAGAGAGAGAGAGAGAGAGAGAGAGAGAGAGAGAGAGCAGGGAAAACGTATTGATGGAAAAGATGACTGAAGTCATTGTTGTAGACACCATGGAAAGGAGGAGGAGGAGGAGGAGGAGATAGTTCATACCCACTTGAAGGATGATACTGTTCTCGTTTACTCCAACGCTCAATCATACCATCGTCGAGGGCAGCGGTTGGAATTCACTCAAGTTTGACAGAACGTTGTAAAACGCTTCATTTCTACAGACATACATCACCATGAGAGAGAGAGAGAGAGAGAGAGAGAGAGAGAGAGAGAGAGAGAGAGAGAGAGAGAATTTTTGTATGATATACTTTTTTAACCGTTTTAGAGAGTAAAAAAAATTTTTGTATGACATGCGTCTTTTTAATCTTTCAAAGTTTTTCGCTTCCATGGTTCGTGATGAAGTTGCTGTGTGTGTGTGTGTGTGTGTGTGTGTGTGTGTGTGTGTGTGTGTGTGTGTGTGTGTGTGTGTGTGTGTGTGTGTGTGTGTGTGAGAGAGAGAGAGAGAGAGAGAGAGAGAGAGAGAGAGAGAGAGAGAGAGAGAGAATCACGAACAGCAACCGTTTCATAACACACAGAAAAGCGCGTGTGATCCCATATGTAGTTTTCCGTTTCATCGAATAATAATAATAATAATAATAATAATAATAATAATAATAATAATAATAATAATAATAATAATAATAATAATAATAACCATAATATACTTCCAGCGTAGGAATTTGACTTTCAGTTTATTGGCGAAATGTTTACCTATCGAAGAAGCTCTGGCAGTAAAGCGTCCGCTAAGGATTCTTCCTTTTACTAAACCAACAAAACAGCAGAGGAAGTTGAAGGGAATGAGGAGGCAGGATGATAGGAGAGGGAATAGGCTCCCAAATAACAGCCTTAACATCGCAGTTTTTTCACTGACAAAAAGACTTGAGAGAGAGAGAGAGAGAGAGAGAGAGAGAGAGAGAGAGAGAGAGAGAGAGAGAGAGAGAGAGAATTCTCCCGTATTTCATCTATTACAGTGACATACATACGAGAGATAGAGAGAGAGATTTCTCCCAATTTTACCTACTGCAATGACATACTTTGACGGAATACTGACTGCCAGCTTCTATCCTCTCTCTCTCTCTCTCTCTCTCTCTCTCTCTCTCTCTCTCTCTCTCTCTCTCTCCTCTTCTCTTCTCCTCTTTCGTCTCCATCCTCAACAGTCTCCGACCAACTGAAGTCCACAGGCGACCATGGACATAAACTCACTGCTTCAGACCCGCGATAGGTTGTTAGAAACGGCCCCAGACCGTTAAGTCATCGCCTGGGATCAAATCCAAACTTATCTGTTAAAAGCCCATACACTCCATATCCCCCTTAAAATATATTCCAATTCTTTCCCCATCTCGCAACCGACGTTATTAACGTTTGTAGTTTTAAAAACTTGTAAGATTTATCTTTACATGTGATAATTCTGGAAAGCAAAGACCCTGCCCCACCCACTCGTTAACGTGGGGGTGGACAATCGGTTCTGAATAAGGTATTACTGTTTAGCATTATAAAATAAAATTGTATTCCATCATTATTGCTTTCGACAACAGATTTTCGTCCAAGGAAGGACGGCGGCTATCTACTCTTCTCTTCACAGCTCTTATTAATATATCTTAGTCTACCTCCTCAAGTGTAAAAATCACTGACTAAAAACCAAACTTTACCTATATATCTACATATATAATATATAAATTACATACACGAATATGGTCTCGTCTTTCTCGCTCAAAGCAGCAATGAAACTTGAACAAACTTGACCAAGCTAACACCAAACAATTAAAATATTCCCCTTGACCAACTCCACATTCTCTTTCAATTACCTGATTTACCTTGCAATCAACTTACCCTTTTCCTAGATCAACACCTCCACTATACCTATCCCCCCGCCCCGTTTATGAAAGAACACAAAGCCAAGATGTTTCTGCTGCCCAATGCAGCAGTCGAGAGCAGCAACATCCCGAAGCAGGAAAAGACAGGTAGAAGCAGCAACAGCAGCAGGGACATGCAACAAGAACCATGAATCACCATCCTGGGTACTGGGTACTATCGCTGGGCCAGGACTGCCAAAAATAGGGAAGGGGGCAGGCAGCAGGCAGCAAAGACGGCGGCGACTGTCTGCGACGACTGTTTACTCGACGCAGTAAACCGCGACTACAGTATAACGTCCGGATAACATTAGGGAGAGGGAGAATCCATCACTCTCTCTCTCCGACTATAACGTTAGTCCGGTAACAATAAAAGGAGAGAAAATCTCTCCCTCTCTCTCTCTCTCTGACTATAACGTTAGGCCGAATAACATTAGAGAGAATTTCTCTCTCTCAGACCATAAAGTTAGTCCGGATAACATTAGAGAGAGAATCTGTCTCTCTCTCAGACAACAACGCTCGTCCGGATAACGTTAAAGAGAATCTCTCTATCTCTCACTCTCTCTCTCTCTGACTATAACGTTAGGCCGGATACCATTAGAGAGAATCTCTCTCTCTCTCTCTCTCCGAATATAAGAGTAGTCCGGATACCATTAGAAAGAGAAAATCTCTTTATCTTCTCTACCAATATAACGTCAGTCCGGTAACATTAACTAGAGAGAATCTCTCTCTCCCTCTCTCTCAATTTTCATAAACGAAACTTCTGATATGGAAAATGCACAAAAGCTTTTCAAACCTTCACACACACACACACTGCATGAACAACATGAAAGTCCGAAATCGATCTTCACGTGTGCTACACCTCCAGCAAAACTCTCAAAGCATACGCGGTAAGTGGTCACTGATGATTATTGATTGGTAGATTGCGTTACGCTGCGAAGCAGGATGATTCGGGAAATATATGGTGACTAAACCATTCAACAGCAGACGCCGTTGGCCCGTGGTGAGTCCCTTGGACCATCTGTAGGGAAATAGGGTTGAACATTAACCCGCCCCCAAAAAAAAAAAAACTCAAATGGTTAAAAGTTGCATCAAGGATTCTGACTCTTTGGAAATAAGCAACTGGTCAGATGGAGGCCTGAGAAGCGACCTTTCGGTTAATTCCTTTAGTATGAATGTGAATTATGAATAATTATTATTCTAAGAAGCTTAATAAATATAACACGACCACATATTAGTAAATAAAAACATCTCACGTTTGTGGATTTCGACGCCCTGAAATACACTGTAGCAGTTATGAATTACGGATGAATAACACTGAGTCAAGAAAGTTATTCAAAGAAGCAACGAGTCGAGAAAAGGTAGTGGAAAAATACGTGTGAAATGTCAAAAGTACAAAAATCAAGCAGAAAGTTTAATGATAAAAGCTGGGTCACAAAAAGAGGGCCGTATTTCTCTCTCTCTCTCTCTCTCTCTCTCTCTCTCTCTCAACACTTTTCTGTCTCTCGCTCTCTCTTCTTCTAATTCCACTCTTTCTCTCCTAATCCTTATTTCTGTCTGTTTCTGCCCCCTTTTCTCTCTCTCTCTCTCTCTCTCTCTCTCTCTCTCTCTCTCTCTCTCTCTCTCTCTCTCTCTCTCTCTCTCTCTCTCTCTCACACACACACACGTGTGTGTGTCTGCACTGACAAAACGACATCCAAGAATACTAACTTTCATTATGCAAACCCGCCACGCAAGCCGAAAGGTATCCTTCATTAATATGCGTCTTTCGAGAGTCCCTTTTAAAGAACCGCTAACAAGCGAAACGCGCAAATACGGACTGACGGAGGCTTCTTCAGGGGTTATTCTTTAAAGCTATGCAATGCAGTGCAGTCTCAAATATCTAATAAGAGATTATCGCTTTATCTTCCCGTTACGCATCGAAGAAACCCACTGAATAAAAAAATAAGAATTATGTAAATCTGACGTGTAACCAAAATGATGATTCAGTTCTATATCAATGATGAAATATTTACAAGTAAATTCTTTCTATACGAAAACAATGTTGATAGTAGAAAAGGAGATATTTTAACAAGACTACTTTGGATTAATACTGTGAGAGAGAGAGAGAGAGAGAGAGAGAGAGAGAGAGAGAGAGAGAGAGAGAGAGAGAGAGAGAGAGAGACGCCATCTCCGATCCAAGGACATTTTGCTTGACAAGCAAGGGTACTAATAACCACATTAAAAATACCAACTACTGTTTTGGCAAATGACGATCTGTGGTAAAGACGGAGCAGAATTTAAATCGGTTCGTGGGTTAAAAATACACTATGATAACGGAAGTTTGTTAGACTCATTGGCAACCATTTAGTTATGTAACAGGAAGGCCTCAAGAATACTGTTTACATTCCTATTTTTTAACCTAAGAATAATACTAATAAAAACATCAGGTAAAAATTGCAGCAAACATTACGATTTTATATATAGAAATAAACCTTGGAAAATAAGATATTGAAATAAACCATGGAAAGTAAGAAATTGATAAAACTTACGTGAAAAACATAATTTATTCCCAGCGGATAATTCAACACAGGCAATATCGTCATTACATCGCGAAGCCGGGAAGTACCTACTGAAGATGCATTTATCTGCTGCATTTTCCAGTACGTGCACTGAACAATACACCCCCTAAAATTAAGCAGTGAAGGTATAATGAATAATGAACAACATGGTGTTCATCTGAAGCAAATCGGCAATGGTCAAGCGAAAAATTTCAGGCCAGCAAAAATGAAAACAACGGTAAATACAGAGCCTGGGAGAGTATCAGAATATCGCCTTCAGTTCTCCCTCCTTCCATAGGCTTCGGCATTCTCTGCAAGCCCGTTCTCCCTACTTCCTTTAACCTTCCCTCTTTCATCAGGTAATCCCACGTCTTTCGCTTCAATAACGGGGGCCTTAACTGACAGGTCTTGATCCACTGAAACTGCGTCGACTTATCAAGTTCAAAACCTGCCCGGAAATGGAACAGAACTTGCAGCGACGTCCGAAACACTGAACTTGAACAGTATATAATGTATATCTACGGTGCATTACTATACTGTGACAGGAAATAATAAAAGAAAAAAAGGCCACTAATATATATGAGCGACTGCATTCATCGAAATATAAAAAAAAGGTTAAAAAGAGAGTTTCCGATCTTTTGCACGATCGTCATGCAAACGGTGGAAAATTCCCTTTTCAACCTTTTTTTGTATTTTGATAAATACAGTCGCTCACATACACTAATGTGCCTTTTTACTTATTACAATATATATACACATATACATATATATATATATATTATTCCTTTCCAAACTATAGGGCGAAAATGTTGAAAACTGCAGGGACGAAGCCACCCCTGAACTCGTCGCCACAAAATCCACCTTGACAATGAAGCTGGAACAGTGGAAGCAAAGCATTTTCACATGTGCAGCCAAATCTGGTTCACGACTGGCCAAGGGCGAACGGAGTGAGGGTAGAGTGTGAGGGAGAGAATTTTTCAGCTGAGGGCAATGGATACATAAAAAAAAAAATAAATAAATAAATGGAGGGGGAGGGGGTGTCTGAACGAAGGACATGAAAGAGAAATATACCAATTATAAAATTATACACAAAACAAATTCGTGCCACAAACATGTGTAACGACCAAAACACTTTTACTGCTTTGGTCTCTCTTATCAAGTGTGTGTGTGTGTGTGTGTGTGTGTGTGTGTGTGTGTGTGTGTGTGTGTGTGTGTGTGTGTGTGTGTGTGTGTGTGTGTGTGTGTGTGTGTGTGTGTGTGTGTGTGTGTGTGTGTGTGGAGAGAGAGGGGGAAGAGGCAGTTGGGGGTGGAAACAATGCGGAAACAATAAAAGTGCCTCTGGAAACATCTGTCCCATCATGAACGACCTTGCTAACAAGGACACGGTAGTTACAATAACAGAGAACACTTGTACGCGCGCATACCATAGTGAAAAGAGAGAAGGAAATTCTGGATAATATCCAACTCCAAAGAGAAGAGATAGCCCTGCATCTTGAATGGGATAAAGGTAGAAGAATATGGAAAACGTGAGAAGGAACAGAGTTCCAAGCCTTAGTTGTAAAGGCGAGTTCTAGGACAAAGGTAGAAGAATAAGGAAAACGTGAGAGGGAACAGAGTTCCAAGCCTTAGTTGTAAAGGCGAGTTCTAGGATAAAGGTAGAAGAATAAGGAAAACGTGAGAAGGAACAGAGTTCCAAGCCTTAGTTGTAAAGAGGCGAGTTCTAAATTATGGTAATGGATGTTAGGAAACCATATTCAGGAAAATTGATCACTGTGCAAAGGAAAAAATAGCTATAAATTTTAAATTTTATCAGATAGATATGACTCCTCAACAAAACTGAACTTAGGTCAAGCGGAAATATCTCGAGATAATCCGTTAAAAAAAATAAGAGGTTACAAAGATCAAACACAAGACAAGTGAGCTGTGTAAGAAGGAACAGACAATAAAATTTAAGGACATGAAATAAAATACACAAGTTATATATATATATATATATATATATATATATATATATATATATATATATATATATATATATATATATATATATATATATATATATACACACACAAACACGTATGTTGCAAAGGAAAACTGTGCTGCAATGTCAGGATCAGCAGACAATAGGTGTTACTACTATTTGAGAGCTTGATGTGTTTCAGATGTCTGTACGGAAGTTGTTGTGGTCACGACGAATTTTTGTATAGAACTTCTTGCGGTTCTAACAATGACTTATATGGGGCAATGGCATGTCCGGCGCGCCTTGTGGTTATAATGGGGTTTCGTATGGAGCGTCCTGTTACAGTTCACGAAATTATGAAACGACGTCTTATACAGAAACGTGTCATACCTTGAGGAAGGGCAACTGGAAAAATTTTTGTCTTTTCTGGTAAAAACATAAAAGTTGAAGGCCTTAAAAAATATTATTATTATTATTATTATTATTATTCAGAAGATGAACCCTATTCATATGGAACAAACCCACAGGGACCGCTGACTTTAAATTCAAGCTTCCAAAGAGTATGGTGTTCATTAGAAAGAAGTAACATTAGCATTACAATTAGAAGCTTTAAATTTAAACCTTGAAGGTGCATACGACATTCTGTTACACTTCTGTGATGGACTAAAACTTTCTCTACAACAAAATAATGTTTCTTAAAAAAAAAAAAAAAAAAAAAAAAAAAAAAACCTGGGTATAATCTTTGGCCGGTTATTTACCCAAATCCTTGCCACACACACACACACACACACACACACACACATGCAGGAATGGAATGTGTTATTTAGGCATAAAGTCAAGTACTGGGACCCACAGGGTCATTCAGTGCTATAGATATATAGGCATATATATATATATATATATATATATATATATATATATATATATATATATATATATATCCAGTATACGAGATTTTTTTACCTTTTCATATTTACAAAAATTGAATAACGTACACTGTTTAATATCAAATTCACAAAACCTTGCGAATGGGAATAGTTCACACGGAAAGGGAACTATTATTGATATGTGCTTCTGACCCAGCCAGGGTTTGAACCTGGGCCTTTGGCATGGAAACAACGACATAAAGTCGACTTTGCCCTGGCTCTAACCACTTAACAATTATTATTCCCTTTGGATGTACGTTAGTCCCTGAGTGAATTCAATATCAAACGATATTTGTGGCTTTGTATGTGTAGTATATACACACACACACTATATATATATATATGCACATGCGCACATATGTACTTATATGATATATATAACTATGTATATCAACATTATTTTCTTCACCAGGCGGCATTCCTGTTAGGGGGGGGGCGTCGCTATGGAAGTTAAGACTTCTAGTTCTAAGTAAATCATTATAGATAATGTTGCTGGCCCAAGAACTACACCGTGGCTACGTCCTAGCACAGTAATATAACCACAAAATACATAATTCATTAGCGAGTTCAAAAGATGCACACTGTGTGTTTTATCGAAGCAAGCTCATCCGCCCGTTGTTGCCATTGAATAAAAAAAAAAAAAAAATACACGCAGTACCTACACGTGTGTGTGTGTAAATTACATACACCATAACATCCACACACAAAACAAACAACAAACCCTTAGAACAAGATCAAGTCCAAGGGTTCGCCTCGATCAAGGGCTGACATGGAAAATGTGGGTGATGATTATCAAGGCGAAGGCCAGAGAGTCAGTTTCTGAAACCCAAGTGTTCAGCTTCTCCAACAGCATACCATCCTCCGGCGGTTGTTACCAAGGGTTCCACTTCCTGCTGATGACGTTAGGTAAAGTTTGCAACGAACGCAAATCGTGCATAAAAACACTGGCTTTGCAGATACAGATGAAAACCAGGCGTCTGATCTGCGCAAATTCATTATTATTGCTGTTACCAGAAGATTAAATGGCTTCTCTAAAAGGATAAGACGGGTGAATAACGTATACAGGCCCCTGTGTATTTACATATGGGGCGACTTAAACAAATTAAAGACAAGAATCACAATTGCGCCCTTGGACAAAGGGATAGGTAGAGTTATATTCAGTGTACAATCCTAGAGAAGAATGTCATGGCTCGATACAAAGAAGCTCTCAAATCTAAATTGCCGACTTACACTCCAGGTGATAAAAGACATTTTCGCCAATCCCTTGAAAAAAGATAAGATACACGACCTATCCTGCTAAAACAATGATTGCCAGATATTTTTTATAATACCCTGTCTTGGACAGAATAATAAACACTACATACAGTAAACAAAATTAAATAATTTCAACAACCTAAAGCTAATGCAAACGGCAAAACCAAAATCCCACTAGAGAGAGGAGAGTTAGGCTACAACATATGCTGAGTCGATTCAAAAAAGGGATTCGCTATACACAGCAAAGAGAACGTCAAGGATCGAGTGAATTTTGCTGGGGATGAAAACTGCAGTTCCTTTCCTTAATGTATCGTGAAAGAAGAAGCTCTTCAGGGGCCCCTTATGCGAATCTAACAATCTGACTAGGTTGGGTGATCTTGTTAAAGTAATTCATCTTATTACACTAATTCATAATAACAAATTTACCTAGTTGCTGAATACTACTTGACAATAATAATGATTTTCCTAAGATATATGTGCCCTCTCTCTCTCTCTCTCTCTCTTGGCCAAACCTCTGACCAAGGTATCTAGTTTAAGTCGACTGTTATGGGATTTAGATAGGTTGGAGAAAGAGATTAGTGAGAACACTAGACACGAATGCTCACTACATAACTAAAACGGGAGGGCCTAGTCTATCTAGACAATGTAATCCTCATTCTGCTGGAGTTAAGCCATTCTTAAGATATTGAGAAGATACCTACTATTTCCTCTCATATTTTTCGGACTCAGGATTTTCTACAGGTGGGCCCGAACACATATATCATCGAATTATTACAGCCAAACCTGGAAAAAAGGATACCTTTACATTCTGATGTATATGCTCCTTGATTGGGCCGATTTGAAAACCTCCAATTTTCCGATTTCCACAAGCTCTTTATCACAGCTTGGGTCAAAAGTCTGAAAATTACTAACATCCAAAGTCCTCATCTAAACTTACGGCTTGGCATCATTTTCGTATAGCGGATAACGTCGCCGTGCACCTGGATTTTATATATATATATATATATATATATATATATATATATATATATATATATATATATATATATATATATATATATATATATATATATATATATATATATATATATATATATATATATATATATAATATATAATTTAGGGGCACGGCGACATCATCCGTTACACACACACACGCACAGATGATGTACCAACAAAGCAAAGAACAACATCTATTAACAATAACGGAATTACGACCCAAAAGGCCGCGAAACGGCCTTGATTGCGTAAACGAAAGCTGCAAGCAAGGACGAAACAGAGGGGAAAGGGGGAGTGGGAGGGGAAGGGAGAGGGGGGGGGAAGAAGAAAGATCGTGACATACCAACCCAAACACATGCACAGGCTACGGACATAAAATTCCCGAAAACAATGAGCGAGTTCCCAGTAGGGCATCGCGAACATTCGCTCCCTCTTATTATTTAGGAGGGATGTTGAATCGCAGGTGTTCCGTGAAGGCCATCTCAGAAGAGGAGGGGGGAAGGAGGGAGGGAGGGAGGGAAGAAGAAAATGAGGAGGAGGAGGAAGAAGAACCTTGAGCAACATCTGTGTTCAAATCCCCCCCCCCCCGCACCAACCATCCCATCAACAACCCTATGCCACACGTGTATACTTTACACATCGGCCCCAGTTATCTAAACACCTGCACTATCTCTCTCTCTCTCTCTCTCTCTCTCTCTCTCTCTCTCTCTCTCTGCACCAGTAACACCTGTCCCTTTTCTCCTTTCTATCTGTTCAAGTAATATTTAATTTCCAAATGTCTCGAAGATTCTTCTAAGAACTACTTGAAAGCATGATCACTTTTGTGCTTTCCGTAGGCATAAAAAACCAAGCTGGCGACATGCAACATCTCTTTTAGACAGAGTGGTTCGTGGTGGTAGGTTTCTGTTTCCTTACATGAGCAGCTGACTTGAACCATCGACAGATGGTCTCCTGTTTGTCAATTTTTCGGAAGCTGTATTTTCACACAGATATTTCTCACATTCACAATTGATCCCTGATCCCCTTTTTCCTGCCGAGAGCAACCAGATTTGATGAACAGCAGCACCTATATTCAAAAAATATGCCTCGCTGTCGAAGTTCTCAGTTTCAGAGGTCCCTTATTCCGCACACCGTTGGGCTGTGGAACAGTCTCCCTAAAGGGATGTTGTGCAATTGGAACTTTCAAAGTTCAAACGAAGATGCAACATATTACTGCCCTAAAGCAGTTCTTATATTTTAATAATTTACTTACAATTTCATCCATCTAATTATCATTTGTTAATTTATTCATTCTTTTCTAATAACTGTTCTGTTCTTTCTGTATTTCCTGTTGCCTTCAGTAACGTCTTTCAAATGAACACCGTATTCTCTGGAAGCTTGGATTTCCACTCAACGGCCCCAATGGGCTTCTTCCATAAGAACAGGGTTCATTTCTGTATAATAATAATGATGGAAACATATCAGGAATAAAAATGACCGTAGATTACTCGAAAAAATCTATAATGAAGCCCATCGAAATTTCCCTTGCCGCATGGCCAAGGACTTACGGATTTCAGGATTACAAAGAAAGCTATCACAGAATCCCGGGAAAGTAGGAGCGCACTCGCAGAGAGAGAGAGAGAGAGAGAGAGAGAGAGAGAGAGAGAGAGAGAGAGAGAGAGAGAGAGAGAGAGAGAGAGAGAGACGGATTACAATGAAAACGCTTTCCTCAACACTACCAATCGAAACCTGCTACTTTTTATAAACGATCTCACTTAACTTCAACCATCGCAAACCAAAATTACTCAAAACAAAATTCAAAATTACTCAAATAAAAAAAAAAAAATAAGTATAAAAACCGTAAAAGTTAGTTCCTTCCTTTCACGTCCACTAGAGAAAGAAATGACAAAAACCGTGCCATAATAAACGGCCGTTATTAAGAAACACGTTCAGCATATATTCTAAACACGACAGAAGCTTCTGTTTACCGGGTGATATCGAGGAGCTGGTTGTTGTAAACAAGAGGACGGGAGGGGGACAGAGATAGAGGAGAAGGGGGTGGAGAGGAGAGAGGGGGGAAGGAAGAGAAAAGGAGGATGCGTGTTATGAGGTTCGTGGAAAAGGTAGGGTCTGTCACTTACTTCTCTTCCGTTATCTTATCATAACAGTTCTGATACATTTCTTCATAACATAATGCACACGGAGGCGTTAGGGTCGTTATTCCTTGTAAGTTGGAGAGTTATAGTCCCTCATATAATAATAATAATAATAATAATAATAATAATAATAATAATAATTTTATTTTTCCTAACAGGCAATCACATGAAGCTATGAATTTCGGCAAATTTATAACATGCATATTATCAAGTCTCAGTTCGCTGCCTGAGTAAGATGGCCCACAAGTCTCTTATATAATAGAACACTATCATATTTATGGGCTACCTCTAAGGAAGGGCCAGTGCTGGCATAAGGCCACCTCAATCTAAAACTAACCTACCACCAACCCTCCAAAATAAGCCTGAAGCCCACTTACTTTACTTGCAAATAATCATGGAAGAAACAGGACTTAGGGGGGAAAATAAGAGCAAAAGGAATAAAAAAACCAGCTGATCAGGGAAAATGAATTAAATGCAGCGCAGCATTTCACACTCTGAAGAGCAACAGCCAAACTAACAAGTTAACCTCGAAATGATGTGGACCGTAGCGTCCTTACAATTTAAGCCTAACGTCTAACCAGAGATAAGATAGATAGAATACGGAATTTAGGCCAAATGCCAAGCACTGGGACCTATTAGGTCATTCCGCGTTGAAACGGAAATTGATTTGAAGGGGCAACAGGAGGAAAACCTCGCAGTTGCGCTCTGAATCAATCGTTTGCAGAGGCTGTTAAATAAGATGAAAGAAAGAAATATGAAAGGAGGTACAGTAAATGGAACGAAAGGGGTTGCAGCTAGGGGCCGAAGGCAAGCTCCAAAGAACCTAAAGTAATGCCTACAGTGTACCGCAGGAGGCGCACTGACAGCAATACCCCCCCAACGGGGTTCTTCCTTTGACATCGTGTCACAGCCATACATATATATATCTGGAAATCAGTCCGTCACTATTTCGAAGGTTCCGCGGCGTCTCCTGTTTACAAGAGACGTTTAATGTATTGCAAATACTTTGTTTCCATTGCTTTAAGAAAACACAAATTACAAATAAATAATAATTATTTTATTTTATTTTTCAACTCATCTTTAACACTACTACCTCGATAAAAGTATTATTTTGCGGTATTTATTTATTTTTTATACTTCAACTGAGACTTACAATAAAATGAATTTGTTCGGAACTATACGTAATTGTAGCAACAGTTAATCACTGGCCGTGGATACAGGACTGAAATCCCCCCCCCCCCTTTCCT
>NC_089788.1:70042719-70067719 GCF_040412425.1 Macrobrachium rosenbergii | reverse complement strand
TATTTTGACAATTTTTTTTAGACCACATACAAAGCAATCTTAACTGTTTTCAGTAAAAACATTTGCATACGAGAGAGAGAGAGAGAGAGAGAGAGAGAGAGAGAGAGAGAGAGACTCGGCAGTCTATGGTTGATTATTCTTGCCTAAGTAAAGAAAATGGGAACTCTCGCCAACAAAAATAACAAGAGGCCATCCTTCCTTTCAACCATCACCACGCCCACACAAATCTATGAGGCCACGCCTTCATAACCCGAATATATACATAATGGACTGACAAAATCAACGTGTGTGTGTATGTGTGTTTGTGTATATATAGATTTGTACGTGGAGAGAAAAAACCTGTACAGTCATACCTTCATTTAAAAATATATTATAACTCGCTTATGCAAAGATTATGTGTGTATGTGTGTACTGTATGTAAGTATGTATATATACATAAATATATATATATATATATATATATATATATATATATATATATATACATACATACATACATATACACACATACATACATTCATATACCAACACCAAGACAATAACAATGATCCATCAATCAACTCCCTAACATAGAGACATACTCACAGTCGCCTACCGCCAGCCGACGACTACCGGAAATACCATATGCAAACTAACCTGAAAGCAAGAAAAGAAAAACACATGAGCGACCAGAAACATTTTGTTCGTTACACCTGCTGATTTTCTTTTAAATATCTGTGTATTTTAAAAGTAAACTTTTGCGTGGCGTGTTGAAGCACATGGGAAATAAAGGTTAATCTAAGCCTGTACATTTGGGACGCAGAACAAATTGCTTACATCTTTTACTAATATAGTTGTTTCCTTAATCAATAACAATACTATTACCCGACCTTTACAACTAAATGCCCGTCCTCTTGCGTTGCTGCAAAATAATAATAATAATAATAATAATAATAATAATAATAATAATAATAATAATAATAATAATAATAATAACCTCACCTTGCTAACCTTACAAAATGGCAGGTGCCAAACTCAACGAAAACTAATTCAAAGTCTTAAACACAAGTTCGATAACTGCATTAAATAGCAGGGCGACATATCAGCCTAACATATCTTATTCCACATTAAACCACAAAACAACTCGCTCTAAAAAAAAAAAAAAAAAAAAAAAAAAAAAAAAAAAGGGAAAGAATATTAACACGATTCCCGAATTAATTTTTTCAATCTATGGAAATGAATCAACCAGCCGATGAATGAATGAAATGGGTGGGGCTGACCTCGGAAAAAAAAAAATTGACCTTCGGCTCATCTAATTGATGGCGAGGGGAAAAACGGAGGAATAAACTGAAACACGGAGCTTGGATACGAAGGGGAAAATGCAGTCGTTGAAATGATACACTGAATGCTCAGCTGTGTAAGTATACTAATGGAGACTCTAACTCAAGTACAGTATGTTTAAATATAGTCTCACAATAAAAATAATAATGATAAGGACAGACGAGAATAACTATATGGCAGAGAGACGTAATAAGGAGGACGTTACACAAACACACACACACACACACACACACACACACACACACACACACACACACACACACACACACACACACACACACACACACACACACACACACACACACACACACACACACACACACACATATATATATATATATATATATATATATATATATATATATATATATATATATATATATATATATATATATATATATATATATATATGTACCATATGTATATAATGAAATATTTTCATATCACCATGAACGCCGGTAGGATACGAAATATGCATTGGTACCAAGATAAGGAGAATTCAAATCGTCGAGTGCAGAAGACAGCTACTACAGCAGCAGCAGCAGTAGTAATAGTAGTAGTAGTAGTAGAAGAAGCAGCAGCAGGTCACTGACATGAAGACGACATCAGCAGGAGCAGGAGCAGGAGCAGGAGAAGCAGCAGAGTTAGTAGTCTCGCAGTACAACTCGGGGTTTTTGCACCGTTGCGGACTATGCTAGGAATGCCAACCATCCAGTAGCAATGTACCCACACACACACGCACACGTACACACAAACACACAGACACACACACACACCAACTATACCATGGCCTCCCTACTGTAATCATGATGGTGAGTGTTCTTCTGACGCGCTGACTCACTTCAAGAATACGGAAAATAAGGCATCAATGAGGATTTGGATCCTATCAAGTTCACTTTAATGTGTAGTATACTTCAACCTGCGCCTAACTATGCGCATTCAAATGTATACAAAGGCATACACTTGGATATGCATATACAAGTTTGCATTCAAACCTGCACACAGCAATGCCCATTCAAATCCGTATATGAAAATTCATACTCATATTAATACTTACCAATAACAAGATCAACTCTGCAAAACAAACTACATTCAAACCTGTACAACCAGATTTTATACGCACAGGTTTGAAGGTATTTTGAACACACACATCCAAACTTACGCATATCACAAAAACATCAAGCTCAATCATCAGTGCCAACCAAGTATTATAGCACAAAACGCATTGAAAAATCCCTTACTTTTGCTAGCATAGTCACTAATTTCTGAACACTTCAACAACTTAGTAGGTGTACAACCACCTGTCGCCGCGGTAAGCGGGTGAATCAGTCTCAACTTATGTAACCGTTAAGCCTGAAAAAAATAATTAGTCTACGTCCACTAACCTAAGCCACATCCAATTCGATCTCACCTATGTGAACTCTGTTTCACATAAATTCAATATTTCATAAATCTATTCCCGCCCAGATGATGATTCATGTTTCGCTCGCCTAATGTGCCATGCTCATAGCCCTTGACAAAGATGAACCATGTTTCCCCTGTATATGATATTAACCAGATGAACCGCGATTCCGCAAAAATGTTTTCTCAACCGACACATGAATCTTCACAATAATTTTACCTCGTCTAATGAACCGTACTTCACCTAAAATTGGATCTCATTGCGATGAACCATGCTTTCTCTGAAATCGACCTCTAGATGAACCCACAAACAGTTGATCTCACGAGATAAACCACGTTTGCCTAAAACAGATGAGAAATTCTGACCTACTGCAAACCTTCAATATGTTTGTCACCAGTAAAATTACCTTCAAGGAAAGTGCCACAATGACAGAAAACGAAACATTTCAAAACCGTGTCAGGTCAACGCGTATAGCAAAGGGCGCACAATGTATAATCCATGAGTGTGCTTGTTTTTGCCTCTATCCAGATTATAAGCGGTTAACGGCTAGCACGCTGTTGGCCCTGCGTTCGACTCTCCGACCGGCCAATGAAGAATTTGAGGAATTTATTTCTGGTGATAAAAATTCATTTCTCGTCATAACGTGGTTCGGATTCCACAATAAGTTGTAGGTCCCCTTGCTAGGTAACCAGTTGGTTCTTAGCCACGTAAAATAAATCTAATCCTTCGGGCCAGCCCTAGGAGAGCTGTTAACCAGCTCAGTGGTCTGGTTCAGCTAAGATATACTTAACTTAACGATGTACCTGGTAGTTAAAAGGCTGTGGTTGGTCACAAGCACAATGGAGTGCCTGGTGGAAAAAAAAAATCTCAAACGCCTGGCAGAGAACTGGAAGGTCAACGTCCCGCTGAATCCATCCCCTCGAAAGGAAAAAGGCTTAACGTTGGAAAAATTACGTCCATTCAGGATATCACGTTTACGCACCAATATACACAAGCCAACTACCAGTATGACAGTAATGACTAAAAGCATAATACTGTGAGGTTCAACTACCGTTCAAGCTCAGCTTTCCCGAGGTGCGCAAAGACGACGCCTGGCATTCATATTTTTCATGGCCCCCTATAATTTATGCACGTATAAAAATACCTAAGGTTCATTGAGAGAGAGAGAGAGAGAGAGAGAGAGAGAGAGAGAGAGAGAGAGAGAGAGAGAGAGAGGATGAGCACTCAAGCATCCACTACAGGAAGTAAATCGAAAACATGTCTGTCGACTTGCAAGAACGAAAATTGAACAAAATCAACACATTGATGAACGAGTTGAACACACAAGCTGCACTTCGCTCGAAAAAGGAAGTGAAGCAGCGGCACCAGTGGAGGAGAGAGAGAGAGAGAGAGAGAGAGAGAGAGAGAGAGAGAGAGAGAGAGAGAGAGAGAGGGCGTGGGGGTTTGCAGGATGAGGGAGGAAGGGAGTCAGTTACTGTACTTCCGGCGATGACGTCACTCACTCCACTTCATTCATTCCCTTCAGACAAGATTTTAAAACGGGTCCGGAGGACTCCACCCCCAACGGTCCCCGTCATCCGTTGTGTGGCTGTGCTATATAAAAATATATACCTTAAATCCCTAAATCTCTCTCTCTCTCTCTCTCTCTCTCTCTCTCTCTCTCTCTCTCTCTCTCTATATATATATATATATATATATATATATATATATATATATATATATATATATATATATATATATATATATATATATATATATATATATTGAGAATTGTGCCACTTTTGTCTTTCTTCTGCTTTCAAGAAACTCCAGCCTCTCTTCTCAAATTTCTCGTCCAAAAAGAGATGGGCATTCCAACGCTTCTGGTGCCCACAAATGCCCAGCTGACACTGTCGAGTACTATTCTCACTTAGATGGTGAGAAAGAAGTACACGGCCAAGCCATCTCCATGCCATTATCATCCTAATCTTTATTGTGTCTATTCCTACTTAATCCAGCCATCTGACTCCTAAGTCCTCTTGCAGCGTTCTTCTCAAACCAATGGTTTCTTTTCGATTTACCACGATTTACGTCCGTATAGCAATAAAGATCATCTTACAATAATATATAATCTTAATTTCGTTAGTAACTTCAGTCAGCGTGATTTACAAAAATCTCATTAAACCTGTCCAGTGTGTACTTGCTTTTCTAGCAGCCATATTTCCTTTTTAGGCGCCAAATTCCAACTCCTGAGAATCTGTATTGGAAATCATTATTCCTAAATATTTGAGACCCAACCTCATTCATCCTTTCTCAATCTACTAGTGTTATTTCACCATTTTGTGGATGCTGCGTCCTTAATTTTTCAGTTAATCTCTGTTATTCTTGGATTTGTCTCGCGTACCATCTCTCTGGATATGCGATGCATTCAGTGATGAATTCGGGTCTTCCCCGTTACCAATATAGCGTAAATTTTGGACAACAGTTACCAAACCCTGTACAACGTACATAGAGAGAGAGAGAGAGAGAGAGAGAGAGAGAGAGAGAGAGAGAGAGAGAGAGAGAGAGAGAGAGAGCTGGATGGGAGGGATTCTGTTAGGGATATAGGGAAGGTAAAAGGACAAGGGTGGGTCGCTTTTGGGGTCATTATGGTTATGAGAAGAGAAAAGGAGGTATGGGGATGGAGGGAGGAGGAGGAGGAGGAGGAGGAGGAGGAGAATGGGACACATACAAGAACAGGAGAAAAGAAAATGGGACAGGGACGGAGTCACAAGGGAGAGAGAGAGAGAGCAGTAAAATCACAAGGTCGTAATGGCTAGAACAGACTCCCTTGTACCTTTCATCTTTCAAGGCCCATACATACTGGCCTCCCAAGGATTTAAGTGTGCTGCACTTACACACACACAATTACAAACATACATACATGGGTTCGAATCTCCTCATGGAAAACAGGTCCTCTCCATCCATTTCCCATCTGATTTCAAGAATTCTTGTGAAAAGAGCATCCAAAAATTGCAAGAAATATGAGTTGTCATTCCTACTTTACAAAATATACTTACATACACACACACACACATACATACATACATACATATATATATATATATATATATATATATATATATATATATATATATATATATATATATATATATATATATATATATATGAGAGAGAGAGAGCGAGAGAGAGAGAGAGAGAGAGAGAGAGAGAGAGAGATAGCCTCCTCCACTTACTTTAAATTAGACAGTCTTAACTTCTCATAATTACGACATGTTAAGAATGCAAGAGATCGCGTTGAGTGCAGTATGCGTGGCCTCTCCATCACAGACATTAGCAGAGAGAGAGAGAGAGAGAGAGAGAGAGAGAGAGAGAGAGAGAGAGAGAGAGAGAGAGAGAGAGAGAGAAAGAGAGAGAGAGAGAGAGAGGAACAACCCTGCTATTATAATAATAATAATGATAATATAAAACCGTTGAGCTTTCACATGGAGGTCGCTGGAATTACGAACAAAATCCGAAAAAAAGAATATTCATTTCTACTTACACTGACAATATAAAAATAAATGACCTAAACTACAATCGCTAAACCACAAACAAAATGACAAAACGCTGTACAAGAAAAATAGAGAGCACTGCTCAATGAATGAGATCCGGTATGACGTATGAGGGTACACATGTTCCATCATCCACGACACTACACAGTCAAACAGCGGGTGCAACATTCGACCACACGAGAGAGAGAGAGAGAGAGAGAGAGAGAGAGAGAGAGAGAGAGAGAGAGAGAGAGAGAGAGAGAGAGAGAGAGAGAGAGAGATTGTTCTCATTTGTGTTGTTGTTTGCACATCAATGTTTATCGTTTCTTGACTCTTTTCGTTCACGATTTTATTATGCCGAGATCAACAGTTTCTTTCCTCATAAATTACCGCAATTATTGCAAAGTTCCTCAAAATGACACAAAAAATATTAAAATTTGACTGTTTTGTGTTGACGGGGGTCACACAAAGATGGATGTTAAGGCATGAAATATTATCTTGCTGGAGATAATTACCAGGTCCCCTTCAAGACATTTTCGGCAACGCAAATCCATCTCATAGCTGTCTTCAACATTCTTTCGGGAATTCACATTCACTAGAGAATAATTTCCACCGGACACAGACTTGACAATAATCTGCATGTATCCCTCACAAAGGAATCACTCGAATTCTTGTTGTAGCCTAGCCAGTTTATTAACATTTAATCAATCAACTGACCGATTCCTGATTTTTGACATTTATTTAAGGTTTTACTTCCCATTCTGTGCCTCGTTTCGAAAGATGTTATCATAATTATCATCCTAATGAAACCGTCTGTGCAAAAATATAAAAAAAAAAATGCGAACGCTACAATGGCATGAAATTAATTCTACAGTAAAAAAGTTAATTATGATCCACAAACAAGACATGATTTCCCGTAAAACCAGTAAATTCTGATACATACGCTCAACACTGCCCGTCAAGAAATAAATAATTAAAGGCATAAAACCAAAAGAATGAACATCAAGGGCATGAGAGAGTGGTACGAATAAATGACGAGGGGGAAAGGGACAAACAGGGCCACGGAGAAGTTGTAAGGACATTGGGGGACGGGGGTCTCTGAGGGGGTGGGGGAGAAAGAGGCCTGGAAGAGATGAGGTGTGAGGACATGGACGTGAAGGGGGAGGGATTGGAGGTGTGTGTGTGAAACTCTTGTGGAGCTGTTCCCACTTGGGGAAGGGGGGTGGTGGAGGGGACAATACCCAGAACCCAACCCAAGCCCAACAGGGTACCTGTAAAACGACCCAACCCCCATCGACCGACAAAATCCCTTATGCCTATGTTATTCGGAAGAGAGAGAGAGAGAGAGAGAGAGAGAGAGAGAGAGAGAGAGAGAAGGGCCTATACAACTTGCCGGCCGAGGAGGAGGAGGAGGAGGAGGAGGCATCGTAGTGATTGAGGTGAGTGGGTGGGACGTGGAATTCACCAAACCTCCCGACCACCGCCAAAGTAGTAGCAGCAGCAGTACTGTACTCTCTCCCTCTCTCTTTTTCTCGGTGTCGAAATAATAATTTCCCCCCAGAGTACACACTTTTGGCAGCAATCAGCACGAGACGGAGCCTAGACGTCGCCAACCCAATGACCGTCCTCTCTCTCCTCCGTCTCCTCCTCTCTTGCGCTCTCGCGGCATGATGGCAGCAGCAGCTAAGCAGCAGCAGAGCAGCAGCAGCAGCCTCACAAGACGATGAGAGAGAGAGAGAGAGAGAGAGAGAGAGAGAGAGAGAGAGCCTAACACTGCACCACCAGAGACCCATCCTCTTACCCAAAACATGGCCCCCTCCCCCATTTTCAACCTCTCCCTCGCTTGCCCCTCTTCGCCTCGACATCGCCCCTTCCCCTCCGTCCCCAACACCTAACAATTCCTTTCCCTCTCTCCTCCTCCTTCCCCTGCCCCAACTCCCCCTCCCCCTCCCCCCTGTCCACCATTGCTTTCCCCATGCCGTAGCTGTTGCTGCTGCTGCTGCTGTGGTTGTGGCTGCCTCTGCCCGATCCCAAAAGAACGGGCCTGAGCGGGCATAGTTAGCCGGGGTCCATCCCGAGACTCCATACACCCAAAAGGCCGGATTGGCCCCTCCTACCCCCCTCCACATGCCAAACCACCCTCCCTTATCTCTCAAAGAGTCCTTACCTACATCAGCCGCTCACCCCCGAAAAATGCATCAGGCATTCAGGCCTACAAATTGCCGGCCAGCTTCACGACTGCCCCTCCCAATCCCAATCTCTCTCTCTCTCTCTCTCTCTCTCTCTCTCTCTCTCTCTCTCTCTCTCTCTCATTACCAAAGTATCTATGGCCGTGGCCGTGGCCGTCATTCAATGTAATACTTTTCGCAAATTTGTAACAAAAACTTAAAGACCAGAATAATTCAGATTATCAATTATAACTACGCACAAAAGTTATGTATGTGTTTCTATACAATTTAAATGATTTATCATCACACCATCATTCACAAGAATACATACTTTCGTTGACTGGTACCATTTCATGCGACTCATACACATGTTCGCTATCTTCCTGGCCGTTCTACCTACGAGGCTGAGAAACGCTGTGACAGGGGATCGAATACATTTCTCTCGAAATACGCAAGATGACATCGATCCAGCTCTACTACAGATTCCTGTCAAATTCAGATCCCGAAAGAGATCAACCCACATCTACCATTACTATGGGTTTGTATGACATGTGGCTGTGTATAGTAGTCAATTTTACTAAAATCGACATAAAATATCGGTTTCCACACCCAATAAGAAGATCTGAAAATAATATATATATATTTATGTGTGTGTGTATGACCATGAATCAATTGTGCCTCTGTAGCTTAAGTAAGAGAGAATATATGTGTGAACATTGTTTCCAGTTCAACAAATTATTGACTAGGGGATGACTAAGTGGTTGTAGTGGCTGGAAGACGCTACCGAGAGAGAGAGAGAGAGAGAGAGAGAATGGAACGTTACAAATCCCAAAAGCCCATGACCTTGACCAGCTAGGCGGGTTTACGGAGAAGTCAAGAGCAACAGTAATCGTCAAGGTTTTTTTTTATTTTTGCTCAGTAATTGTCAAGGTTTTTTTAAGTCGAAGGTATTTCACCAAGTTCCATGAAACACCTCTGAAACTCGTCCGCGACGTAGACAAACTTAAAACGCAGATTTTCCTGACCAGTTAAACCGAGAGATAACAAGTAAAGAATGCGCCGAAGTTTCTTCGGCGCAATCGAGTTTTCTGTACAGCCGCTACAACATATGATCACGGCCACCGAAAATAGATCTATCTTTCGGTGGTCTCGGTATAATGCTGTATGAGCCGCGGCCCATGAAACTTTAACCACGTTCCTATGGTGGCCTCTCCTAATCGTCGCCAGAAGCACGATTACGGCTAACTTTAACCTTAAATAAAATAAAAATTACTGAGGCTAGAGGGCTGCAATTTGATACGTTTGATGATTGGAGGGTGGATGACCAGCATACCAATTTGCAGCCCCCTAGCCTCAGTAGTTTTTATGATCTGAAGGCGGACAGAAAAAAGTGTGGACGGACAGACAAAGCCGGCACAATAGTCTTCTTTTTCAGAAAACTAAAAAGTACAGATGATATTCGCAATCTGTGTCAACACATGACAACAAAGATGGCTCACTTGTGAAAAGGAAAAACATACAATAATGATGAGAGAAAAGGAATAACAGGAATTAGGTAACCAGGGATATATATAGACACCACAAGACAGATTAACCAGTTATGTACCAGTTCAATGTAGACTGGGTAACCAGGAACCTATCAAGACAGCGAAGGCGGGGTGACCAGGAATCTATCAAGTAACCAAGAATCTATAGACACCAAAGGCGGGGTGACCAGGCCTTTATTAGTACAGCAAAGAAGGAGTAACCAGGAATCTATAGAGAGCAAAATAACCAGGAATCTATACAGACAGCAAAAACGGAGTGATCAGAATCTTTCAAGACAGCAAAAGACCGGTTAACAAGGATCTATCAGTACGGAAGAGGAGTAACCAGGAATCTATCGGCACAGCAAAGACACAGTAGCCAGGAACCTATATAGGCAGCAAAGACAGGGTAACCAGGAATCTACCAAGTAGCCAGGAATCCACATCGATAGCAAAGACGGCGACGCCAAGCATTACTTTAAGGAAAAAGAACGAAGCCAGAGTCACAAGTGTTTGTCTGTTTAAAACAAGATAAAGACCGGGACACCCAGGAATCTGTTCACACACAGACACACTCACAGAGAGAGAGAGAGAGAGAGAGAGAGAGAGAGAGAGAGAGAGAGAGAGAGAGAGAAACATTGAAAGTGACACACCGAATTCGTTCAGAGATAGGGCGCAATGACGGTGACACCAGGAATCCGTTCAGATAAGAGAGCAGAGACGGGGAGGACGCCAGGAATCTCTTTATGGAAAGAGAGAGCAGAGACGCAGGCACCATGAAATTGTTAAAGGAAAGAGTAGACAGCGACAACATGGATTTATATAGCAAAAACATGGACACCAGGAGCCTTTTCATCTTAGATCTGTTATAAAGAGAGGCAAAGACCGGGATACCGGGAATCTATTCTTCAAGGACAAAGCGAAGCCATTGTCTGTTCAATGAAAATGAACAAAGATAAGGACATAGTGGCCTGTTTCATGGGAAAGAACGAAGATTGGGACAACACTCGTCCGTTAAAGGAAAATGAAGAAAGTAGGGGACACCAGAGGTCTGTTTAAAGATAAAGGACAAAGGTGAATGCAGATAAGGACAATGTGTACCTCCTTGAGGAAGAAGAAAAAAAGACGCCGACACCAGAGGTCTGTTTGAGGAAGAAAGAAAAATGACGGACGACAGTGGGCTGTTATGGGAAAGAGAAAGGACAGAGAACAAATATGGGGACACCAAATGGTTGTTTAATAAAAGGAATGACAGGGACACCATGAAACTCTTTCAGAAAAGACGACAAGGACGCCGAGACCTGGACTCCCTCCAAATAATGGGCAAATACGGGAATACCAGGAATCGATTCAATCAAAGATCTCCAAAATGGGGACACCAGGAATCTTTAATGAATGATCAAAGAAAGGGACACCATAGATCGACTTAATATGAGTGGACACTAGGAGAGGCACATCAGGCATTGGTGTAAGCAAATACGAGATACCAGGCATCAGTTTCTACAAAAATAAATAGGTCAATCAATAAATATAAATATAATAAATAAATAAAGTTGGGTGTGCTAATGTAAATAAAAAGCACAGAGGACATTAGGATATACCTTGAACTAGGAAGGAAACAAAGCCAAGAATAAAATATGAATCGCAAATGCAATGAACGAGTCACCAAAATTCGTTTTGTTGAAAGAAAGCAGAGAACGAACACTAAGATATGTCCAAAAGGAAAAAATACAATAGATCGGTTTACGGAAAAATGCGATAACACGAACACCTAGAACCATTTAATGATAAAAAAACAAAAAATAGACGTTCTGGAATTCGTTTAGCAAAGGAAGCGAACAATTAACAATATATTATAAACTGAAAATACCAGCATCCTTCTCCCTATTTAAGATACCCTGCGTAGTCCATCAAAACAGCATTACCTGCATTTGCAACAGCAGCATTATTTGCTATACTGGTTGCAACTATCTTGATTCTGCGATTGCAAATCTTTTAATTTTCCGGCATCGCTAAAACTAAATAAAGTTCTACTAACTGCCATCACTTCCGACGTAATGACTTACGCTAAATTAATGATGATGGAGAATTAAACATTTCCATGTGGAAAACCGGCCGCCACACACGGAATAGGAGAGAGAGAGAGAGAGAGAGAGAGAGAGAGAGAGAGAGAGAGAGAGAGAGAGAGAGAGAGAGAGAGAGAGAGAAACCTCAATGGAATTAGACAGAGATCTGCATGACGGCAAATAATATACGCAGACCGGTTAGGAAATAACAAAAATTAATCCCCGACGCATTTAGTAAAAATCCCGGTATAGCAAAATATCAGAGAAAAAGTGGATTTACATCAAGACGTCTCAGTCAATCGACGATTCCGTTTATGGTAATGGCCCTGGAGACCTCTCAACTTCTGTACTTCTCGATATTTTTATTTCCTACGTTTGGACGCGTTTTAAACTTACAAATCCCAGAGGAAATGTGTAAAGGCAGAGATACAGAAGCTATCAAACAGGAACTTTTAAAAGGGGAATAGCCTTCTCCCACAAGGGAAAAAAAGAAAGCTAATGGGGAAGAGGGGGTTGGGCGGGGGGGACAGGGAGGTAAAAATATTATCTCATGGTTAAGAAGATAATCCGGAAGATGCCATCAACATATTTTAGGCCTACGAGAGCCCAGGCCTATGTCACAAAAGAGAACCAGTAAGCCACAGGGAATTCGGCAAACTGTACCAGATCGCGTTTTTACAGCAACCCCCTTCTCTCTCTCTCTCTCTCTCTCTCTCTCTCTCTCTCTCTCTCTCTCTCTCTCTCTCTCTCTCTCTCTCTAGCTTCATTATCAATTAATCAATTCCTTTCTCCATACGAACATATCAATTCCTTTCTCCAAACGAACATGAAACGGAAATCGAGATTTTCCTTCTCCATACGGCATACCCTAACTACCGTAAACATAATAATAATAATAATAATAATAATAATAATAATAATAATAATAATAATTTATTAAATAGACCTACCATCACTTAACGTCACAGCCAGAGCCGAATATGCTTCTGACATTTTCAGCGTAACAGCAGGCATTTCTATAAAATGCAAGAACGACATAAAATTTCATTTGCACTCATGGACGAACTCAAAAGAAGGAGAAAATGCGCGTGAAATTGCACGAACTGTACTTCTGTTTATACAAAGTTATCTATGATCCACACACACACACATAGACTACATACATACATATACAGTACTGTATATAATGCATGCATGTATGTATGTATGTATGTGTATATATATATGTACGTATGTATGTATGTATATTTTATATATATATATATATATATATATATATATATATATATATATATATATATATATATATATATATATATATATATATATATATATATATAGATAGAGAGAGAGAGAGAGAGAGAGAGAGAGAGAGAGAGAGAGAGAGAGAGAGAAACGTGTTATGGAATAGTGATTACCTTCCATCCATATTTTATGGCCCCAAGCAGATGCGCAACGGTTTTCCTCGGGTACACTTAAGAGAAACTAATGCATCCTTTACAGCTGTTACATCCACACTGTCGGAAAACTTCCTTTCCGCACGCGGGATGGAGAGAGAGAGAGAGAGAGAGAGAGAGAGAGAGAGAGAGAGAGAGAGAGAGAGAGAGAGAGAGAGAGAGAAACGCACGCACATAGCGACTAAGTTCTGATCAGTATATTAATAAAGTAGAGCACTCATATTGAACGCTCGTTAACTTTTTTTTTTGCATAAAAAGTAAATTGAAAATAATATAAAATAAAATGGGTGCAGCAAGAAATCTTGTGAACATACCAAAGGGAGATAATTAATCCAATTATACAAACTATGTTACAAGATTAAATAACAATCGCTACTGCATATGAGTTACGTATAATCTTGTAGAGGTCTTTAAACCAAGCACACGTAAGTAATATATAATTAAGAGCGCTCTAAAATACCGTTCGCTTAAACTCCACACAAGCAAGATCTCTGATATTCTCCGGCTTAATCTAATTTAGTAACCCAAAAAATATGACTTTTACTCATTCAACTATACTCATTGTGTTACGAATAAAACCCCAAACCATGCTTACTGGTATCAAAAGTGTTAAAAAAAAAAAACTCCAATTAGGAAATTTATTGTGGAAAATCTACACACAAACCTGACAGTTGCTATAGCAGTGTTCAAGCTTGAAGCAACAACTGGAATATATGCTTTCATCGATAACTTGGCTTTATAGGTCTTGGTGTGTAGTTAATCCTGAAATGTTCACGAAAAACTTAAAAAAAAAAAAAAAAAAACTTTTAACAGTGGCTCAGATATGGCTACTATAAAGAGCGGGGTCCTCACACACACGTTTTGGTCGATAAGATGAAGAAAATAGCGTAGAGTAGAGCAAAATATAGAATTTAAGCCAAAGGCCAAGCAATGGGACCTATGAGGTCATCCAGCGCTGAAACGGATACTTACAGTTAAAAGGTTTGAAAGGTGCAACAGGAGGAAAACCTCGCAGTCTCGCAGTTATACTATGAATCAACTGTTAGGAGGGGTTGGAAAGTAAGATGGAAGAAAGAGAATACGAACGGGGGTACAGTAAAAGGAATGAAAGGGGTTGCAACTAGAGGCCTAAGGAACGCTGCAGAGAACCTAAAGTAATACCTACAGTAAACCACGTCAGGTGCACTGACGGCAAAACCCCGCTACGGGGGGAATAAAGAAAGTAAAACATCCCCAGGACCTTACAGACCAGAGTATCTGCCTGATAACATCTCTGTCCCTTCCTGTGTTGACATCGTTCGACAAGAAGACTGCTAACCATCTCAGATAGGGAAATTCACCGAGAAAATGGCCGGTCTGGGAAGCTATGCGATGTTGGTCTTTGTTACCTTTTGGTAAAGACTTTGGTGACGAACATTTCCGCTAAAATCGCAACACCCTAAAACGTTAGGCTATGATGGAGTTACGCAGATTTTGCACTGTCAAATCTATAAAAGGAATATCCACATAATACTAAATACATTTCAGTTATTTTGCACTTTTAATCGTGTTTCATGACTCTTGCAAGAACGTTCGCGAAATCCGTAGCTTCACGACTTGTCTAAGAAGGCAAACATCAAGAGGACATAAAAGATGAATACTGTCCTAAAACGGAAAACTGCGGTATCTGCAAAATTTTCGAAATTGAGATATGCCACCTACTGGGCTCGTGAAACACTATTACACAATATTTACGGGGGTCCCATTTGCAGTATCTGCAAAATACTGAAGTAGTAAGGCAAGAGAAAACTGCATTATCTACCATTTTTTCTCAGTTTTGTATTTTTGCAGATATACCGCAGTCTTCCATTTTAGGGCAGAATTGTCGACAGAGGTACTGTCCGACTTGCCAGACAAGTGGGGTGCATTAATTACTGTACCGACAAGTTCTCCCCGTCAGATATGCCTTCCCATACTCGTTAAAATTACGCTCAAGACGACACTTGAATTAAGAAGATGCAGCTTTCAGACTGTCAATGAGGTGAAAATGACTTTGCTTTTACCACTGAAACACAAGCCCGTTTCTCTAAGCAGTACTTTATTGACTCATGGAAGGAGGCATTAAGCGGCCAATGCCGTCGGCATCATACGCAAAAAATGGTACTGAAGAAGTTTGTGTATGTGTGTGTATGTATATGATTGCGCGTGCGAGTGTGTGTTTAAATAAATAAATAAATAAATAAATAAATATATATATATATATATATATATATATATATATATATATATATATATATATATATATATATATATATATATATATAATTATACAATTAAAAGAAGGAGGAGGAGGAGGAGGAGGAGGAAGGAGAAAGTTATGATGGTTGTTGTGGTGTGTGTCAGTGCAAAGCCGAGGAATGTAATTATCTCCTCACCCACTTGTTGAAGAATGCAACCCCACTGATCTAGACCCCCCCTCCCCTCCTGCTCCTTCCCTCCCCCTTCTCTCTATATCAATCTCTATCCACCCTCCTCCATTCCCCTAAAAGCCATCCAACAACCCCTTCCATCCATTCTCAGGACCCGGAGGGGGCCCCCGGCCCCCTGGGAGCCTCTTTCATCCTTCCTGCAACGCCATCTTCCTACTGCCAGCTTGCTCCTGCAGCAGCAACAGCTTCAGCTGCCAAGGAGCGTTCGCGTAACGGCAGGAGACATAAATCACTTTCCGTGGGACGTAGCGGTAGTAGTAGTGCTGGCAGTAATGTAATGTTGCAGTAGTGTTGCAATGTTGCAGTACATTACATGGGCATTGCAGATCTGGGTTAGTCAATGTCAATGATGACAACAACTAGATTAATAGATATGATGCGTAAAATAAAAATACATAGCAACAACACGGTGACAGATGTTCGTAACATCGTAATAGTTATACAAACAAATATTATGGCAGACTACAATGATGACACGGCAGTACGTGTGACTGAAGTAGCAATATTATCTCTTTTGTATAGGTATCAAATGCACTAATAGCGACAATGACTTTTATGAAATTGCAGGGCGGTGCCGAGGGACGTTTGTGAAATGCTAATAGAATGAGCGCACAGACATAATTACTGTAAAAAATATTATTATTATTATTATTATTATTATTATTTGTGTAATAAAATTCCACAATTATATAGTAAAAAAATATATATTACTATGCAATTGGGGATTTTTATTACACACACTGTTAATCACGAGATTGTGAATTTCTTAGCCATTATTGTTATTATTATTAAGGGTCTAAACCTGTTAATTCCTTTGTAAATACTATCACTATCATGCCGAACTTAAGTAAATCTGAATTTCTTCTTGATAATATCTCAAAGGGTGCACAGGATACGCAATATGAGCCGACACTTCATGTTTATCACTACTAGTAGCAGTACCAGTGCAATCCTCATTAATGTATCTATGGGTGAACAAGAAAACATAAAAAAGCGTTGTACCGTAATGATTATAATTATCCTGAAGAATAAGCAACAGCACTACCTTCAGCAAGGTTCGCTAATCTTCTTTTTATCCCTTAATTGACTTCCGATGAAAAAAGGAAGTATTAATCCATTGCAGAAGCTTTAAAAACTGGTTACTGTTACAATCACGATATTAATAGATCTGTAAGCGAGTTAGTGAATGAATGAACGGTTGTCAAGGCTCCTCTTCTAAACCCATGCCCTTGCAGGGCGAACACTTGAAGCCTTTGGCACGCCCTCCTAAGCAAGATCTAAGCTAAGGCCTTCCAACCATCACACCAGCATAAGCTTCTAAATGACGTGGTATTGACGGAGGAATAGAACAGAATTTAGGCCAACGGCCAAGCGCTGGGACCTACAGGTCATTCAGCGCTGAGAGGGAAACAGTAAAAAGGTCTGAAAGGTTAACATGAGGAAAACCTCGCAGTTGCACTATTAATCAATTGTTAGGAGAGGGTGGAAAGTAAGATGGAAGAAAGAGAATATGAACGGAGGTACAGTTAAAGGTATGAAAGGGGTTGCAGCTAGGGGCCGAAGGGACGCTGCAAAGAACCTTAAGTAACGCCTACAGTCCGACGGAGGAAGCAAATGTCTCTACGCGAAATTCCCAAACCTTCACAAATACGACCCATGGGCTACTCCCGCTTACAGTATGCTCTGCATGGCACACTGTCGGTCTACAAAAAGTTGATTGCGGTTAATCTTCCGCATCCAGTTTCACTGCTCTCTATCCTCCGTCTGAAACGACTGAGGCAGTGATTTATAACTACATATTTGTGAATCAGTAGATCCAGTTCTCATCCGTCATAACAAACGCATCTTTCAAGAGGACCCTTTCAAAGTTTTTCACGCGATTCGGAGTTCAGTTCTAATAATTATCACAATAATAACGTCATTCGCAAATCTCCGACAAACCTAAGTAATCAACAACGGGGCCCACCCTCCGTATCCTCCTCGGATGCTACTTTGTCACTTGCCACAAAAAAAAAAAAAAAAAAAAAAAATATTTGGTAAAAAAAAAATATTTGGAGAAAAAAAAAAAAAAATCGTGACACCTAAGAAACAAACCGAACCAAAACAAACGAGTTCATTTCCAAGATAATAATAATAATAATAATAATAATAATAATAATAATAATAATAATGTGAAGGGTGCACGTAAACTTCCTCCATTTTCGCAATAAGGAAAAAGAAAACGACCTCCAAATATGCCGCAGCATCTGAATTATGACTGATGTCCAAAGCATAAATACTGATGAACGCGCTGAAAAACTGACTGTCAATCGCTAGCTCATCAAAATAGACAGGAAAGCAACGCAAGGCGGCCAAACATTCAATCTTCAAGTTAGTCATTATCATACGGATTAAGATTTTCCAGAAGAAGAAGAAGAAGAAGAACATAGAATTTAGGCCAAATGCCAAGCGCTGGCACCTATGAGGTCATTCAGCGCTGAAAGGGAAATGGAGAATAGAAAGGTTTGAAAGGGGTAGCCGGAGGAAAACCTCGCAGTTGCACTATGAATCCACTATTAAGAGAGGGTGGAGAGTAAGACGGAAGAAAGAGAATTGGGACGGAGGTACAGCAAAAGGAACGAAAGGGTTTGCAGCTAGGGGACGAAGGGACGCTGCAAACAACCGTAAGTAATGCCTACAGTGCATTTCATAGATGCACTGACGGCACTAATCCCCTAAAGGAGATTAAGATTTTCTAATTTCCTTCTTAATTAAATCTGATTTACGGAAATTGGGCTACAAAAGCAAGCACTGGGGCACTTTCAGCCAGTAGCCATTCTACGCTAAGGACAGTGAAAAGATGGCGTTGGAGCGGTTGGACAGCAAGCTGGAAGAAAAGTGGTTGCAGTGAGGTGCCGACGGGACGCTGAATACAACCTTTAGTGATGCTTACAGTGCACCACGTGAGGTGCACTGAAGGCAATAAGCCCATACGGGATTAATTTACTTCTTGGACTCTGGTATAAGGTCCGCCCCTTTAATGCGCTGATTACAGTAATTAATTCTTTCGGCCGCAATGACGGACGACCATCAAGCAAAGATGTTACGAAGAAAACATGAAAACTTACAACAAAAAGAGGACGAGACTGCCGTAAAGAAGACGAAAATTAACTTGGATAACATGATATCAGAAAAAATTAAAGACCTTACTGACGGATTCATGTAAAGAAAGCAAAACCGCAGTCAACTTTATGTAAACAAAATGGCCGCCATAAGCAACAGATGGGACATATGCAAATTCCAAAAGCATGAGGTTTAAACTGATGCCGGGCTATTATTGATATGCGCACCGTAGCCACTTCGATTTCACGGGTGAAGGTTTAAAAACCATAATCAAAAGACCGAAAGCATAAACTTTCAAAGAAAAATGACGCTCTCCCCAAACCTTTCAAAGCATCCCCCCCACTCTTTTTTCCTTAATACTCTACGTGTCAAAACACACAAATGGACTTAGTGTTTACCCAACCGTATGTCTCTTGGATAACCAAAAACTTGTTATGGGGTTTCACGATCCAATATCTTTACGAGAAGCATAAAACAGCTACAGGGTTTTCTCAACAGAACTACTTAAGGAAACTTTCAAAGCAATATAAGTCATTAAGGCTACTCAACTTAACCGCAACACGGCGCAACGCAAGACATTTCTCAAGCAAAAATCTCGACTAACCCCTTCAACAAATGCCAGTTTTCTAAGCCAAAAGACTAAGACGATTCAAATACTTGCACAAAAGCTTTCAAGAGCGGCAGAATTTCCCTACTTAAAGGCAATGAAATCTTGATTAGTGGAGCGGTTTCCTTGGCTAAATACTTATACATAAACCATTCATTAAAACGCTTCTGACAAACAATCAAGGGACGCAAGGTGTCTCCACGCATTAACTAGAGGAAATATCAATACCTGATGATTCTGTATTAATATGACATACTGTACTAACATTGCTCCTGAGACAAATATTTCTCCTGCGTACTACTGTGTCAAACTATTTCTACGTTTTGCATCCAAGGATGGAGGGCGTAGCCCTCTTTTTGACAAACTTGAACCCCCCCCCCACCTTAATCAAGGAAATTTGGCCCAAAGTGATCAAGTGGTTTTAGATAGTACATACGAAACATTTACGCCACACACACATATCATAAACAAATACATCACAGATGCTGGGCAAACTCTCATCGGAAAAGCTCAGAGCTCAACCAGGCGATCCCTGTGAAAACCGCAGTAGAAATTTTTTCTTTAAATCAAACGTCTCGACGTTTGAAAACGCCAACAATTTTTTACTAAAACATTCAGAGGATAAAAAAAAAGGCTCGAAATAGAAGCTCCACAAAGATTTACCCCCTTCAGTGACGGTATACTGAGCTCGAATGTTGAGGGCGACATGATTAGAAAAGAAAACCCTACTGTACCCTTCTCCGTCTCGAGAGTTCTTTGGCAATTAAGGGGATAATGGCCCCAATTAGTTTTTCCTATCTCCCGTACTCTTCATTTGAAGGTTCACTGATTATTCATGGAGAAAATAAGTACTTTGCCCAACCCGGCCAACCGACATTTCACCTCAACTGAATTTTCGTTATTCTTGTCCCTTACATTTTCTTGTTAGTGTTTCTCCACTTTTTAAGGTAAGCTTTTTCATTAAAAAGCCAATAGATATTTCCTTGTTCTGTTAATGACAGCCCTACCTCCAAACAGGAACTTCAAAAAATTACTATACAGTTCTAATAAAAAAAAAATTCAAAAAATATCGGATAATAAAAACTCAACGTTATTTCAAAATAACCGTGATCTTTACCCATAGTTCATCTGCCACCTTTAGAATACAACAAAATACGGAAGGTAAATAAGTAAAATAACAAGAAAAAAAAAAACACAGATAAACCAACTCTTTCGATAAAGATATATTACACAAGAACAATGAAACAAAAGAGTTCCACAGAAAGAAACCACATGACAAAAACTACAAAATAACAAAGTATGATTAGGAGAAAACGTTAAATATGGGTAATATTACTAACTTACCTCATCAAAATCATAATTTACCGTCTGCATAATATAACAAAGAACATAAAAAATAATTGAAGAATATAAAACATCAAAGATACTACATACAAACTAAAACGAATGCGGTATCAAAGATGAGAGAGAGAGAGAGAGAGAGAGAGAGAGAGAGAGAGAGAGAGAGAGAGAGAGAGAGAGAGAGAGAGAATTTAAAAATTAAGTGACAGCATAAATAGCGTATTTTTTCAAGCCAGCTTATATTATAATAATAATAATAATAATAATAATAATAATAATAATAAACCCTGTTTTCTCCCGTCATGCGTTACCTAGCTAAAGTACGGAAGAGTCACACCGAACGACACAAAGAAAAAACAAAATTTCAAATGCAATATCCGATTAAAACAGGAAAACAAGGAATAAAGGACACCTACTGAGAGGAACCACAGCCAACGAAAACCGAACACCGCTGCTTTCACGTGTAATGTGGCAGAGGTGGAAAAAGGATAATATATAAACAGGTTCCCAACGTGTAGCCGAGGGGTCTTTGGATAAAGGGATAAGAGACAAAGGGAAGCTACTAAGAGTATATAAACATAAATATAGAGGTTACGTAACTTGAACGACGATATACAGAGGAACATCTAACGAAGATAAAACTACTGTATATATATATATATATATATATATATATATATATATATATATATATATATAAATAAAATAATAGAGAAAAACGACGATTGAGGGGAAGTACCCGTGGAAGAAATACCGTTCTTATAAAGGAATATACATTACGATGTATGGGAAGTACTCGAGGGGTCAGAAAAATTCCGACTTTGGGAATTGACGATGTATAAAAAAATTCTACTCTATCCAAAATATCGACGATTTAGGGAAATTCCCGTTGGAGATAAAATGGCGATTTATTGAAGGGGGAGGGTTGGAGTGGAGTAGGTGAGGCATTCACACAAGTCTCAAACCTGGTGTCTGTGGATGTACAAGACAGGGAGTCTGTAGCGGCGGCCGAGGTCGCTGTTACGCTAAACTGGCATTCGGCCAGCACGGGCTCTTGCTCCTCGAGCAAGCCGTACGGGATGCTTGACGCTATTGAGTACTCAACGCCCGAAGAAGATGCGTGGTGACACCCCTCCAGTCGAGCCTCGGCGCTGATGGGGAAAATCAATGGATAATGCAGGCCAAAACTCAGCTTCTCTTTATTACTCTTCTATTTTCTCTTTCTCAACATGAATAGAATCTAGAATTTAGGCCAAGGACCAGGCGCTGGGACCTATGAGGTCATTCAGCGTTGAAAGGGAGACTGAGAGTAGAGAGGTTTGAAAGGTGTAACTGGAGGAAAACCTCGCGGTTGCACTATGAAACAGCTGTTAGGAGAGGGTGGATAGCAAGATGGAAGAAAGAGAATATGAATGGAGGAGGTACACTAAAAGGAATGAAGAATATAATTCATAAGGAAAAACAAAGGGGTAAAATGGGCTAATTGTCTTTTTTCTTAAAATATGAAACAAAATTTAACCTGCCGATTTCGATATCTATAATTCATTACAGGGAAACCAAGGAAATACCACGGACAATTTTTGTTTACTCTTTCTGAATATGAAAAAACTAGCCTACATATATCCTTATCTATAAATCATACGGGAAAACCAGATACAGTGATATATATATATATATATATATATATATATATATATATATATATATATATATATATATATATATATATATATATATATATATATATATATATATATATATATATATATATATATATATAGATGATGTTTATAAATATATGGGAAACTATTAAACTTTTGATAATTCCACCCACCCACAGGAACTTTAGTTTATCCCAATCTACATTCATGAACTGTGTATATGAGAGAGAGAGAGAGAGAGAGAGAGAGAGAGAGAGAGAGAGAGAGAGAGAGAGAGAGAGAGAGAGAGAGAGAGAGAGAGAGAGAGAGAGAGAGCTGTTAACTTTTCATGAGAACCTCCCTAGTTACAGTTTCAGTTTCCTTTAAATTCTCAATCACACACATCAATGTGACACAGAATCATGGACAATTTTATTCTAACTACACAAACATTTGCAATTCTGACGCTCAACCAAACCCATCCCAATGGCACCCCCAATACTCATTCAATTGTGTAGCCTACAAAAATCGAGAATTCGCTTATACATATGCAATTCTTGGACGACTGTATTGCCTACCAAACGTAGTTTCAACAAAAATTAGAAGAAAACAGCGGAAGCATAAACAACAGATGTTGTTACCACTATAAGTACAAATTTTCCGACTCTGACTTCCTTCTCTGAAAAGGGTAGTTCTTAAATTTTCAGACTTCCTTCTCTGAAAAGGGTAGTTCTTAAATGCTCCGAATCGGACTTCCTTGTCTGAGAAGGGTAGTTCTGAAATTTTCCAACTCTGACTGCCGTCTTTGAAAACGGTAGTTTTTGATTAAGGAATCTTGGGCTTAAAGTCGGTCTTCCAATTTTCCATATATATATTTCCCCAAGGATCGGGGCAATGGGGACCATGTGAAAATATTAAAGAATAACGAAAAGTAGGAATAACGAAAATTTGGCTGTAGAGCCAATCACACGGACACTTTCAGCCATTCGGAGATGAAGCAAGCGAAAAGAGTGGAGTGGTTGGACAAAGCGATAAAGATCCAAAAATAATAAATGAGACGAAGTACATGGATCGAAAGGCGAAACTGGGAGAAAGCCCCACGAATACACTTAAAAATAACAAAGAAGCTGGACAGCACGGATGAAGGAACGTCACGGAAATGAAGGTGATGTAAAAGGATATAAAGTGGGCGCAGTTAGTAGCGAAAGGAAGCTAATAATATTCTTCAACAATAACGATAACAAAAGTCCACGTTAAGTGTATTTATGAAAGAAAAATTAAACCTATCAACAACACTATTCAACATCAATTAGGTTCTTGGTTCTTCAAGTTACCTAGCTTTTCGAAGTATACCTATAGGTGTAGTAAAGTAATAATCTTTATGTACTCGTAAGCAAATGCAACCTGTCGACCAGCCATGAGTGGGTCTCTCTCACCACTGACTCTTGTGTAAGAATTCAGAATAAAGGTAACGTGCCTCGGTCAGGACTTTGGAATGGAATGTAAAATTTCGGCCAAAGCACTGGAACCTATGAGGCCATTCAGTGCTGAAAGTGAAATTAACAATAAAAAGGTTTGAAAGGTGTAAAAGGAGGAAAACCTCGCAATTGCACTATGAAACAATTGTTAGGAGAGGGTGGATAGCAAGGTGGAAGAAAGAGAACATGAATGGAGGAGGTAAAGGGAACGAAAGGGGTTGAGCTAGGAGCCGAAGGGACGCTGCAAAGAACCTTAAGTAATGCCTACAGTGCACCGCGTGGAGTGCACTGATGGCTCCACCCCAAGGGGGTCAGAACTTTTGGGATGGTACGTTAACATACCTAAGAATTGGGTTTCGCTGTCTTAACACTCTTCTATGAACAACCTTTGATTCGCTTCCTTTTGGCTCACTCTCATTCAATAGACATTCATTCCCACTTCTCAGTTGTTTGATAACCTCCTTATTGCTAGCTCCATGTCCCTCGTTACAACTTAGTTCAACACCTTAATTATCAGCACAACCAAACATAGCAGTACTCTCCTATACTCTTATCTTTCTCCCTCCGTGTTATCGTTAATGTTTGTTAATGCAATTTTAATGTTACCTACAGTTAACAACAGTAATGTAAATTACGTGGTATAGTACGAAAAATTTCGCTCAAACCATTATATAAATCGTCTAAAGCGCTTAAACTTATGCAATTGTAAGGACTGACTCTCATACGCAAGATACATACACACGCAAAATTATAGCTGCAAATTTGCGCTGATGCATTTAAATATAAATTTTAAAACCCCAGATTTTACCGATACAATATTTATTTCAGAATATGAAGAAGAAAATTTAACCGTAGTCTAGTTCCCCAACTTGAATGATGTCACCATCCTAAATTTATGCCAATTAAACCAACT